>NW_012105276.1:997617-1015094 GCF_000951045.1 Mandrillus leucophaeus
TTTTTTTTTTTTTTTTTTTTTTAAGCGGCGGCAACATTGTTTGGTGTTTATTTTGTTTTACGATCGATAGCTTCCTTCGCTGGTTCCGGGCGGCTGCTGAACGGCGGAGTGGCGTGGACCTCATGTAGAAATGACAACAATGGAAGGGGCCAGCGGGTCGAGTTTTGGAATAGACACGATTTTATCCAGTGCCAGTTCAGGCAGCCCGGGCATGATGAATGGAGATTTCCGCCCGCTCGGTGAGGCCAGGACCGCGGATTTTAGGAGTCAGGCCAGCCCATCTCCCTGTTCGGAGATTGATACCGTAGGGACGGCGCCTTCTTCTCCTATTTCAGTCACCATGGAGCCCCCGGAGCAGCATCTGGTAGCAGACGCGACCCAGCATCATCACCACCTCCACCACAGCCAGCAGCCGCCGCCACCGGCCGCGGCCCCGACCCAAAGTTTGCAGCCTTCGCCCCAACAGCAGCCGCCGCCACAGCAGCCGCCGCCGCCCGCCCAGCAGCTGGGCTTGGCCGCCTCGGCCCCCAGGACTTCTACGTCTTCTTTTTTAATTAAGGACATCTTGGGCGACAGCAAACCTCTGGCGGCATGTGCACCCTACAGCACCAGTGTATCCTCTCCCCACCACACCCCGAAGCAGGAGAGCAACGCAGTGCACGAGAGCTTCAGGCCAAAGCTCGAGCAGGAGGACAGCAAAACCAAACTCGACAAGCGGGAGGATTCCCAGAGCGACATCAAATGCCATGGTGAGTCCCGCCACCCAGCGCTCTTGGCTTGTCCTCCTGGTTCCCAATCTCCCCTCAGCCTTCAGCAGATTTCTGCTGGGGAGCGATTCCGGGCGCATCTCGGGCGACTGGGCGACGGTTAAAAGACTGCAAGCTGAAGGGAGGCCGGGGCATGAGATTTGGGGACTCTTCGAAGTTCTGTTTATTGTTAAATTTCTACCCCACAACCTTCAACGGCCATCCAGCTCCTTCCTTTGTTTTACTTAATTTTAATCTATTGGGGGTTAAGGCGGGGGTGGAGGGCATCCGACAGGAAATACTTTTCGTTGATAAAAGGGATGGACTTGGGGTTTTTCTAGCTGAGACTTTGGGAATGGGAATGGGAATGTGGGGAGGTGGGAGAGAGAAACCACTTAGCTAGCGTGGATGTGATCACAACCTGGTGTTCGTTCTTTAATGCAAGTGATTTCACCCCCCACCTTATTTTCTAAACACCATCACAGGAATTATCGGTTTTAATGAAGGAAAAATTTCTGAGTTTCATGAACAGAGCAACTTGTAAAAAATTAGATCGTGGTTAGTATAGGGAAGCCTGTAAAAATTTGTAATTAGTTTCTTAAAAGCACCCTTCTTATCCTATGGCCTCAACTGAATATCTGTATCCTATGAAGATTTTTGGCCCCTTACAAGTAATTAGGAGGTAGTATTTATAAAAATAAAATCTTTTGAAATTGGATTAATCTCCTTTTTGTTAAAAAAAAGATGACAATGGAAATTGTCCTTGAACTCCCTTTTCCCATTTTCTCCTCAGACAATTTCATAAGTAAATGTGGTAGTCTTTGCATGGGAAGAGTTTTAATATACCAGGAGTGTTTTTTCTTCCTTTACAGATACGTTGTTTTTTTATTATTGATCTTGTTTTTTCTGGTAAAGAAATATGCTGACTGTTTGGAAGGTAGGACGTTAGCTCCTCATTTTACTATTATAGCATTAGCATAATAGTGTCCAAAACAGATGTACAGTCTGGTCTGGCGATTTTTTGTGCACCAACCTCCCCAGTGGGTCAATTAGAGAGATTATTGTTCTTCCTGCAGGGAAGATCAAGGAGCACTGCACAAACGGGTACAAACAGGGAGGGATTGACATATCGATTTCCCAGCATTTCAGTAAAAAACCAAAGTTGACAAATAGAATCCGGAAATCTCCATGCTGTCACCTGGATAGGCTCAGTGATTTTGAGCTCAACTCGGTGTTTGGGTGACATACTCTTTGTGAAACTTTAAAAGACCCGATGCAGGCTTCAGAAAGCTTGATTCCAACATTTCCCAGGTGCATCTGAAAAAGAAAAACACCCATAACTTTCAGAAAACAGAAAAAAGTAAAATGAAAAAGATGCCCCCTCCTCAAAAAACAAAACAAAAAAAAAAGAGTAGAAAGACCCTTTGAAAAGTACCAAATCAGTTAAACAAAGTCAGCATATTTCTTTACCAGAAAAACAAGGATCAATAAACAATACTGAAAACAATAAAGGAAAGGGAGAGCATCTCTCTCAATCAAGGAAACAATAACAAAATAACCCTTTTTAAAAGTTTTATTTTTAAAAATTTTTACTTTTTAATTTCCAACCATGTGAAGATCAGACCCCCTTTTAGGCCCCCTTTAGAACCTCTGAACAGGGCCCCACACTCTGCAGTCTGAAAACAGCCTTCTTCCTCCACATGGGCTAAGGCCTGAGTGTGTGTGTGTTCTGGGGGTGGCAGAGTGCAGTCCCCCGAGGCCAGTGGTTGGCTTGGGAATGTGGAAGTGTATGCCAGGAGGACACTCAGTCCTTCCCCATTCCAGGCTAACTTACCACTGTGTCTGGGTTTCTATGGTAGGGACAAAGGAGGAAGGAGACCGGGAGATTACGAGTAGCCGTGAGAGTCCCCCTGTGAGAGCCAAGAAGCCTCGAAAAGCAAGGACAGCTTTTTCCGACCACCAGCTCAATCAACTGGAGCGTAGCTTTGAGCGGCAGAAGTACCTGAGTGTGCAGGATCGCATGGACCTGGCTGCAGCGCTCAACCTCACTGACACCCAAGTCAAGACCTGGTACCAGAACCGCAGGTAAGGGAGGCAGTTTGTGGGAACAAAGGTGTCTGGCCATTTAAGTCATGAATCTTCTTCTCTCCTGGCCTCCAGAGACTCTAAGGACTGAGAGAGACCCTGGAGTGGGCACTTGGGTGCTTTAAGGATGAGGTAGGGATGAGCCACACCCCCAAGGTGAGAGGGACCAAAGGGCAGCTGGAATTTGGACAATTTTGCACTTCTAAGTGCTTTAACAGGTGTTACTTTTCCTCTGAAACCCGAGCCGCTGAAATTCCCCCCACTTCATCCCCAAATCAATGAAGCCACACCTTCTCAAATTGAGACATCTGTGCAGCTGACACTCAGGTCCAGAGAGCCTGCGCGGTGCACCCCTTGGGCCTGCCCCAGGCTGGTTCCAAAGGTTTGTAGCTGAGGACAACAAGGCCCGGCCCAGCTATTGCTATCTCCACAGAGCTATCCCAGCCGCCTCGGCCGTAAATGTCCTTGCTTTGGCCTGTGAGGCGGCTGGGAGAAGCAGGGTCCCAGCCTTGGTCAGTGTAGCTGCAGAGACTAGGAGAGCCCAGCTGGGTTAGAGTTGGTTTGGCAGCTGCAGGCTGGAGAATCGGCGGCTGGCCAAGCATCCATACAGGGAGAAGGAGGGAGTGTGGGTCTGTCCCCTGTACTGGCTGCCTTTGCTGTCTCAACATGGAGCAAGAGTGCTGCAGAACCTTCCTGGCACTGCTCCTTCTCTAGAAGGGAAATTAAGAAAGCAAAAGTGGCTGGTAGTGCTTGCTGGGCCGGGAAGTGTAGAGTGGAACCTGGGCAATCTGAGGCAGAGGTTTCGCTATGTTTTCAAGACTGGCACTCATCTCCTTGTCTCGATTTTCTCTCCCCCTCCTTTTCTCTCGCTTGTGTTCTAATCGTCCATAAGTGCGGTTGGAAATGCCCATCCAGTCGTCATCTTTACCATAATTTTCTGTCTCATTACATACGGTTTCAGCCACCCTAATTCTGTCGGAAAACATTAGTGTCATTTGTAGCCAATTTAAAATGGGCGACATGTTTATTAATTTGGCTGGAGCTGCCTAGTATGGATGGCCCACCAGTCCTGCGTTCCTTCATAAGTCATTTGAGCAACCGCCTGCTCTCTTCTTCCTAGCAGGGTATGCAGTGGGGGAAGGAGGAGACTGAGAAAAGCTGATCACAGGTTTTGATTGTTACTTTCTCCCTGAGGAGGAAATATCTTGAAATGCATTTCCCCCTCAGAATGGCCAGGAGGTACTTTGCCCTTGGGAGAGCCCTCCCTCAAATGAATTCCATTTTGAGACCTTGTTGTCATCCTCCCCTTAAGCTCCCTGCCCACTGTAAGGTCCTGTCAGGCTTATGAGAGAAATAAGTCTCCCAGCCCTGGGGAGTGAGAGGGGCTGGGGTCCCTGACTTAGGAGTCTCTGCATCCTTTTGTTTACGGTTTCTTCTCTCTCAGCCTGTGGGGGAAGGAAGAGGGGCTGAGAGCAGACTCTTTGGGATTACTGGGAGTGGGGGGACGTGGAAGGGAAATTAAGGAAGGAGGAAAGTGACTGCTTGTGGAAGTCTCCTTTGGCCCTAAGGAAAGTTTCCAGAAGTAGTCAAACTACAAGGAGGGCAACAGCAGAGCAGAGCTTTAGGAAAAGGCAGCAAAGCTTGTAGGATCTCATTTGTGAGGGTCTCTGCCATTGAAGGTATAAATTACAAAACTGGCTTTGGGTTTGGGTCTTTCTGGGAGCAAGGCTGGAGCAGGAGATGTAGTGCATTGCCAGTTTGAATAGGTCTCTGAGTCTTCCTGCCACCCAGGGGAGAAAGAAGGAGGAGGCAGGAAGGGGCCAGAGAAGGGGCTGGGTCTTGGTGCCTGGACCATGCCCACAGCATGCCTGCACGCCCGCTTTCTTTCAGGACCAAGTGGAAGCGGCAGACAGCGGTGGGCCTGGAATTGCTGGCCGAGGCAGGGAACTACTCAGCGCTGCAGAGGATGTTTCCATCGCCTTATTTCTATCACCCAAGCCTGCTGGGCAGCATGGACAGCACTACGGCGGCGGCGGCTGCCGCTGCCATGTACAGCAGCATGTACCGGACTCCTCCAGCACCCCATCCCCAGCTGCAGCGGCCCCTGGTGCCCCGCGTGCTCATCCACGGCCTAGGGCCTGGGGGACAGCCAGCCCTTAATCCCTTGTCCAGCCCCATCCCGGGCACCCCACACCCCCGGTGAAAACATTGCAGGAAGGCACTGCAATCCCTTCCCCATATCCCTGCCCAACCCGGACTGCTGCCCTTCCTCTCCCCGCTCCAGGCCACTAGGCCTCCCTTGCAGCCAACTCTGGAAGGCAGAGGAGTAAGAGAGAAAGATGCTTACCAGTGGGTCGGGGACCCCCAAAGAGGAGCCAGCCCTCTGCTCTCCATCTCCCCACCCCTAGAAACAGGGCTGGAAAGCTCCCCCACAGCAGTGTGACTGGCGAAAATGCTGACCCCACTCAAAGTGCGACCAGTAAGTGAAAACAACAAAAACAAAACCTCAGATTCTTTTAAAAAAATGACTTTAGGGACAAGCAGGAGGGAGGGAGGGGGGAGGGCTCAGGAGGGAAGAAAGAAGGGCACGGAGCGGAAACCGCACAGGCAGAGAGAACTGTAGATGGACAGCCAGCCTCAAGTGCTGAGGCAAAGGGCGTTGCCGAGGACATTCCGTCTGCCCCAGAGAAAAGAGGAGGGTAACTGAGAACTTTGCACTGATTTCTCATGACCTTTTTTCTTTTGGAAAAGTGGCATGCTCCATAATATGAAAAAAATGTACATTTGAAAGACTGAGTGATAAGTGATATATCATATTTATTATATGTTGTCCAAAAAGAGTCACTTATATACGTTAGTAAAAACATGATTTTTCTTTTCATGTCTTTTTGATTCAGTAAAATAAATGCTTAGACAAAAATATAGATTTTTTTGTGATTGAAAATTACAAAAATAAAGTTTATCTTTTTTTAACAAGTGATGAAATCCAAGGGAGCTGATTTTACTAAAGCAGAATGTACTATGATGAAGTGCTGACTTGGTTTAGAATGACAAATTTCTTCTGAAATATTAGGAATTTACAAAATCTGTAAAGAAGTTGGGTTGGCTTGTATAAAAGCAGCTCCATTTTTTGTGCTGGCCTCTTCGGAACCATTATTTGATAAGTGTGAGTTCCTTTCTCTTTAAGTGGATGGTTTCAAAGCAACCCAGGAGGCCCTGGGAGAAAATCTGTACTTGTAGGCTGTTGGTGCTGGCTAAGTCGGTGACCAACCTTGCTGCCGTCCTGACCTGCATAGAGGCCCCCGCTTGACCGATGGTGTGGTGATCCCTCGGTCCACTCCTCCTCCTCCTAGGGGTCTTCCTGGGGCAGCGAGGGTCCTAAGCGTTGGGCAGTGATGACAACGCCGACAGGGGCTGGGCGGCAGGCGGACTCTCCTCGGGCCTTGCAGCTGTTCTGCTGCCCGCGGCTGGGCGCCCGCGCGGTCGGACAGCCTGTGAGCGGGAGGCTGTGGGACGAGCAATTAGGACGCCCCGGGGGGACTTGGAGAGGCCCAACTAACAAACCCTTGTGGCAGCTTTGATCGTTGCCTTCTCAGTCCCTGGCGGCAGGCGTCCAGCCCCCAGCCCCATGCGAAGCCGCTTGTCCTAGTGAGTTCGTTGTGCTGCGATGCCTGGAGCTCCTTTGCAAGGGTGAACTCAGGCTGAGACTGGCTGCCAAGCCTTTTATCTGCACCCTTGGGACAGCTGGGACTGCAAAATAGGAGACCCTGCCCAGAGTGTGGAGGAGGCCCGCTGCCTGCTTTAGGAGTGTGTGTGAGTGTGTGTAAGTAAATGTTTGTAGCACCCTGGCCTAAGTCAACCATAAACACCACCCCTCACCCCCCATCAGGCTGGTTCCCCACCAGGTTCAGTGCTCAGAACTGTATGAAGGAGCCACTTAGTACAGCTACAGTTCCCAGGTTGCTCCCACTCCTCTCTAGCCCCCAGGTCACTTTCCGAGTAGCCAGAGTCAGATCTCATATGTGGGTGTCCTCACATTTCTATCCTCACTCATACCCTAGTACAGTGATAAAGAGGTAATACAAGCAGCTAAAATACATCTGGACCTGGCCTCCAGCTTTCTCTGACGGTTGAACCTTAGTGTAGTTAAAAATGTGAAGTGATGTGGGAATGTATATTTAGGAGGGGTGAGAAAGAAGAAGAGAAGAAAGGTGAAATCCAGGTGGAAATTGCCTGGGGGCACCTTGATCAGATCTTGGCTAATTAGGAAGTGGTTTGCAGATTTATCTCCAGCTCATCAATTTGCTTTAAACTTGGTCTTGGTCTTGTTTGATTCTAACAAAAGGGTCTGGACTGGCCCTTCTCGTGTTCTGCCTGCTTCGCTGAGACAAACTTAGACAGCTGGGCTTGGCTGGAAATTGGGCGCTGCTATGTCTAGTTAGGATGTCTAATACCTAGGCACTTAGCAGACCCTCCTTGTTTCATTTGGCAGTTGGGCTTTTTGATCAAGTTTAAACAGTTTAAAAGTGGTCTGCCTAGGCCTAAAAAGGCACTCTCCAAGGTTTGAGGGTGCTATAGTTTCTGTTTGTACTGAAATCAGGGCTGCTCAACTCTAGGCACAAGGAGGGATTTGAGAAGCCACAGAGTTCATGCCTACAAAGAATCTGTACAAAGAATTAACTCAGATCCAGGTATGAAAAACACACAAAACTACAAATCCAAACAAGGCCAGAGCACCCATTTGCTGCCAGCGGTCCCCAGCCACCTGCAGGAGGGTGGGCCGGGAAGTCTGCCCACTGCTGCTTTACACTCAAGGCTGAACTTGAACTCCTGAGGTAGACAATGCAGGGGGAAGCACTGTACCTACAGAGACAAGATCTCTTAATTAACCTCATATTCCTCTGCTGCTAGCAATTACTCAGGATGCATTATAGTCCTCCCCAAATCCAAGTTTCTTCAAAGTCATGTTTTCTTTCACCCCCTAAATCATGCAACTGAATGTGTCAATGTCCTTTCTAGATCTGTTTGGTTACCTGCTGTTGCGTACAAGTTGGCAGATTGGATGTTGTGGGCTGGGGGAGATTGTCCTAGGAAGAAAAGTTGGGTGGGTGACTGGTTCCTTCCTTCCTTCCTTCCTTCCTTCCTTCCTTCCTTCCTTCCTTCCTTTCCTTTCCTTTCCTTTCTTTTCCTTTCCTTTCTTTTCCTTTCTTTTTCTTTTCTCTTTTCTTTTTTCCCCTTTTCCTTTTTTCCTTCCTTCCTTCCTTCCTTCCTTCCTTCCTTCCTTCCTTCCTTCCTTCCTTCCTTCTTTCTTTTTCTTTCTTTTCTTTTTCTGCAGCAGTACTGCAAAGGGCACCTCAGCAGGTGCCCTAGTATTCAAAAGTCACTTGCTTAAAAGTCAAATGCAAACCCAATTTTTTTCTTCACAAAGGGTCCTTCTTTCCTTCTGTGCCTGCTCAACTAAATTGAGGGGTTGGCTAGGAGGTGAAGAGTGCAACCCCAGGTTTTCTGAGAAATGAGGAACAAGGTAACAGGCAGAGGCCTATTCTCGTGGGAAATCTGGAGTTACAGAGAACCAGAGGACAGCTGTCCCTGGGAGCTGTACTCTTTTTCTTTTTTCCCACCTTCAGCTGGTGTCTGAAGGGCACTCTGTGGCTGGACTCTGTTTAGATTGCTCCTTTGATTAAGTCGAAGGCTAGAAAAACAGGGACTTTCAGTGACAATCTTTGCTTCCTACAGAAACACAGTAATACAAATGTATTTCAGAGAGACGTTTAAAGACCTACAAAGGCCTCTTAGATTTGCCAACACCAAGATCAGCTCAGGGACCCCAGCAAACCTAGCACAAATCTGTAGTAAGTGTGAAGGAAGAAGTTAACTCCCTGGCTAGCAGCCAGCTGTTCTAGCCCAAACTAGTGATTTTTCAATGAGTTGCAAAGTAGTGATTGCTTCTTGGCTCAATGCCTCCAGCAAAGATACCTACCACCCTGTATCTGTTTAATTTTGCTCCACCCCTTAAAATGAAAGCCCGCACGATGGCAAATTAGACAGCTGATTTCCTCCCTTGCAAATAAAACTGCTTACTCTCCCTCCTCCTCCCTCCCTGCCATCTGACTCCTGCCTAGGCAGCCCTTCCCCAGGAGTCTGTCGGATCCCACCTCCCCTCTTTAAACAAGTGACTTGTGAGTAGTTTGTTTTGTTATATTTTTAACTTTCTAAAAATATTTGGAAAAGATCTCCCCAGGGCAAGGGAAACTTTAGTTCTTGTTAAGTCACGTGGTTACAAAAATATACTGGAAGAGAGCTGCCTGTTTTTTGAAAAAACCAAGCTTGAAGTCAACATGCTTGGAAAGAATGAGACTTTTCACCACTGGTGGACATGATCGGGGCAGGGTCAAGCCTTGGAGGGAATTGATGTTTCTTTTGCATCTCTGAATTCTTGGTAGGGAATTTGGGCTTGCCCTGTACCCTGGCTGTTGACTAGAGAGAGGTGTGGGCAGATGAGTGAGTGGGGGCTTCTCCAGGATTACTCCTATGGACTCTGGAACAATATCCCCAAGCTCTTTGAGTCTCCCACTAGGTCTTTGTCCAGTCCCATTTTTGGTCATCTCCAGGCTTCTTTGCTAACATTTGTGTCTTTTTCTGGAGTTAGGGACTCTTCTTAGGGTCCAGTGCTGAGTGCCCTGACTTCTTACCTCATCCGCAGGGCTGGGTAGGGGTAAGTAAGAGGGGTGTGTGGGGCTGTGGGGAGGTGTGCTTTCAGAGAAAGGGAGGTGGATTAGAAAACCGGTCAGCTGTCTCGGGGCGATGAGATGACCCAGATGGGACTATTTCCCCCGCTCCTTCCGGCTGAATTTTGAAGGTCTCTGTCAGTTTGAGTGTTGCTGGGTGGACCGTCTCGGTCAACCTCACATTCTCAGTTTGTCTCCTCCTCTCCTTGTCTCGTCCACTGGGTCTCCCGCTCCTGGTTTCTTTCTGCTAGCACCACAGACAGCTCCCAGGGCACCCGGTGGAGCTAGGTAACCCGGGCTGGCGGGTTCCGGGTAAAGCCTAGGCTGCCGCAGCGAGCGCGTCAAGGAAGGGTCGGCGGCGCCCGGGGGGAGGTAGGCAAAGTGGTTACAAAGCACCCTCCCCGGCAGCGTTTCCTGATTAGCTCTAAGTCCAAACAGGGTCACATTCCAAAGAACAAAATCTTCAGATCAATAAAGTAATTCAGAAACCCAAAGATCTCAGGGTAAGTAGTGCTCAGTGACAGATCAACTCTAAATCGTCCCTATTTAATAAGTTATTAGTGGAAGCCGACGAGGGAGGCGTCGGGCCTCAGGTCTGCGGGCTCCAAGACCTTGCGCCGCGGCTGCGACGAGGTGGCCGGCGGAACGCTTCTAACTGGCACATACTTCCTCTGTTCGCACAGCTCGGAGCGCGCTCGGCGAGCCGCCGCCTCAGCCATCGCAGGCAGAGCAGAAGCGCTCCCGAGGCAGCTGCCCTGCAGGTCGCGCTGGGCCCAGGCCCGGCTCCCCACCGCGGCTCTCAGCCCGCGCCCTCTCGATACAGATTTGGGTCTCTCCCAGCTCTTGCTACTATCGGGTCTGGGACAGCGGGTCGCCCCTGCGGGAGCTCCGCCGAAAGAAGAGGACCTTCGCGAGAGCGAGATTGAACTTGATTTATGATAAAAGGGCCCTGTCACTTTGTGGAGCTGATGGATTCCCGCCCCTACCCACCCCCATTCCCGCCGTCAGACTTGATTCTTTAGTGAAGAGGCCCTCAGTGTGGCTCTCCTCCCGCCGCCTCCTAGCGATTCTCACACACGGCGCAGCCAGGGATTTGGCGCGGCGGCCTTGAAGCCCAGCTGCGGCGCGCCGGCTCCGCGCGGGCTCTTGCTCGGCAAGTACCCCAGCTGGGCTCCGCGCTCCTCTGCACTCAGGACCGCCCGGCCGCCACGAGTTCCTGCGCTCGGGTACAGACAGCGCTTCAGAGAGGCATGGGCGCATCAGGACAGGGGCTCTATAAGCCTGGGATGGGAATCCAGACGCTTTCAAGGACGGTGCTTGGGATGGCCTACAGAGCAGGGCCCTTCTCTCACATCTCGGTGGGCTCTGGAGGGAATATAAAGCCTTCTCCTACTGTGAAGACAATAAAATAATCTTTGCTCAGTTGGGAGCTCTTATCTGCATCCAGCTTCACTCCCACCCCTCTAAAGGCCTCATGACTGCAAATGATACCTCCTTCAGATTTCCCTTCAATTCTTGGAAGTCAACTCCTCTTTGTTGATCACCCCCTGCTTCCCCTCTGGCTCTTCTCTTCCTCCTTCCCGCTATAGTTGGAAGTACGAAAACGCTAAGTGGAATTTAGGAACCGGTAGACATGTAGTGCAATGGATTATCCACGTCTATAGATTCAGCATTATTCGCGAGACGGGGTTTCCCTCAGAGCCTCTGGGGACTGGAGGAAGAGGTGTTCCAGGGCGCCCATTCAGGCACAGTTCATCCTCACGTAAACTAGGAGGGAAAGTTTTCTATAAAGCAATGTACATTTATAATGCTTCTTTAGGAGAGAGGAATTAGATATTAGTGGTGCGTTGTTTCCTCACTCCTATAATACAAAATGAGGGTGCCTGTGGTATAAAAGTGGTCTGCATTCTAAAACCAATCAGCTGACAGAGTGTTAGGAAATAAATGTGGAAGCCCGTGCTATTCACTTCCTACTTCAGGAAAGCTAAGTTACTTGGTGTAGTTTTCAAATGTGAGAGTCTCCCAAGCACATTAGCTAGGTTTCCTGTAGGGTGAACTGTTTTTCTGATGATTTAATTTTAACCTTTTGATTTTAAATGTATCTCCAATTTGATAAAATTGCCGTGTCATAATTTGTGAAAAATGCAAATAATGTTTGTTAGTAGCGTTGATAATCTGATTGCCCAACTTCCTCTTGAAGCAACTCTTTCCTCCCGCAGACTGGGTATCTGCAAACTGATGAGCAGAGATTCTAGATTAGATATTAAGAAAGGCAGTATCCCACTGGAAATAGGGTGCATCCGAGCTGTAGCCACTTCAAAGCATCACCTTCTTATTCATCTGTCTTATTTCCCACAAATGTTCTATTAATGAAAGCTTATCAAATTGTTTCCGTTAAATTAAGAGGATTTTAACGGGACACCTACTTCCTCACTGGCCTTGAGTGAACACACTGAGGTATTGCATTAAACATGCTCATATGTGTATAGATACATAAGTTTCACATAATCTTTCATTACTATGCATTGATAGATTGGTCCAGAAAGTCACATAAAGCACAATTGGATAATCGTGGGCATGGCACATTTCCCTTTATCTTCTTTCTTTTCTGGATTGCTTTGGAAATTTCTGGGAATCCACATTTTTGATTCCCCCACAAACTTCTCTAACATACATTAGAGCTGACCATCAAGAGCCAGTTGTTCGCACCAAACAGTTCTACTCAGCGGCTTCACATGACTGCCCTCGCGGCTGGCTGAGCAATTGCAGGGGCTCTCCCATTGCCTTCTCTTCAGCCATTGAGTGGCAGGTACCTGGGCGTGCCTGGTTGCAGAGCCGGGGCCCAAATTTCTGTTACCCCTGTCCTCTTTCCCGTCTCCTATTATTATTTTGAGTTGAAAGTCTTCGCTCCTGCTGGTGCCTAAGGGATGATATTAGGCAGCTCCGCACAGCCCATGTTGAGTCTCATGGCCTGATTTTTCCTGCAGAAGGTACAGTGCCTCTCACATTCTGAAAGTCCTCCCACGAAGATATTTATTGGGGCACAATTAGATTAGAATTTATATATAAACATTAAGACCTTTCCACCTCATTTAGTAAAGCAACAATGACTGCTTTCATTTCAGAAACTGATAATAGACATGATGGCCAAGGGTCTGGTGAGAAGTGTCAGGTGGGCGAATTCAAAAGAGGAAAGTTGTGGCCTGCTGGGAGACTTTTAAGACCCAAGTTTGCAGAATCCCTTCAGCACCCCATTCCCTGCCTTCCTTGTCCTCCTGATTTTTACTTTGTTATTTCACATGTCTGGGGTGTTTTCATGTGGCCAAAGGTGACAGGTCAAACAAACATTTCCATTGAGGAATGTCAATGATGAAAAGATGACCGTGTACATTTAAGCTTGTAAATGCATTGGATCTTACTATTAATTAATATTTTGGGACATAATTTAAAAACCCAACTATTCAAAACACTGCTTTTTATACACAAGTGCCGCATAAGGCAGTGGCATTTCAAGAAGGATCCCTTCTATTTGGCATCATGTTTTACAGGCTTTTCTTTTCTTCCCATGAATGATCTAGTCCCTTAGAGGAACATGACTGGTACTCGGTTCTGCCCAGAAATTTGGCAGAGGATATTTCTAACATCCACATTAATAAGTAATTGAATTTTAAGCAGAGCTCATCTTGATCCAAACCCAGGACTGGAAGGAATCTCAAAAGTCATCTAGTTTAATACCCATTCTAAACTTCAGTTTTTTTCTACAACATATTTGTTTAATGGTTTTTCCCCTCTCCCATTTTTATTTTTTCCCTATAAGGATAGGAGACAAAAGGAAAGAAAACAGAAACCACAGGATTACAGCACTTTCAGATTATTCTTGACCTTCAATTTTAATGGAGTTAAATTTATGTGGTCAAATTCTACTACAAAAGAAACAGACTTTTTGTGAAAATCATTAAAATAACTTTCCTACTGTATATGTAATGCCTGCTAACTGTAGAAAATTTATAAAATGCTAAAAAGTAGAGAGAAGAAAAAACTCATCTTCTACCGCTCGCTACTAACATTTGGTTTATAATTTCTGGATTTTTAAGTGCATTTTTATGTAGTTGTGTCATATTTCATCTGGGATGTATATGTTTTTCCTGTGTAATACAAGTATTTCTTTATATTATTTAAAACTCTTTGTAAGTATGATATTTGATATATAATAATCTCTTCCATAAATATGTCATAATTGTGCCCAGGCGCAGTGACTCACAGCTGTAATTTCAGCATTTTGAGAGGCCAAGGTGGGAGGATTGCTTAAGCCCAGGAGTTCAAGACCAGCCTGGGCAACATGGTGAGACCTTGTCTCTGCAAAAATTTAAAAATTAGCCAGGTGCAGTGGCACACACCTGTGGTTCCAACTACATGGGAGACTGAAGCAGGAGGATTGCTTGAGTCCAGGAGGTTGAGGCTGCAGTGAGCTGTGATTGTGCCACTGCACTCCAGCCAGGGCAACATAGTGAGACCCCGTCTCTACAAAAAAATTAAGAAATAACCCGGGTGTAGTGGCTCAAACAAACAAACAAACAAACAGTATCATAGGTGTGTCAACCATCCTTTCACTGCTGGACATTTATTTTCTTTTTAAAATTTTGACTTAAATAATATATATATAAAATATATATATAGAAACAAGGTCTCATCCTATTGTCCAGGTTTGAGTGCAGTGGTGGGATCTTGGCTCACTGCAGCCTCAATCTCCTGGGCTCAAGTGATCCTCTTACTCCAGCCCCTCAAGTAGCTGGGGCTCCAGGTGTATGCCACCATGGTCAGCTAATTTTTGTATTTTAAAATAATATTTCAGTGACCATGAAAGCAAAATTTTTGAGAATGGTTTCTATGTGTTATTTTGTATATCACATTACTATTGATCTTGAGGGGAAGCAATGAAAGAGCCAAGAGCAAGATGACCAGCTCAGGAGGGGAAACGAATTAGTGACCAAAGGTAGTGGTTTCACTGAATTATGTAAATTCAGCCCGAGTGAATTGAGAGCCACATGAGTTACCCAGTATAGGTTGTGGTGAAGTAAGCTATGAACATCATTTACCATTTTTCTTACATGTATTTTAAGGCTTCCTGACTTTGGGTATCAATTTGGCAGCCTTCTCATCAGAGCAAGAGACTTGCCTGACTAAAGAGTGGGAAGGAAGGTCAGATCTCTTTTGACTTAGGTTGGTAGCATGTTGCCTGCCCAGCTTACCCTGTTGTTTTCTGTGCTCCAACTATTCTGTGGGTAAGTAGAGGGCTCTAGCTTGTAGGGTTGTCAATCTAGCACCTTTCATGAGAACTAAATTCAGGTTAAAGAAAAAAAAATAAGAACCATAACTGGCAAAGAAATTTGAGGGTGAGGGTAGGGGGTTTGAGGAAAAGAATTAAATAGCAATAGTCTACCCTTTCATTTACATGACACACATTAACCGTACTATAGAAGTTCCAAGAGAACTGTCTTGTTCTCTTGTCTCCAGGAGCCCATGTAGGGCGCTTTAATTGCCACATTTTCAAACCGATATAATGGTAGGGATGTCTTAGTAATTACCTTAATGAGATAACACCTTTCCTTCCCTCAACCTACTCATTATCACGCCTCTTGTTCAAATTTCAACTACAAAGAACTCTACTTGTAAAAAAAAAGTCTGAAATGTATTGTTCCAGGTCTCATACCCTTAAAATAATCACATTGCACATATCTTAAAAATATGAAAGAAATAGTACACACAGGCAATTCGAATATATTAAAGGAAAGACTTGAGATAAGTAAACTAAACATCTGGGTGCCCTTTAATTATTCTTGGTTGGATTCTTTATCTTGACCTATAGTGATGCTAAGGTGCCAAAGTGATGAATTTTAAGATGTTGGGCTGTGAAGACGTGCAGCTGCAACACTGATGGATTTAGGAAGGGATGGTAACAAGGTTAGCTGCATGTGAAGTGTGAATTGAGATTTTTGCAAAGAGACTGTGATTGCAGACGGGCATAATGTTGTACCCTTGCATGAAATCTTGCTATTATTGTATAATGGTCAGACAGAGTGTGAAATGACTTATTACTTTTCTTTTATTCTTTAATGAAGTTGGTTAGAGTAGCAGTACTACTGCTAGTCAATAGTAGTAAGGCACACACATACAAAAAACTATATGACAGGTGCTGAAATATTAAATATTTATTTAGTTTTGACTTTTTCCCTCTAATTTTCATGAATATCCATATGCAAACAGAAGCATCTCTTTATCCATATAGATAAATTTGTACTGATTTGTGTGTCTGCACTTACCCTTATTATCATGTATAAATATCTGTTTGAGGCCCTGATGCGTATAAAGGATTTTAGTGTCCAAGAATATTTCATAGCTCTTTTAAATGCTTAAAAATGTTGTAATTCTTTAGGACTGATTTCTGCATGGAATTCTGATTTGAAAAGTCTATTTGGACTTACAGAAACAATGCTGAAATATCAGTTTACCACTATCATGACTAGAAATGCTTTATGGAACAAAACATAATAAAAACCCATTATGAGGCACACTCTCTAACATGGTTTGAGTTGTGGGAAAGATTAAATCATGGTTCTTCTGTTTTGTAATATAGAGTACATATCTTTCATTATATCACATAACCCATAATGTAAATATTTCTTTACTTCCCAATATCAGCATCACAAGAAGATAATACCTTAGGCTTTACAAGTCAAAGGGAAATAATGCTATGATGTTAAAAACAAAACAAAACAAACAAAAACCCCTCTACTTCTGTGTCAGTCTTCTGGCTCCAGATGCTTCTGTTAGAAATGGTAAGAAATATACATTTAAATATATTTGGTTTTTGGAGATTAGGGATTTTGTTCATTATAGAATTAATTTTATATGGCTTGTAAGATTCACAGTCATTCTTAATGCATTGCCCTGATATTCTTGATATGAATAATAAGTGTTTAGAAAAGACACAAAGCTGTGTATTTAACATACCCCCTTCAACTGACTATTTAACATTTAAAAATAAAGTTTAATATAAATTTGTTTTGACTTCTTGTATTGTTACACAGTTAGGCCATGATATAATAAAAAAATTTTTTTCTGTGGCTTGGACTATATTGAGGATCAAATGATGTTCTTCAAAACAACATACATCAGCTCTTAGAAACAAACTTGGAACCACTGACCTAAAAAATAGTGTTTAGTCTTGTCCCTCAGCACCAACTTTACTGACCCCTTTCCCTACTTTTCTTTGGCTCAACTTGTTCTGTATATAGAACTCCAATAGTATATAGTTTCTTATCAATCAAAAGATAGAACCACTAATATTTATTTAGTTGAAATGGGGAAATATATCACATATCATACCTTTTTAATTTCTTTTTATAAAAAGATGTTATCTTTCACTAGAAGCCTCTTAGACTCACTGTTGTCCAACAGTGGAGTGAATGTTGGAATTTCTCTCTCAGGCTTGTTCTAAGAATATGTTAGTATAGGGCAATATATAGAGAGAGCAGATTTTTGAAGGACTTGAATTTGTGAGATACCTTAACTCCATATATTTGTAATGTCAGTATTAAGAAAGACATATACTCCTGCTTCTTACATATACTACCACTTCTTACAAGGTGACTTGGCCACATCTATAGAAAATATTGGCAACTGTAATTAGTGATCTCTCACCCTCTTTATTCTATATTCCCCAGAGTGAATTGCTGTGATTGGTTTGCAGTCTACTAAGATCAGCCCTTTTATAGCTACATGAAAGTGAATCTGTATAAGAGAATCCATTATCTGCTACATGGTGAGAATCTGCTCCAGTACCGTATGAATTTCAGATTTCAAAAATTAACTTAATAGCATCTATTGCAGTTAACTGTGACAGCATTTTAGGGGTCCT
>NW_012105276.1:1015144-1075886 GCF_000951045.1 Mandrillus leucophaeus
GTACCGTATGAATTTCAGATTTCAAAAATTAACTTAATAGCATCTATTGCAGTTAACTGTGACAGCATTTTAGGGGTCCTCTATATCTCAACAATAGTGTTGTAAAACTTTGAATACTTCCTCATTAAGAAAAACTTTACTCTGTATTACCATGAATACATAGTATGCACATAAACATTTATCTCAACAAATTTTTCAGCTTATAGCTTTACCCTTGAGGTTTTCTTTTTAATCTCATTCTAGGATGAGAGATATTGGTCTTTATGTTTGAAAGTACATAGTGGTAGTATTCCTTAGCAAGATGAGAAATGTTCCTTGTGGATTGGTCAGGGAATAATGAAATAAAACACTCTCCAGGCATGGTCACTCACACCTGTAATCCCAGCACTTGGAAGGCCAAAGTGGGTGGATCACTCGAGCCCAGGAGTTCGAGACCAGCCTAGGCAACATAGTAAAACCCCATCTCTACAAAAAATCCCAAACTAAGCCAGGTGTGGTGGCACGTGTCTGTAGTCCCAGTTACTCATGAAGTTCAGGTGGGAGGATCGCTTGAGCCTGAGAGGTCGAGGTTGCAGTGAGTTGTGATTGTATCACTGCTCCCCAGCCTGGGTGACAAAGTGGGAAAAAAAGAAAAAGAAATAAAACACTCAAAGTCTACTTATTCATTAAAGAAAGTATCAGCTGGGAGCAGCGGTTCATGACTGTAATCTCAGCACTTCACTTTGGGCAGCCAAAGTGGGAGGACTGCTTGCGGCCAGCAGTTTGAGACCAGCCTGGGCAACATACAAAGACCCTGTTTCTATAAAAACAAATAAAAAACCAAAAATCCTTGCACCTGTAGTACTAGCTACTGGGAGGCTGAGGCAGGAGGATTAATCGCTTGAGCCCAGGTGTTTGAGGTTTCAGTGAGCTATGAACAAAAAAGTATCATCACATCTGTCTCTCTCTTAGTGTTGGTTTAAAAATTCTGGATTGTGTGACCAGGCGCAGTGGCCCATGCCTGTAATCCCAGCACTTTGGGAGGCCGAGGCAGGTGGACCATGAGGGCAGGCGATCAAACCATCCTGGCTAACATGGTGAAACCCCATCTCTACTAAAAGTGCAAAAAATTAGCTGGGTGTGGTGGCACATGCCTGTAGTCCCAGCTACTTGGGAGGCTGAGGCAGGAGAATTGCTTGAACCTGGGAGGCGGAGGTTGCAGTGAGCTGAAATTGCCACTGCATTCCAGCCTGGGTGACAGAGCAAGACTCTGTCTCAAAAAAAAAAAAAAAAAAAAAAAAAAAAAATTCTGGAGTGTTTGTCAGGAACGTTTATCTATGCATACTTCCTGATCATAACTAGTGAATTAATGTTTAACATTATCCTCAATATGTGATATATATGTCTTTTTGTCCCTAATCCTTGCATCAGTGCCTAGTGTAACATAAGTACTCAAAGTTTATGTAATTGAATATGAAGTCATTGATTAATTAAAAACAGCATATCCAAGTGATGTTTGCAAGTCAATATGTATTCCCTGATGGGAAGAACCATGTCTGATCTTTCATGGTATTTCAAATACTTGGCATATTAACTCGAAAATCCTAGGGGCACAATATATATTTGTTACCACCCATTGACTGTAGTTGTGATATAATAAAAATTGTTTAAAAATTAATTTTAATTTTCAATTGGTTTTTGGCTATCTTATATATTTCTTTTTCTAAAAATTATTTTATTTGAGATACAGTCTCGTTCTGTCACCCAGGCTGGAGTGCAATGGCCTGATCTCGGTTCACTGCAACCTCAGCCTCCAGGGATCAAGCAATTCTTCTGCCTTAGCCTCCTGAGTAGCTGGGATTCCAGGCACCAACCACCACGCCTGGCTAATTTTTTGTATTTTAGTACAAAGTTTCACCATGTTGGCGAGGCTGGTCTCAAACTCCTGACCTCAGGTGATCCACCCACCTCGACCTCCCAAAGTGCTGGGATTACAGGCATAAGCTACCATGCCTGGCCTTATCTTATATATTTCAATGATAAGAATAGTATCTGGTAAAATTGAATTAATTATGTGACATCAACTAATTCTTAAATTAGTTGTGCCACTGGCCTACATTTTAATTAAAACATCCTTTTTTCATAGATCTGAAGTGGCTATGTCAAAATAGTCACTAGACTATTATGTTGTTGCTGATTACGTGTAGCAAAAAGAGAAATGCATGCAATACTCCCAACTCTTTTCTAGAAATGTGCCTCTTTAATAAAGATGGAAGTGAAGGCATATGTCAGGAATTGACTCCACTTTTTATTGGATCCTATATTCTAAATTGTATTAGTAAGTAAATTCAGGCAGCTACATAAGCTAAGAAAAGGAATAGAGAGACTTTTTAGCTTATTAACAATACTCTTAACAGGGTAATGACAACTGGGAAAATAAATTGAGTTGGCAATTTAATAGGTATAATTCAAAGAGTAAACAGAAGCAGCTAAATTTCATGGTTAATAGTGGTACTATTGAAATAAGGCTGCTGGAAGACACTGTTAATGAAAACAGTGATTTTCAGAATGAAGCTACATTTGGGAACTAGGTTTCACTAGATCTATTTGGCATGATGTTTGGGTTCAAAATTACTATTCTGTATTGTTTAATGCATTGTTAACTGTAATCTGCAATGTGTGTGGCAGAAGAGAGAAAACTGATGCTTTTTCTTGTAAAGATGCTTATATTCACATTCTTTGTATTTTACCACACCCATGTTTTAAGATGCTTGGAGAACAAAAGCATACTAATAGATAAAAATCTGTAAAATCTTGTCAGGTATTATTTATGTACTATTTTTTTGTTGTAAAAGATGTGAAAATATGAAGAATTAGAAAACAGAACAGCTAAAATAAGTTATAATGAGTCACATCTCAAAAAAATACACACAAGGGAATAACAATGTAATGACAACACATTTTCGTTATTCTAAAAACAAATTCTGCCTGATGGTTAAACCCTATTAATTGGATATTTTAGCTACTTACCAAAGGAATATGACTGTAATAAGTAGCCTTTTCTTTCAAGGAATAAAATATACCTACTATCATTTTATTTGGTGAATCTGGTTCTCTTGTGCTACATAATTTGTGGATATGGAAAGAGTGGAATGTATGTTGAAATAATATGTTAAGATATTTGATATGGGGATTTCAAATTTCCTAGATACTTTAGGTATCTGAGGAGAAACATTGTAGAAACAAAGCAGGAAACTTCGAGATGTGATGACTATCCCCTGAGTATTAGAATGATTCATAATTCACAGGAGAGCAAGGCTCAAGTGGATCATACTTTTTATGGTACAAATGGGATTAATATTGTGCTTCACAGATACTACATGTTTGTCACAAAGACTACATTTCAACTTTCTTTTACTGTGTTAAGGCTTAGGAGAAACAACATTAAAATATGTTTTAAACTTCTAGATTAAAAAAAGACCTCTGGTTATTATTGTCCAGAGGTGGAGATAATTTTAGAATTATTTTGGTTCTTTTCTCAGAGATCTGAAATCTATTCACACTGTGTAGCAATGCTATGATTCATATTTATAGTTTGTGAAACTTTGAAATGTGCGCTCATCTTTTCAACTTAGAAATTGTTTTGCTGGCATAGAAACTTTAAGACTATCTGTCTCTTTTCTAAGTTATCATAACTCCACAGCATTGAAGCAGATCCTAAAACATTTATTTACATGGACATCCTAGAGAGGTATTTATTTCTTAAAACCTTGTGAAATTGTTAATTGTGGATAGTGAGAGTGTGGCTAGATAGATTTCTGCATGAATCCATGACGTGACACTTGAGCTGGGTTTTCGGACCATTCTATCACTTTTCATCCTGTTTGTCAGTGACTTTTCTTTGTTGTTTTTCTTTAATTTTCTCCCTCTCTCTTCCCACTCCTTCTTCTCTCTTATTTTATCTGTTATGTGTCTGTTTAGTACTTTTGCTATTCTTCTGTGTGTGATGTTTGATTACCTATTTTTCTCCTTAGACTATATGCTTTTTGAGGACATATACTACATACTAAAAAATTCCTACAATTCCTATCAGAGATGCCCAATAAACATTTATGGAGCTCCCACAAGTCAATATTCTTATTTTGCAGGTTACACACTGTCAGAGTCATTGAGCTCCAGGATATGGATATTTTTTCATTATTAGTACTATATGTGCTTATATATACATTTAAATGTGTAATTAATTTAGTTTAGAAATAATGGTTAAAGATGATTGGTTTGGATTATCAATACAGTGTTTATGCATAACATTAAATGTGTGGCAGGCTGGGATCTCCTGTATAGCTTCTTATTTACCAAATGGAGCCTGTGGTTCGTGATGATTTTCTCCAAAACATACAGTTAGTGATTAATCCTTGATATAATTTCTAAAATAGTCAAGAACATTGAATGTACTGTCTTAGAGAGGGAAACTGGAGCTGTGAAATTTTATGAGCCAGATCTTTTCCAAAAGAGAGAGAGAACGATGTTCTCCTGCTCCTAGGCTTTGGGAAAGTTTAATTAAACTCATGGGTGAAATGTCAAAGAAATGTAATTCACCAACTATTTGACTATTTTTTCTATTATGAAGTCACTTTTAGTATTTATTAGAATGTTCTCTTGGTTCCCAGTTTACTGTTGGTTCGTCTAATTTGAAAGGATAATTGAAGAGCTTTGATAAATAAATACTAAAATGTGTCTTATTTCCTTATAGCTTCTGCTAGGGTTCTGTCCAGCCTATCTCTGCAGTGCCAAATGACCCGGGAGTCCTGGCAGGGAGAGTCTTCAGGCTTTGGCAATGGAGGGTTGGCCTACGTTTTCTCAACTGCCCAAATATTTTGTGACTTTCAATCTCAGCAGGCATCTCCTTCTCTTCCATAGCAACAGTGCATTTGGGGGATTACTGTGGTGTTTTTTTTTTTTTTTTCCCCTTCTACCTCCTGTGGGAGAATACCACTAATTCTAAGCTGGGATAAATGGTTAGAATTCAGTATGGCTCTGTTAGACTCTATTTCTAGAGTAGAGTTAGACACAATACTCAAAGGCAGGCCTTCTTTTGGAGTCCTAGGGAAAAACATAACCAAATTAAATAAAACATCAATTTCTGGCTTGTATTTTCTTTTCCAGTTGTGAGGTATGTTAAAAATGATATTTTCCCTTTAAGAAATGAACAGATATAAATAATATGTTGAGAACTAATCCTCAATCTTAAGGCCATTTCCATAGAGGACTCTTTTATTAAACCAAAAATTTACTGTGGATAATGATTAGATGCTTAAATGATACATAACTGCTTTTTTAGAGGACTTCACTAAAAGCATTTTATACTACATGGATTGTTTTACTGTGAACATTCCCAGTGATTGGTACAAACCTTTGCCAATGAATGACAAATTTACATACACATCATGTCAGCCAGCAATATTTTGAAGCTTTAATTGCTTTAGCTTCAGGCATTCCGTGTCAAAATAGAGTGTTTAATGTCCTGCAAGTTACTCTGTTTCTTTGCAATGTTAAATTATTCTGTAATTTGCCTGTTTTCTTTCTAGCACATTGTCCATTAAGTCCTTTAATAATGTATAATATAAAATGCATAATGCAATTTTAAATAGCATGGACAGCTTCATTTTTAGAAGGTTCTGGGTGGGGTATATCAAGAAGAACAGAAAACCTGAAATGCATTTGCATAAAGTGTTTACTACTACCTTATATCTCAGTTGAAAATATTCCATTTATGTTGCTAAACTTTTGTCTTAATGTTAACTATATTGGGGTGTGTGTTGTGTGTATATTTTTAAAATTTTAGATAAAACAGCATTAAAAAACTATGTAGACAATATAGAATCTATTAAAAGGAAAAGAGTGGTATTTGGTGCAGCCAGCTACCTTTTCATGGTAAAAAGCTGATTTTATTCAGTAAAATCTAAGAGAATGAATGTGATAAAAAAGGTACTTGTAGGTGTTTAGTCAAGCCAATTTCAACAAAGATGTATGAATACAGAAACACAATCTTTGATATATCTTTGCTTGTTATAGGTTTAAAGTACATTAAAAAAATCCTTTACCTAGCTTTTATTAGTATTTTATTATTTTTTAATTGTTAGGATTTTACCTTGTGTTCATTTGTAAAGAGTGATCCTTGTTCAGTAACTATTTCTGATGTGGTACTGTTATGCACATGTATATTGTGTCTTGGGTGTTAAGATAAAATAAACTAGCAAAATTCACATAAATGTGTAAAAGCCAAAGACTGTCAAACAACGCTCTTCTCTATTGAAAATGCCATGTTCAAAAATAGCCTATTCTTTAACTATATAATGTAAAATTACTTAAAATAAAATTCTAATGAATAATGGTAATAACAAATAACACATTCCTCAGTGTACAGTAAATATCTCTCTTTTAAAGTGGCAGGAGAACAAAATGGATTTATCTTTTATGTCTTTGAATACTCATATTTGCAAAAGATAGAAAGTCTTATTTAAAACATTTAAAATATAACTCCTATTTCATCATGAATTTACCTTTACTATTTTCCCCCTCTTCTGCCTTTCTCTAGTATTTTTTTTTTTTTTTTTTTTTTGAGACAGAGTTTTGCTCTTGTGGCCCAGACTGGAGTTCAATGGTGCGATCTCAGCTCACCACAACCTCCGCCTCCCAGGTTCAAGCAATTCTTCTGCCTCAGCATCCCAAGTAGCTGGGATTACAGGCATGCACCACCATGCCTGGCTAATTTTGTAGTTTTAGTAGAGACAGGGTTTCTCCTTGTTGAGGCTGGTCTCGAACTCTTGACCTCAGATGATCCGCCCACCTCGGCCTCCCAAAGTGCTGGGATTACAGGCGTGAGCCACTGGGCCGGGCCCTTTCTCTCGTGTTGAGGATGCTTCTTATTATGTTTTTCTATTGAGTTCCAAGAGTGCCTTTGGACAAGTTTGGCTATAATTTGGTCTTTGAGTCTTTGTTATCCTTAAAATAGGCTCAGACAATTGTATAATTGGTTCCCTAAGGATTTTGGAGCATTGGAGCACTTTCTTTTTTGTTTTTTTTTTGAGACGGTGTCTCGCTCTGTCGCCCAGGCTGGAGTGCAATGGTGCGATCTCTGCTCACTGCAAGCTCTGCCTCCCGGATTCACGCCATTCTGCATTGGAGCACTTTCTAGTTCAAGCTGTTACCTAACATATATCCAAGACTCATAGAGAAAGTTGCATTGTCTCATCAAATAATCTATAGAGACATTTAACCCAAGGTTAATATCATCTTTTGATATAGAGATATCAAAAGTACAGGGATATACTTAGGGACTGTATAGGGATACCATATGGAAGAACACTTCACACTTCAATGGTATTTGTGAATCAACTCTAATACTTACTTTGGCGTTTTAAAAACAATGCACATTGACACTGTAGTTAAAGTATTTGAGCACCATGAAAAAGCTTGCCTTGATTGATTTCAACTTTAATATTTCACTTTTTGGAGGCGGTATCTAATGGGAAGTGTTGATGAAGGTGGATATTTTAAGACGGTAGATTTTTTTCTCCCACCATAAGCTTAGTTGATCACTTATAAATGAAGCATATATATTTTTTAAAAAGACAAGGATTAGAAGGGAATCACATGTGTAGGAAACTAAAGCTGTATTACATTTGGTTTTGGCAGCTTCCAATTCTATTCTGTGACTTAGAATGTGAAGTGAAGAACCTGTACTTACTTTGAAAGCCTGAAATAAGTGGCAGTTACTAGCATTTCCAGATTCATGTTTTCCTAAATGCCTGGGATAAACTCAGTAGAGATAAAAGAATATACGTTAGTGAGCAAGTAAGAACTCTTTCAGCGCATTAAAAAAGGGCCTATTTGAATTATCAAGTTTATTGACAATAACATATATCTTCTTTCATTTCTGTTTATACAGTTTCTGATGGGAACTATGGCCAGAAGATGTTATGATACAACGTTAAGATAAGTTTGGCTTAACAATTCTTAGAGAAAATTCCTTACAGTCTGCTAATTTCCAGAACTTTTATGGTAATTAGAACAGTCCTCTACCAAGAAAGGAGAAAGGTATACAAGTAAAAGTCAATTCTGCTTCTTCCCCAGGTCTGGGCCTTTTTTCCCCTGCTATCTCTTTGGAATCCTAAGGAATGACTTGATACTTCATCACACGCCTGGGGGTGGTGAGGGCTCAGAAAGGGTGAGGTGAGGGGTGCTTGTGGCTACATTTCTGTATTGAATTTAATTTTTCATTGATAATTAGACTCTTGAAGCCACCTGATATTTTTGACCAGCAGGAAACAAAAGCCCACTGATTTGACTCAGGGGATACACAGGAGCGGCCCCCACTGTGCTCACACAGCAGCTCCACAAAGACTAAAAACAGGAGCTGTGGCAAATTGGATCACCATACAAGTTTCAACTGGCCCATTGTGTACAAGTAGTAAATTGGGAGCTGATATTTCTGAGAACTATTTATTAACAAAGCTTGGTGTTTTCCTCCCTCCCTACCTTATCTCTCCCCATCACCCCTGCTTAGTTTACTTGAGTAAACAGCTTTTCCCAAGTTAGATGAGCAACCTAAAGTACTTCTGAAAATTCAGTTAATTATCCAAAGAATTGTCCAGACTAGAAATGTACTGATGATATGTGACAAACTGAATACATTTTTTTTCTTTTTACTAATCTTAACGGGCATTCATGTGTGTATAATTGTACAAAAGGCAAATGGGTGACATTTGCAAGAGTTTACTGAAATGCAAAAAATAGAATAATATTTTAAAAATTCAACTCTATTGCTGCATGTTTTATTAAGATTTTTAAATGACGATTTCTCTATGACAGCTTCGGGTGGAGTGATCAGTTCTAACCATTTAGTATAAAAAAAGTGTGAAAATACTAGGCTGTGGCCAGTTAGCAGAAATCATAGTTATACAAGCCTAGACCTGTCTGTCTTACAGAAGAATTGATAACTCTGGATGTTTTTTCAATTTGAGTAATGCAGAGGGAGAAAAATAGAGTTTGTTTCATTAGTTGCTTATATATGTACCATCTCTGAGAGTTTTAGCTTTTGGTGAGTTGGGAATATGGTATTATCGCCACTACAATATCATAGGGGAAAATGTATACAGAAACTTGTATAACTGCAAAAAGTAACGTTTATATGAACCCTTTACAGTGAGGCTTTTGAGATGATGCCAATTCATTTTATGGATATTTATTCATTTAATCTTTTATGGGTACTACCACATATGGTATATTTTTATTTCTGTGCTCTTCCATTTTCATCCAGTATATAAATTAATCCCATAGCAATGAAATGATTTGGTGGTAGAAGCGCAGGAGTAACAGGATTGATATTGGTGCTGCAGCTAGGGAACAGCATGGAGACCATGCCAGAGAGGGTGCAAGCATGCTTTGCTCATTATTTTGTTTCTGAGTATGAAGACTAAGCCATCAAATATTCACTAATGCCCAATGTTCAATAATCTGTTAGATGTTGTAGAGGATGAGAAAAGTATGATGCTTGGCTCCTGACATCTAGAGGTTTATCATCTAATAGATAAACAAAAGTTACTATCATAAAGCAATTAGCAAACTATTGAACTACAGAGGTTGCAAGAATAATATTGCAGAGCTATGAATATTTGCATGCCTGTTTAGGCATTCTTTTAGAAAAATTGAAGTGTAGACTTTCTTAACTTGGTACCTAGCATGAGATAGGTGGGATTATTGTACCTCAGAAAATTATAAAAGAATTCAAAAATATCTTATAAATTAGAAAAAAAATTCATTTGATTCTTGGGAATCAAAGCAGACACTAGAGACTCAGGATCCAGAGATACTGAATAGTCTCCAAGACTAAGGAGATATTATTGGAGGAATATGGCATGTTTAAGAAAACTTTAGTTTTTGTCATTACAGATTTTTTTTAAAGTAGGGAAATTGAAGGGAAGCAAAATGAAGAATATTTATAAAAGTTCCTCATTGGGTTGCTATGAGGATTAAATGAGATAAAGCATATAAGGTGCCTGGCACAGACTAGGTGTTCAACATATGCCAGTTTTTTAAAAAAATAAAGCTACCAGCCTGACCAACATGGTGAAACCCCGTCTCTACTAAAAATACAAAAATTAGCCAGGCGTGGTGGCACACACCTGTAATCCCAGCTACTTGGGAGGCTGAGACAGGAGAATCACTTGAACCCAGGAAGTGGAGGTTGCAGTGAGCTGAGATAGCGCCACTGCACTCCAGCCTGAGGCAGCAAGAGTAAAACTCTGTCGAAAGAAAAAAGAAAAGAAAGGAAAGGAAAAAAAAAAAAGAAAAAAGAAAAGAAAGTAAGTGAGGAAAGGTAGAATAATGTCTCAGTGCTTGAGACTAGAGAGTAAGTTGGAAGTGATGATTCATTGTCTTGCTCCCTCGGCTCTCAGAGGGTCAGGTAAGCATATATCTGCTGGATGGGATCCTCTTTAAGTTTGCTGGGGCTGGACCCCGTGCTCTCCTTACTCTTGTAGCACGTACTCCTAATACCACCCCTTTTCCATCACTACAGGAAATAAGCCTAATTCCAGGTCCGGCGGCTTTTGACACTTTTGTCTTCCCCACCCACCTTCTGAAAATTCCCCTTCTCTTTGGCTTCTGGGATAATCACTGTTTCCTATTTCTCCCACTTCTGAACCTCTTCTCTGTCTCCCTTGATGGGCTTTCTTTTTCCATGAGAAAGTACCGTTCCCTGCCTTTTTTTTTTTTTAAACTGAATTCTATTCTCAGCCCCCCTTTTCTTCCCACTCTATAAATCATTCCTAGGAGAGTCTCATCTTCTTGCATGGCATCGTTTCTCATATAATGACTGACAATTCTCCATATCCAGCCTCAGCCTCTCCAGTGGGCTCTGAAAATGCATTTCCAACTTGTTACTTACATCTTCTGTAGTTATCTTAAATTCAACCTGCCCGTAACAGAATTTATTTTCCACAGTGAAAACGTTCCTTCTCCTGTATTCCCTATATAAATTAATGTTATTTCTATCATAGGGTGTCCAAATGTACAACTTGCCTGGGATTGAGGGGTTTCCCATAACACAAGACTTTCAGTGATGAACCTGAGAAAGTCCTGGGCAACCTGGGACCAGCTGGGCCTCCTATCTATCTATCTATGAAATCTTCCAAACCAGCACCTCTGAGTTTCTTTCCGCACTTCCCCCTCTCTCATCTCCCACCTCTAATTAGTAACCAAATTCTGGGTATCATACCTCAGAAATCTCTCTAGAAACTTTCCCTTCTTTTCTCTTCTCCATACCACTGCCTGTATTCAGGCCTTTATTATTTCTTGCCTGAGATACTGTAATAGAATCCCACCTTGTATTCTTGACTTTGAGCTCAGTCATTTCATATTCTGCCTAAGAAATCTGCATGAATACAGATATAATCTTCGTGATGCTATTAAACAATAAACCTGGAAGGAATGAATTCATACAGAAAATTGAATCCTGCCGTAGATTAGAAGGTTTTGGCTTTTCACCTTGACCACAAACCCAGGAACTGATTGTAACCTCAGTATAATAGATATCTGTTAGAGATCAACACAATTTTCTCCTCAGCATCTGGATCAATTTTTCCCTCTGTCTAGACAGGAGTGCTTGCTTTTAAAAAAATTGCTATGGGAACATCATCTTGCATTATAGTCTTATCAAAATAAAGCCATAAAATTTCTGCGATTGTGTACAAAGAACTAGATACTGGTGATAGGATAAGGATCAAGAAAGAGCTAAAATATAAATTTTAACAGGAAACCAAATACTAGTATAATCCATTTTATTGTCCTTCCCTTTATTGTGCTTCACAGATACTACATTTTTTTTTTTTAAAGAAATTGAAGGTTTGTGGCAATTCTGCACCAGGAAGTCTTGCACCAAAAAGTCTATCGGCACCATTTTTCCAACAGCACGTGCTCGCTTTGTGTCTCTGTGTCCCATTTTCGTAATTCTCATAATATTTCAGACTTTTTCATTATTATTATATCTTTTATTGTGATCTGTGGTTAGGGATCTTTGACGTTACTGTTGTAACTGTTTCATGTCACCATAAACAACACCTGTGTATGATGGTGAACTTAACCAATAAATGTGTGTGTTCTGACTGCTATACTGACTGGCTGTTGCCCCATCTCTATTTTTTTTCTTGGCCCTTCCTATTCCCTGAGACACAATAATATTGAAATTAGGCCAATTAACAATCCTACAAAGACGTCTAAGTGTTCCAGTGAAAGGAAGCATTTCAAGTCTCTCACTTTAAATGAAAGGCTAGCAATGATTAATCTCAGTGCGGAAGTCATCTTGAAAGCTGAGATAGGCTGAAAGCTAGGCCTCTTGCACCAGTTAGCCAAGTTGTGAATGCTGAGGAAGAGTTCTTGTAGAAAATGAAAAGTGCTAGTCCAGTGAACACAGAATGATAAGAAAGCAAAAACAGCCTTATCACTAATATGGGGAAAGTTTTAGGGGTCTGAATAGGTTTTACCGGTCTGAATAGAAGATCAGATCAGCCACAAAATTCCCCTAAGCCAGAGCCTAATCTGGAGCAAGACCCTAATTCTCTGTGAAAGTTCTATGAAGGCTGAGAGAGGTAAGAAAGCTGTAGAAGAAAAGTTAGAAGCTAGCAGACGTTGGTTCATGAGGTTTAAGGAAAGAAGTTGCCTTTATAACATAAAACTGCAAGGTTAAGCATGAAGTGCTGCCATAGAAGCTGCAGCAAGTTATCCAGAAGATGATTGATGAAGGTGGGTACACTAAACATCAGATTTTCAATGTGGACAAAACAATGTTGTATTAGAAGATGCCATCTTTTTTTTTTATGGCTGCATAGTATTCCATGGTGTATATGTGCCACATTTTCTAAATCCAATCTGTCACTGATGGACATTTGGGTTGATTCCCAGTCTTTGCTATTGTGAATAGTGCTGCAATAAACATACGTGTGCATGTGTCTTTATAGCAGCATAACTTATAATCCTTTGGGTATATACCCAGTAATGGGATGGCTGGGTCATATGGTACATCTAGTTCTAGATCCTTGAGGAATCACCATACTGTCTTCCATAATGGTTGAACTAGTTTACAATCCCACCAACAGTGTAAAAGTGTTCCTATTTCTTGGATGAGTTTGTGTCCTTTGTAGGGACATGGATGCAGCTGGAAACCATCATGCTTAGCAAACTATCACAAGAACAGAAAACCAAACACCGCATGTTCTCACTCATAGGTGGGAACTGATCAGTGAGATCACTTGGATTCAGAAAGGGGAAAATCACACACCGGGGCCTATCATGGGGAGGGGGGAGGGGGGGAGGGATTGCATTGGGAGTTATACCTGATGTAAATGACGAGTTGATGGGTGCAGCACACCAACAAGGCACAAGTATACATATGTAGCAAACCTGCACATTATGCACATGTACCCTACAACTTAAAGTATAATAATAATAAATAAATTAAAAAAAAAAAAAAGAAGATGCCATCTTTAGGACTTTCATAACTAGAGGGGAGAAGTCAATGCCTGGCTTCAAAACTTCAAAGGACAGGCTGATTTCTTGTGAGGGGCTAAGGTAGCTGGTGACTTTAAGTTGAAGCCAATGCTCACTTACCATTTCAAAAATCCCAGGGCCTTTAAGAATTATGCTATATCTACCCTGCCTGTGCTGTATAAATGGAACAACAAAGCCTGTATAACAGCACATCTGTTTACATAATGGTTTACCGAATATTTTAAGCCCAGTGTTGAGACTTCCTACTCCATAAAAGATTCCTGTCAAAATATTCCTGCTCATCGACAATGCACCTAGTCACCCAAGAGCTCTGATAGAGATGTCTAAGGAGATGAATGTTGTTTTCATGCCTGCCAACACAATATCTATTCTGCATCCCATGAATCAAGCAGTAATTTCGACTTTTAAGTCTTTTTTTTTTTGGGACGGAGTCTCACTCTGTCACCCTGGCTGGAGTGCAGTGGCACGATCTCAGCTCACTGCAACCTCCGCTCCTGGGTTCCAACAATTCTCCTGCCTCAGCTTCCTGAGTAGCTGGGATTACAGGCACAGGCAACCATGCCCGGCTAATTTTTGTATTTTTAGTAGAGATAGGATTTCACCATATTGGCCAGATTGGTCTCAAACTCTTGACCTTGTTATCCACCTGCCTTGGCCTTCCAAAGTGCTGGGATTACAGGTGTGAGCCACTGAGCCCAGTCCTACTTTGAAGTCTTTTATTTAAGAAATATATTTGATAAGGCTTTAGCGGTCGTAAGTCAGGATTCCTCTGATGGATCTGGGCAAAATAAATTGAAAATCTTCTGGGAAGAATTCACCATTCTCTCTCTCTCTCTAGTATATATTATATATAGAAAGTATATATAATATACAAAGTATATATTATATTTCTATTATATAAAATTCATTTTATATGTTATAGAAAATATATATTATATATAGAATATATATTTTCTATAATATATACAGAAAAATATATTTTACTCCTGACTTATGACAGCTAAAGCCTTATAAAATATATTTCTTAAATAAAACACTTAAAAATTGTGTGTGTGTGTGTGTGTGTGTGTATATATATATATGTATTTGTTGATGTTGTTGTTTCTAGAGTTTCGTCATGTTGCCCAGGCTGCTCTTGAACTCCTGGACTCAAGCAATCCACCCACCTTGGTCTCCCAAAGTGCTGCTGTGATTACAGGCATGAGCCACCATGCCCAGCCAGATTCCAGTTTTAAAAGAAGTTCTGTTATAAATAGAGTGCTGTCAAACAGCATCACATGCTACAGAGAAATTTTTCATAACAGGAGAAGTCAATTGATGCGACAAACTTCATTGTTGTCTTATTTAAAAATATTCTTACAGCAGCTGGGCGCAGTGGCTTATGCCTATAATCCCAGCACTTTGGGAGGCCAAGATGGGTGGATTGCTTGAGCTCAGGAGTTTGAGACCAGCCTGGACAACAAGGTGAAATCCCATCTCTATGAAAAAGATATGAAAATTAGCCAGACGCGGTAGTGCGTGCCTGTAGTCCCAGCTACTTGGGAGGCTGAGGTAGGAGGATGGCTTAAGCCTGGGAGGCGAAGGCTTCAGTAAGCCCAGATCATAACACTACACTCAAGCCTGGGTGACAAAGTGAGACCCTGTCTCAACATATATATATACATTTTCAACTGCTACCTTAACCTTCAGTGACCACCACCCGATCAGTCAGCAGCCATCAACATTGAGTCAAGATCCTCAGCAAAAAGATTATGACTTGCTGACAGCTCAGGTGATCATTAGCATTTTTAGAAATAAAATATTTTAAAATTAACGTATATATATATTGTTTTTTAGACATAATGCTATTACACACTGAATAGACTACAGTATAGCATAAACATAACTTTCATATGCACCAGGAAACCAAAATATTTGTGTTACTTGCTTTATTGCAATATTCTCTTTATTGCAGTGGTCTGGAACCAAACCCACAGGTTTGAGGTATGCCTATACAGAAATTTTGCAACTTGGGTGTATTATGTCATCTCTTCTAACTCTACTCTAGGGCCTGTCTCTTGTTTCAACTACAGTCTCACTAATAGTGATAGCACTTTTTGCTTATCGATAATATTCTCCATCATCATGCCAGATGCTTAAACTTGGACTGTGTAGTGGTTTTAAAATATATCCACAAAGTCTTTGATATTCCATCCTTCAGCATGTGAAGCTTAATTTCCCTTCTTTTGAGTGTGAGCTTGACTTAGTGACTTGTTTCTAATGAATAAAATATGGCAGGAGTGAGAGGAAGTCTTCTGAGACTAGATCATAAAAGGCATTGTGACTTCTTCTTTGATCTCTCTTGTTGGATCATTTGCTCTGTGGGAAGCCAGCTTGCATGTCAGAGGACGCTCATACAGCCCTATTCCGAGGTCTACATGGTCAACAACTGAAGCTTCCTGACAACACCCAGCATCACCTTGCCAGGCCTGTGAATGAATGATTGGCTTAAAAGTGGATCTGCTAGTCCCAGTCAAGCCTTCAGATAACTGTAATCCCAGCCAACTTCTAGACTGCAACCTCATGAGAGAACCTGAACCAGAACTACCCAGGTAAGTTGCTCTCAGATTCCTGACCTATGAAACTATGTGAGAAAATAATTTTTTATTGTTTTAAACCACTAAGCTCTGGGGGTAATTTTATTATGCAGCAACAGATAACTAATTCAGAATAGTTTTGCTTGACTTTTTCTTAAGCTATATTGTTTTCCCCTCATTTATTGTATTTACTGCCCTGTGATAGTCCTTCATCTCTTAATAATTGTTTTTACATGCACTCATTCTGCAGACCTTTCTATCCTCCACTTGTTTGGAGAAAATTCTCCATAGGTCTCTTGCATTTTTTTTCTATCTGGTGAGCAGAAACAAGTGTCTTTTTGTTCTGGATCATCTTTTCAAGGATGTAGGTTTGCTTACTGTCCTGTATAATAAAATAATGTCTTCTTCTGGAGCAAGGTCAGACAGGTTTGCTTACTGCCCATTATAAAAGATTCAGGTTTTGTAAGTTCAGCATTTCTCAGTTGTGATGCAAACCTACTGCATGTGCAGTATACACGGGGCCCTTTCTGCATCACCCCCATGGCACTTGGGTGGGAAGTGTAGCTAAAGCAAAAATGATGTTCATGTGGCCTGCTGGGTCCTGAGTAATTAAACCCTTTATCTCTGATACAGGATCTCATGACTTTTGCAGGCTAACTTGTCAGCTTGCAAGTAAGGTAAAATCTTAGACTCTTCATGGTTCTTGACAGTTTTAACTGATTCACCTGAATTCCACCTAACGCTGCCCCTTTTCAATTAATTCTTTAATTCATTTACCAAATGAAAACTGCTAAACCTCTCACTGACTCCCATTTTAACTGCACTTTTTTTTCTTTGATACATCCTAGGAAATGTGTTAGCAATGCAAATTTCAAGCACACTCTCCTTATCTCTACCTTGGAACTCTAGAAGGTAACAATTTATATACATATTTTTGAGACAGAGTCTTGCTCTGTCACCCAGGCTGGAGTACAGTGGCACTATCTCGGCTCACTACAACCTCTGCCTCCTGGGCCCAAGTGATCCTCCCACCTCAGTTTCTGAGTAGCTGAAACTACAGATGTGGATCACCATGCCTGGCTAAGTGACAATATTTTTTTGTGTGTGTTATATCTTCCTCTTATTCTTTTCCATAGAACCACAGCATCCTTCCACCTGTCTCTGAATAGCTGAGACTACAGGTATGTGCTATCATGCCTGGCTCAGTGACAATTTTTTTGTGTTGTATCTTCTTCTTATTCTTTTCCATAGAACCATGACGCCCACCACTTTCAAGACAAATGTGTTCAACTTATGTCTCCTGGGAAACATTTATCCATTGTTCTTAAACCTGATTCTGGTCATAGTCTGATTGGAATAACTGTTCCATCCTTGCTTTCTCTTATCTCCCTCAAGTACTTAGCTCTTACATTTTATACAACAACAGTTAATTGTAGACATACATTTATGCCTTTTAAAAATTGTATGTTAACCCATATAGATTTTTTTTTTTCTCCTCTATAGGGTAGCAAACTTCTTGAAAGTAAGAGATGTGGCTTTTGTTTCCTTAGCAAGACAAGCAGATCTGGACAGAGTATGCTTTATTTACATGGTAGTCATTTACCTAGTGCTGGCAGACCCACATGTTCTGGTTTCCTGGGATAATCCAAATCTCGTTGGTGACATTGCCTTGGTTTTTGAACATAGGCGTAGAAACAATTGCTGAAGTAGCTCCAATCCTAGGAAGCAGATGGCAATCCTTGAAACTGCCTCTGGCTGCCACTGCAGAGCAATTCCTCTTTTCTGGCCCAAGATTTCTTAGCAGTCTTAGCCTTTATCCAAGACTTTTTACTCTTTCCCTCAGGCTGCTGTAGTTTAAGTCATCCTCTAGAAAAAAAATAAAACAAAACACAAAACCCACCAAAGCTCTTCAATCTTTTGTCCATTGAATAAATCTTCAATTCTCTTTCTTATGCCCTTTAATGTTCTCTCTCTCAGTTAAGATTGGGCTTCTTGGTTTCATATTCTATTCTCTGTGGGAAAGCATTAAAAATAAGAACAAAACAAAAAGTCTTACTGTAAAGAGAATTTTTTTGGGGTCTCTGCTTTTCTTTTTGATGTTTAATCTATTCTGCAAACACAGAATTTTAGCTAATCTGTCCCTCACTGTATCTGCACTCCTGGAAGTTCAGTCCTTGTGGGCAGTTTCTTTTTTTTTTTTTTTTTTGACAACTTTTATATATAGCCTTTTAGAGATCATCTCCTTTCTCCAGGCCCATTCTGCTGCAGGCTTATGAACTTGAAGCAACGTGAGTGTGTCTCTATGTGTGCACGTGCACACATAAGAAGGAGAAAAAGAACTTTCTCATCAAGCAGACTTTTTCAAGTGTCCTCAGCTAGTTTAGAATCTGTGAGTCGGGCACAGAGGCAGGGGGTGAATTTGTCCCTTGATGATTCCCATGGCTAACAGCTTCTTCAAATACCATAAGGTTGTGAGATAGCAGTTTTTTCTCACCAGTTTCTTGGCTTGCCATCCTAATTTGGATGGTCTGAAGTGATATTTAAAGTAGCCAAAACAGTAAAATCAAGGCTCATTTTTATGTTGTGGCCATGCAACATGGGGATTCATAACTAAAAACATTTAATTAATAACATGAGATAATATATGGGAGATACAATGTATACTTCTTTTTGATAGTAGTATTCTTTCAAATTGCTGTAAAAGCCCCAATGAAAAGGAAGTCTTATGTTAGAAAAATCTTTATCCTTTTGGTCTTATGAAAATATTCTTTTTTTACTATTTGTTTTTGTTCCAGAACTAAAGTTTGTTTCCTAAACCATATATATATATATATATATATATATATATATATATATATGTATAGTGTATGTATGTTTTGAGACAGGGTCTTGCTCTGTTGCCCAGGTTGGAGTGCAGTGGTGTGATCACAACTCACTGCAGCTTCAGTCATCTGGGCTCAAGAGATGCACCCACCTCAGCCTCCTGAGTGGCTGGGACTACAGGTATGCACCACCATGTCTGGCTTATTTATTTTATTTTATTTTTTGTAAAAGTGGGAGTCTCACTATGTTGGCCAGGCTGGTCTTGAACTCCTGGGCTCAAGAGATCCTCCTGCCACAACCTCCCAAAGTGTTGGGATTACAGGTGTGAACCACTAAGTCTGGCCTAAACTTTAAATATATGTGTGTGTGTGTGTATATATATATAAAATATATATATATATTTAAATTTTTTTACAAGTGACTTTCAGAGAAAAAAATAGCTGAGTACAATAGACTGTTTCATCTGGCATTTCAATATTTAAAGGTTCCCGCCTTGCCCCTAGGCCAGATTATTACCTACATATTTTATGAATTTTTGGAATTACTACCTAATTGTCAGAGATATATGGCTTGAATTACTATAGCATATATCAGAGTGTCTGCTGAAGACATGCATACATTTAAAACAGTTATAAAAATAACAAACACCAATATTAGCTTAACTTTTTCTTATTCTTGTCCCAAATCCCATTCTTATCTTTCCCTTACTTGAGGTAAACTTAATTTTACCATGTCATGAATTGGGTTCCTCATTAAACAATCTCTGAGACTCTGAGATTTGTGTGTGGAAGTTTTTTTTGGCGGGTGTTTTGGGAGACATACCTGTGAATGGTGAGGGAAGAATAATTGGATTAAGGGAAAAGTTGAACTATGATTCAGTCACAATAGACATTTCAACTGATCTTACAGAGAGTCCTGAAACTGGGATGCCTGTGCAAAATTGTCTGTCTTAAAGCAAGGAGGCCAAGGCCCTCACATTGGTTAGTCACTGGATGCAGACCTTCCCTGTGGAGGAGAGAGCGCCCTAGGCAGGACAGCTTTCTTTGGCAGGTTTCTACTTGTGGCAACCATGCTGCTCTAAACATCCATGTACAGGTTTTTGTGTGACCATAAGTTTTCATGTCTCTAGGATGAATACCCTAAAAATAGCTGAGTACAACAGATGGATGTGGGATTGTTGGGTCATATGGTAAGTGTAGGTTTAATTTTATAAGAAACTGCCAGGCTGTTTTCCAAAGTGGCTGGACCATATTGCATTCCTCTCAGGAATCTATGAGAGTGCCAGTTGCTCTGTGTCCTTGTCAGCACTTGGTGTTGTTTTTTGTTTTTTTGTTTTCTTTTTAGCCATTCTAACAAGTGTGTAATGGTATCTCTTTGTGGTTTTTCATTGTATTTCCATAACGCCTAATTGGTATCTCATTGTGGTTTTAAATTGTGTTTCCATAATTCCTAATGATATCAATTTCTTTTCATGTGTTTATTAGAAATTCAGATTTTTCTTCATATCTTTTTCCCATTTTAAAAATGAAGTTGATTGTTTTCTTTTTGCCAAGTTTTGTGAGTTTTTAAAAATATTCTGGAAACAAATCCTTTATCAGGTATGTGATTTACAGATTTTTTTTTTTTTTTGCAATCTACGATTTGTCTTCTCATTCTCTTTATGATTTTCTTCATAGAACAATATATTTTAATTTTGATGAAGTCCAATTTATAAATTCTTCTTTTATAATGGATTGATCACTTGGTGTCTTATCAGAAGACTCTTTGATTAACCCAAGGTCATGAAGATGTTTACATTTCTTTTCTGAGTTTCATATTTTTCTATTTTGCACTTAAGCCTCTGATACATTTTGAGCTAACGTTTGTGTGTGGTATTAGGTTAAGGCTGAAGTTCAGGTTTTTTGTAGATGATATCCAATTGTTCTAAGCATCATTTGTTGAAAAGATCACCCTTTCTCCATTGAATTTCCTTTCCATCTTTATTAAAAATCAACCAACCATAATTATGTGGATGTATTTGTGAACTTTTTATAACGTTGCATTGATCTATGTGTCTGTCCTTTCACCTTTTACCAATCTTGATTGATATAGTTTTATCTTACATTTTACTGTTGGGTAATGTGAGTCATCCAACTTGGTTCGTTCTTTTTCAAAATCGTTTTAACTGTTGAAGTTTCTTTACTTTTCCATACAAATTTTAGAACAGGCTTATCTATATCTGCAAAATATCTCTTTGGGATTTTAATTGCTATTGTGTTAAATCTAGATTACTTTGGGGAAAACTGACATCTTATTTATATTGAATATTCTAATCCATGAAAATGGAGTGCCTCTCTATTTACTTAGGCCTTCTTTCATGAGTATTTCATAGTCTTCAGCATATAGATCTATGTATATTTTATTTTTTAGGAGGCTGTTGTAAATGGTACCTTTTAAAAATTTCGGTTTTCAGTTGTTCATTGCTAGTATATACAAAAATGATTGATTTTTGTATGTTAACCTTGTATTCTGTGACCTTGTGAAGTGTACTTGCTGCTTTAAGAGCATTTGGTAGATTCCTCAGTATCAGTCCCCAACTGTTTTGGCACCAGGGACTGGTTTCATGAAAGACAATTTTTTCATGGATGGGCATGGGGGTGTGGTTTCTGGATGAAACTTTTCTATCTCAGATCATTAGGCATTAGTTAGACTTTCATAAGGAGCTCGCAACCTAGATCCCTGGTGTGTGCAGTTCACAATAGGGCTCCTGCTCCTATGAGAATCTAATGCCACCGCTAATCTGACAGGAGGCGGAGCCCAGGCAGTAATTCTCCCTTGTAGGTGCTCACCTCCTGCTATACAGCCCAGTTCTTAACAGGCCATGGATGGTACCAGTTAGTGGCCCTGTGGGTTGGGGTCCCTTGTTCCTTGGGATTTTCCATGTAGATACACATGTTATCTTGAATGATAGTTTTATTTCTTGTTTTCTAATTTAAAAGTCTTTTATTTGTTTATCTTATCTTACTGTGCTTGTTAAGACTTCCAGAACAATATTGAATAGAAGTGGTGAGACTGGATATTCTTGCTTATTTCTCAGTCATAGGAGGAAAGCTTTTGGTCTTTCACCATTAGGTATGGTGTTAGCTATAGGCTTTTTGTATATGCTCCCTATCAGATTGAAGAAGATCCATTCTCTTCTTAGTTTGCTAAGAGGTTTTTTTATTTAATAATTAAAATATCATGAATGAATGTTGAATTGTCTCACATGCTTTTTCTGTATCTGCCTATATGATCGTGTAGCTTTTTTTTGTTTGTTTAGTCTGTAATATGGTGATTCACACTGAATGTTTCTCAAATAGTAAATTAGCCTTTCATTTCTGTGATAAACCCCACTGAGTTGTGATGTGTTTTTTAAAAATATATTGATAAAATTTGATTTGTTAAAATTTTGTTGAATAATTTTTACATCTGTATTCATGAGGGATATTGATCGGTAGCTTTCTTTTCTTGTATTGTCTTTGTCTGGTTTAGGGGTCAGGGTAGTGATGTTTTCATAAAATGAGCTGGAAAGCATTCCTTTTTCTGGAAAAGATTGTGTGGAACCAGTATTAATTTTTTCTTAAGTATTTGGTAGACTTCATGTGTGAAACCCTCTAGTTCTAGAGTTTGTTTTATTGGAAATATTTTAGCTATGAATTTAATTTATTTAATAAATATAGGACCCCTTAGTTATCTATTTATATTTTGAGTGAGTTTTGATAGTTAATGTCTTTCAAAGAATTGTTCCATTTCATCTAGGCTGTCAAATTTATTATATGAATAGAGTTTTTTTTTTTTTTTGTAGTATTCCTTCATTATTCTTTAATGTCTGTGGGTTTTGAAGTGTTATCTCCTGCTTCGTTCCTGGTGTTTGTAATTTGTGCCTTCTGTCTTTCTTAATGAACCTGGCCAGTTTTATGTATGTTTTAATATTTCTGAAGTAACAGCTTTTGGTTTCATTGATTTTCTCTTTTGTTATTCTCTTCTCAGTGTAATTGATCTTTCTCTCTTTGTTATTTCTTTCCTTTCTTTGAGTTCATTTACTCTTCATTTCTAGTTTCTTTTGGTGGAAGCTTAAAGCATTAATTTGAGACCTTTCTTATTTTCTGATCTACACATTTAATACCATAAATTTCCCTTTAAGCACGGTTTTAACTATATCCCACAAATTTTGATATGTTGTATTTTTATTTTTCATTCAGTTCAAAGTGTTTTTGAATTTCCCTTGGGTCTTTTTTTTTTATTATTTAATTGTGCATTGTTTCAATTCCAATATCTGGGGGAAATGATATATTTCTCTAATTGTCTTCTAGTTTAATTCTATTATGACCACAGCAGATAGTTTGAATAAGTTTAATTCTTTAAAATTTAAGAATGTGGTCCAACTTACGGAGTATTCCAAAGGCATTTGAAATGAATGTATATTCTACTGTGTTGGATGGAGTAGTCTATAGATGTCAATTAGGTTAAGTTAGTTGATAATATTCAAACTTCCTACATTTTTGCTGCATTTCTGTCTGCTTATTCTATTAATTACTGATAGAGGTAAGCTGAAGTCACCAACTATAATTGCGGGTTTCTCTGTGTGTATTTTTCATTTTATTAAGCTTTTGCTTCATGTGCTTTATAGCTGTATTGTTAGGTGCACGGATGTTTAAAATTGTTACACCTTCTTGGTGAATTGAGTCTTTTATCATTATGTAAATTCCCTCTTTGTCACTGGTAATTTTCATGATTCTGAATTTGTCCAATATTAATACATCTACACCAGCATTTCTTTTATTAGTATTTTCCTAGTATATGCTATTTCATTCTGTTATTTTTAGCCTTTTTTTTTGGTTTGTTTTTCACCATTATGTGAAATGGATTTCTTTTAGACAGCTGATAGTTGACTTTTTCTTTTTCAAATCTTATCTGATAATCTCTTTCTTATTTAATCAGTATGTTTAGACCACAGACATTTAATGTACTTATTTGTATGGTTGGATTTAAGGCTACTATTTTATTAGTTTTCGGTCCATTCATTTTGTTTTTCCTATCTTTGTTTTTCATTTCTTGCCTTCTTTTGATTTGTTTGAACATTTAGAATTCCATTCTCGTTTATCTGCAGTATTTATTTTAGTATATCTCTTGGTATAGTTTTTCTTCTAGTGATTATTCTAGGGCTTACAATATACATATCAAACTTTACACAATCTACTTAGAATTAATACTTACCACTTTAGGTAAAATGAAGAGATCTTAGGACAGTTTACACTTCCCCATTTTTGATGTGGTTGTCATATGTATCACATCAACCTATTTTGAAATAGCGTTATAATTTTTGCTTTCAGCAATCATGCATATTATAACAAACTTAAGAGGCAAATAATACTCTAATTTATTTACCGGGATATTTACAATTTATGTTGCTCTTTCCTCGTTACTGACCTTCCAAGTTTCCTTCTGTTATTGCCTTCCTTCCACTTGTAAACCTTTATTTAGCATTTCTTTCAAAGCACATCTCCTGGTGACGTATTTCCTTCATTCAAGAATGTCCTTATTTTGCCTTCATTCTGATGGATATTTTTGATACAGGATTAGGCTGATAATTATTTCTTTCAGTACTTGAAAATAATGTTATACTACTGTCTTCTGGACTCCATAGTTTCCAATAAGAAAGCTGCAGTAATTGAAATTCTTCCTCCTCCATATGTAATGTAATTTTTCCTGTTAATTTCAAGATTTTAAAACTTTATCTTTGATTTCTAGGAGTTTCACTGTGATATACCTAGGTGTGGTTTTCTTTATGTTTATCCAGTTTGTGGTTGCTGAGATTCTTCAGATCTGGAAATTTATGTCTTTCACCAAATTTGTGGAATTTTCAGCCATTATTTATTCAAATACTTTTCTGCACTATTCTTTTTTTTCCCTCTCCTTCTATAACTCCAGTGTGATAAATGATAGACCTTTGATATTATCTCACTGGTCTCTGAGGCTCTGTTTATTTTTTGACCATTTTTTCCCTTTCATTGTTCAGATTGAATAATTTCTACTAATCTGTCTTCATGTTCATTGACTTTCTTCTTTCATTGGCCTTTGAGTCAAGTCCCTTTGGTGAATTTTAAACTTTTTTATTGTATATTTCAGTTGTAGATTTTTAAAAGTTTTCATTCTGTAACTTCTATTTCTTTCCTGAGACTATAGTTCCATTTGTTTCTAGATTATTTGCCCTTACTTCTTGTGGCATGTTTATACTAGCTGTCATAACTGATTTTTGTTTGATAATTCCACATTTGGATCATCTCAATGTTGATGTCTGTTGATTGTCCTTTCCTTTCAGTTGTTTAGATTTTCTTAGTGATTCTTTACATCAGGTAATATTGAATTGTGTGTTAGATATTTTGAATACTGTGTTATGAGTTTGGGCTTTATTAAATCCTTTTGGAGACTGGCTTTGTTTCTTTAAAAGCAAGAAATCAACCTTGGATTTACATTGTAAGTTCTGACTTGGTCTAGTTGGGCTTGGTTCCAATGTCAGTTTAGTTTTCACAGACTTTGCTGTGCTATTCTGGTTTTCATAGCTTATGTGCTTTCATAAGCTTATGGGCTTACGTGCTTCCATATGTGATGTATACTATAGTTCAGGTTTCAGAGCTTTTGCTGTCTGAGTCTGATAGACTTTACACATATTCAGGTTGAGGATAGCTCAAGGCTTCATACAGAGATTTAAAGAATCTCTTTCAACTTCCTCCTTTCCTGATCTTTCCTCACTCATTGGTTGCCAGTCAATTTATTCAGCATTTCTATATGGCTATAGTGTGAATGTGTGTGTGGGGGTCAATGTTAACTCAGCCTGCCATGTTATTAAAACCAGAAGTTTGCATATTTATTTAATATTTAATTACATTTATATATATTTTTTACAACAAAATGATGTAACTTTCACTGTGATATTTACACACTTTTACAAAAAGTTCATGTAGCAGATAATGTCAATGACCCACTATTATTTTCTTAAATCCCTTAATCATTTTTGTTTATTTTGACTCCCAGAAGTTTTCATTCCTGACAGCTAGCATCTGCATTGCCTTGTGAGAAAGTTGAGTGTAGGCTATGGCTGTGAGTTTGTTTGTGGATGCCTGAAGTGGGAATTTATATGCTCTGGAGATAGCCCTGATACCAATACCTGATAGGGACAGGAGTGTAATATTCAAGTTTCCTTACCCCTCATCTTTGCAACCCTTAGACATAACCCAAACTGTTGAGTTTCACTGTAGAATTGAGCTAAATTTAGCTCCCATGGGAACTTGCTAGATATTGGCATCCTTGCTTCCTTTTTTTTTATTTGCTGCCCACTTCTCCATTCCTTTACTGGTTTTTCCTTGGAAAACTTCTTAATAAATAACTTTCACATCAATTCTTGTCCCAGGATCTGCTTCTGGGAACCCCACAGTGATGAGTAGAATTCTAAAATGGCCTTCAACATTCCCTGGTGTATGTGCCCTGTAGAATTGCCTCCTCTTGAGCATTGGTGAGGACCTGTAAATATGATGAGCCAGTGATTCCCTTCATTAGGTTATATTAGACAGCAAAGGTGATGGGATAATCACTCCCTTGATTATACAGGACTCAGTTTTAGCAGATTATTCTACTGGCCTTAAAGAAGTAAACTGTCATGTGTGAGGGGGCCACAGTGCAAGGAACTGCAGGGCCTCTAGGAGCTAAGATTGGCTTTCAGTTGATAACCAGAAAGAAAGTGGGGACCTCAGCCCTATGACAGCAACAAGGAACTAAATTCTGCCAATAACCATGTGAACTCCAGAAAGGTACACAGCCTGGCTGACACCTAGACTGTAGCAGCCTTGTGAGATTTGAGCAAAGGACATAGGTAAGCCATGTCAGGACTCCTGCCCATAGAAACTGAAGATTAATAAATGTAGATGGTTTTAAGAAGCTAATTGTGTAGTATTTTGTTATGCAGCAATACAAATTAATATAACATTCTAAGGCAGTTAGTTATTCCAATATTCTCTATTTTCTCACTGATTTTATCAATGTTATAATATTGAGTGTATTTATGATGATAATTCTGAAACAGCTCTTGAATTACCCAAGGCCATTATGGGTTTATTTATTCAGTCATAATTTGTTGAATGGTTAGCATATATAAGGCACTTTTTTAGGTTCTGAGGGGATATTAAGGTGAATATTATCTTCCCTGCCTTAAAGGAACCAATATCGTGGAGAGTAGGGGAAAATACACTGTACATGGGTAACAACTATATTATAAATTATATCATAAATGTACTATAAGGAAGGTATAAAGAAGATGCTATGAGACCATACAAAGCTCTATTAGAATTAAATTTGATGCATGCAATGTGTCCACCTGAGTGTTGAATTCACAGCTGAAGTTCAAAAAACAATAGCAGTGTGGTCTAGTGGATATAGTACTGATTCGGCAGTCAGATAGACCTAGGTTTAAATCCAGCCTCTTTATATCATTTCCACTCGATTTCCACATTGGGAAAGTTTCTTCCAAACCTTGTACAGAGCAAATTATATGTTTTTCACTCAATTCCTGCACTGGTAAAGTCTTTTTACAAACTTCGTAGTTTTATGATCAGGAGCAAACTATTTACAGCATGCCCCACAAATGATTATGGAATTCCGTAATTGTTAGTGAATAGAATGAATCAGAAAATGGAGGCTCTAGTAATATTTCTGACAGATGAAGAGGGTCAAAATCCATATCAGGGGAAAGGGGAGTGAGAGTACATTAGAGATATTCAGGAGGTAGAAGAGACTAAACTTTGAAAATGATCATGTGGCAGAGGTTTGGAGATGAGAGAAGTGAAAAAAATGGCATTTATATCTCCTCCCTCAGTGTTCCCTTCTGGAAAGGTCTTATCTTGACTGCATATGACAGAAAATAGACATTTTTTGAAAGGATGCATGAGTCAAGAGCATTAATAGAACTTTTAGGAAACCTCACACCATTCACTTGCCTTCTTCTGTTAGTTTCTCACTAGTGACAGAGTGCTATCCTTGTTCATAATAGAAGCTCTCAATATAAAGATACCAACCCAGGCATGGTGGCATGTGTTGTAGTCCCAGCTACTCAGGAGACTGAGGCAGGGGAATGACTTGAGCCCAGGAGTTTGAGGCCAGACTGGGCAACATAGTGAAACCTGTCTCTAAAAAGTTAAAATAAAATACACAAAGCAGCATACATTTTTCAGTTGTCTTTATTAGAAATATGTGTTCACAGGGAACCTCCAAATGTCTTTTCTTGGGAAAATCTTTTCTGGAGAGCAGCCAAGGGGAGTTAGAGTGATCTGAAAGCATGGGAATGCTAAATGGGTGCAAGATTCCTGCAGATTCTATAGATGGGAATGTTATCTGAATATTTAAAAATTATTTTCAGGCTCTTTAAAAATTTAATTTAAACATAAAGTCTACTTCAGGAATCCCTTTGGAATGGAAGTAGAAGTTTGTTTTGAGCCTTTCATTTTGGTGCTCAGTAAATGCTAATTTCCTGGTTGGACACTGGAGTGTCAGATGCTTCATCTCAAAATGTTTATGGGAAGACCACATTTTCCCTTGACAACAAGAGTGTAGGAATGGATAATATGTTAAATAGCTCCTAGAGTGTATGAATGGTGTGTTTTTGTTATCCCAGAGCATGTGCTTTATCTCTCGCACACTGTAAGACAGCTATAGGTGTAATTATCATATTAACTAGCCAGTTAGCTATTCTGTGAGACTATGATTATGCAGAGTGTAGAGAAAACTTTATTTATGAACTTATTCTCAAGAAGAAGAAAAAAAAAAGCAAAAAGCTAAGCCAGCACATCATCTAATTCTCAATGTAAAATAATGCAGAAGTGCGGAAGATGAACATCTGATTTGTCACATCTGATACACTAATGTTTTATCCAAAAGGAAGAACACATTGGAACTTGCTCAGTCATCTGCATAAACACCACCTGGCCCTTTACAGGCACCTACTCAAGTAACAAGAGTCAACGAATGGCAGCTCTGCTCATAGCCTTTTCACTGGTAGAAACAGAAAAATCGCCTTTCTTTTCACTGGTAGATACAGAAAAATATCTCTGTTTCTTTAAAAACAAAACATTTATGTATCAAAGTAGCAGCATCTCATACATTTTTTTTTCAACAGCATAAGATCTCGGTGATAAAAGTGAATCCAACGGAATCTGCTATGTTAGGGAGTATACGGTCACAAATTGCCTAGATTTTGAACAGCTAAAAAATTCCTTATCCTTTAAAAAGTGGGTATATCAAATTAGACCCCATGCAATAAGGTGTTTATTGGAACATGAAGTCACTTGCCCCCCAGGTATATCACTTAGTAAATCTTGCATTGGAAATAGTTATAGTTTTTAGTGTAAAATGTTTTGCCAGGGATGAGAGGACTTTTCCTCCTCTGAACTGACACATTCTGGTTGTATGCCTCAGTGAGCATACCTTTGTGCTACATTACACACATAGAGGTAGCGTCACACTTTCCAGTTGTACTAATATAAAAAGGAGGAACCTTGATCACTAAAGTCTATTGTACCAGTCTTGAGTGTCTTCAAGGAAAGTTAGTGGGAGGGTGAATGAGACTGATATGCTGTCTTAAAGAAAGATTTAGGGAAAACAAATCTCACTTGCCTTTACATTTTAGATCCAAGTTGGCTAACTAGAAGGTGTCAACTACCTTGTTTCCTCCACTGTGAAAACCCTGCCAAAGTCTTGGCATATTTCTGCAGACAGGAAACAATTGAACAAATTAGTCTTCTGGGATGTATCAGTTTTTAATTTATTTTTTTTTTTAAAGAGGGGAAAGTGACAGAGAGCCACTGAGCTCTGCCGTTAGCTCACTATTTTATTGACGACCTGTGGGACATGCTTAGTTTCTAAAACTTTCTACCTTTAAGTAAAACTTCCAGCCATCTATCATGCTAAAAGTCTTCCTGGAACCACTTGAAAACTGACAGTCTGCAGCTCTTTTATATTTGTTTTTTGGATCTCATGCCTTGAATTAATGCTTTCATTTAAAACATTTAAAAAATACTACATAATAGATGGACATATTTTGGTGTTACATGTGGTAATTTGATACATTCATATAATGTGTAAAGATCAAATGAGAGCAACTGAGATTTCCACATTAATAGACTTTAATGCATGTATTTGGTAGGGAGAATGACTGGGCTTTCTTTGTTTTTGGATTTAATGCATTATGATATTATGATGTTTAATTGTCCAGGACAGGTATGTCAACACAAGGCAAATGTTTAATCTCGTTTACACTGTTCAAGTGCATCTATCATTAGTCTCTGGTATAGACTCCTATTTTAATTGTATTATCTGATTCATGTTGGAAAAGTATGCCTGGATTAGAGACGGAGAAGGATCTTGCTCATTTCCCAATTTCCAGTGCAGACTGGAAAGTAATTTTATTTGTTTATTATACTAATAAATTTAAAGTTCCTACTGTGTGCCAGTGTTGGGGAGAGACTAATGAAAGGTAGACATGGTACCTGCCTTCATGCAGCTTATAGTCTAATACATTTGAATGAATATTTATGATTTTAGAAATCATTGACAAGGTTTCTACTTCAGGATTAGCAAGTTGATGTCATTTCAACAATTAACATGAAATTACATGTTTTGGATACTTAGTATACACTAAATATTTTGTCACATGTCATTTCATTCAATCTGCACTACAAACCCAGCAGGTAATGTTAGTCTAATTTTACAGATAAGGAAATTGATACACAGACAGGTCTCATAACTTTCCCCCTGTTGGATAGCTACCCAGATCTATCTGATTGAAAAGCCAGCTTGCTGAGAGTTTGCATTGGCATCATCAACCTACATCTGCAAAGTGAATTTAAACTTACATAATTTAGATGAATAAATTAGAAGTATTTTTTTTTTATCCTAATCAAAAGTTGGAAACTCAAATATCTATAGAGATAACAGGCATAATATAGTGAAGCAGGAGAGTAATAACAGGGGGTGGTGAGGAGTGTAGTAAATTCAAGCTTACAGGCTTTGTTTAAATATTCCAGGTGATTTCTACTAATGAGGTGTGAACGATGAATGCAGACCTAGGGATGAGATGTTGTTAGACCATATAGCACATTTGTGCAAATTAGAAAAAGTCACTCTTTCCCCTTAGTGATTATAGTCCAGGCTTGGCAAATGAGTGCAGGCCTTGTGAACATGGCTTAGCAACGGAGTGTGAGTTGGGAACCAGCCCGACTTACCCCCTTCACCTGATGCTTTGTGCAAGGCACAGCAAAAGACACTGGACATCTGGGTTTTTTTTGTTTTTTTTGAGACAGGATCTTGCTCTACTACCAGGCTGAAGTGCAGTGGCATGATCATGGCTCACTGCAGACTCAACCTGCTGGGCTCAAGTGATCCTTCCCACCTCAGCTTCCCAACGAACTGGAACCAGAGGAGCACGCCACCACACCTGGCTAATTCTTGTATTTTTTTAGAGAAGGGGTTTTGCCATGTTGCCCAGACTGGTCTCAAACTCATAGGCTCCAGGGATCCTCCCACCTCAGCCTCCCAAAGAGCTGGGATTACAGGCCTATGCCACTGAGCCTGGCCTGACATCTGCATTTTTAAAGCGAAATTTCTTGATTTTTAAAATTAAATTTTAAAATTAAAAATTTGAAAATCACTGCGTGGGTCAAATAAAACTCATTAATATTTTGGATTTGGTCTGCTGGCCGCCATTTGAAACTTCTGAATTACAAGCTAAGCCTGTGAGGCGAGAAGTAGCAGTTTTTGTTTAGTCGTCAGGCTCAAGTATCTGGAGACAAAAATGTTTTCAATTTCAATCTCAAAAGTAAGAAGCATTTTTAGTATCTACATTTTAAAGGCTAATTTGAAGCGAACTTATTCCATTTCTAAGAGTCTAGCTGTAATAGTCATGAACAATTCTCAGGTAGTTTGTTATTTGGTAACTACCTATGTTTAACATGGATACTTGGGAGTTAAAAATGCATCAAGCTTAATTGCAAAAAGGAAGTAGAACTTGCGTAAATCTCAAATTATTTTGAATTTTTCTTTTGATTGTAGACTGAGCATCAGCTGCGGCCTATGATTGGTGGTAAGATAATATCTGATGATGCTAATGTAATGAGCTAAGAATAACACCAGAGAAAATCCATATTATTTCACCCACAGGAGAATTTGCCTTTTGGTCATGAATTTAGGTTGTCTCAAAATAATTTTGCCAGAGTCTAAGGTAACAATTGCACATTTTAAGATTTCGGTCCATTAAGTTTTGTCTTTGTAATGACTAATTCTTTGTATGCTATCTTACTTAAGCAAACCAAACCAAACCAAACCAAACCATCACTACGTGTGTCAAGGGAATCATGAAAGATATGTTTTGCAGTGAAAAGGGATAGGTACCACAGGTATACCTCACAACCCTTGTGCCTGCTAAGCTGGTACTTCAGGGAAATCTTGTCTTGAGAAATGATAGGAAGCTGCCCAGAGACAGAAAACAAATTGATACTTTTTCGTAGAGGTGGGAAGAAAATACCAGGTCTGTATGAGTGATTACTAATAACTTCTTTTGATGAAATGCAGTTCTTTCCAAGGACTAGAGTTGTTTGGACCTTAAGTAGTCATTACTTTTGTGAAGTTCCATGAGCATGAAGTTCTTTTTCATCTTCAGGGAAGGGAGAGCATAGGTCAGTGACAACATCGTATTTTATTTTTTCTTTTTCACCTACAAATGAAACTTGTATAACTCTGTGTGCCTAAGATCTTAAACCTAAGCTGCAAAACTGCAAGAATTTAAGCTACGCACATATGAAATTGCCACAAGCATAGTTTGTTGTCTAGAGTCTGAAGCATTCTGAAGAAGACTATCTTTATTTTTTGTTCTGAGGGAAGCCTAGAACAAATTTTGATTAGGTTCCCAAAGCCTGTCACTGAAATGAGAAAGTTACACTAGCAAATAAGTTGCAGAATCAAAGTAAGTGCATAGTCATTGCTATTTTTGCCTTTAATATTCAGCTTTTTAATTATTAAGACATATATTTTTCTTGCCTATATATATTCATACATATGTGTTTATTTTTGGTATACATATACACACATATTTATCTCTGTGTGTGTGTATATATATTTATACCACTTTATATATATATATATATACACACACACATATACACACACACTCACGCACCTATTCCACTGGTACATACATATGTATTTATTTGTGTGTGTGTGTGTATATATACACACACAGATATATATACACACACACGCACAGACATACGCACACACACACACATATACACCCAAATACATATGTATGTACCAGTGGAATAGGTACATATATGTGTGTATATATATTATATATGTGTGTATATATGTTATATATATGTATATATATAATATATATAAAATAGTGGTATAAATATATATATACAGAGATAAATATATGTGTGTATGTATGTATACCAAAAATAAATATATATGTATGAATATATAGGCAAGACAAATATATGTCTTAATAATTAAAAAGTTGAATATTAAAGGCAAAAATAGCATGTTGTGTATATATAGATATTTATCTGTGTGTGTATATATGTGTGTATGTGTGTATATATATACATACACACAAACATTTCCTAAAGACTAATTTGAAGAGGAATTACTCTGTCTCTAACAGTCTACCTGTACTCGTCATGAAAAATCATGTGCGTGTGTCATATTTTGTACCAAATACGTATATACCACAAACAAATATATATGTATGTGTGAGTGGAATAGACCTGTTGGAATACTCAGCTTTAGCTTTCCTTTAATATGGTGTTTTGACTAAAATGTTAGAACAGGAAGGATTCTTGGCGACACCTTTTACTTTTAACCTGTGATCCTTGGAACCCCAAGTGGCTTTGGACATGTTTCAAAGTTCCTATAAAATTTTTATTTAAAAATTATGTAATCAGTTCTCGATTATCCAGGCTATCATAGTCTGCAAAGGGGGAGGTTGTTAATCAGGGCTTCACAACTCCAGTTACATTTTAGCCAGACAGCTTCCATTTTATTCAATTATATTCATTTATTTATTAAGTAAATACTTACCTAGCATCTACAATATGGCCAGGCACTATTTTAGGTGCTGAGAATAAGGCGGTCGAAAAAGGTAGACAGAGTCCATTGTCTCATAGAGCTTGTATTCTGGGATGGGATGGAATAAGGGAGAACAGATTTCTGATTAGCATGCTTGAGGAATACTAGGAAGGCCAATGATTCTGGACTACCTTGAACAAGGAGGGAGTTAGGAGAATGGGCCAGAGAGATATCACATCAAGAACATAAAAGGCCTCGAAGGCAAAATAAGAAGTTTGGATTTTAGTATAAGTGTAATAAGAGATGTAAGACAAAATAAGGAGTTTGGATTTTTGTATAAGTGTAATAGTAAGATACGTAACCTGATTTGTGATTTAAATGGATCCTCCTGCTTCTGGGTGGCAAAGAGCCTATGGTATGGCCAGAATGGAAGCAGCAAAGCCTGTTGAGAGATTTAAGTAGATTTCCACTTCTAAGTGTGATGTAGTAGGTTGCATTAGGGCAATGCTTCTGCTGAAAACAATTAGAAAAACCTGGATAAATTCTGAAATGTATTATTTTAAAGCCACAAAGAGCTATGGGAGCTATGAGGACAAGACAGGCTACAATTTCAGAGAGGGACATGGATGATTAGGAGCTATTTTCTCCCGTGAGAGCATTTGATAATTCTGGGCATGGGCTAAGGATTAAAACTTGGCCCAGGCTGAGGACTACTTCTTGGGAAAATAAAAACTTTAGTGGTTATGTGAAGCTGGACTGACAAAATTTGAGACTATAGGGATCTCAAATACATGGCCAGGTTTTCCCACAAGACATCTACTGAACTCTGAAGCTAGATAGGAGATTAAAGAGCTAGGTTGAAAGCTTCTGAAAGGTAGAGTGAAATATCACATAGTCTTGTGATGCTTAGGAAACAAAAGCTGCTCTGGGGAGCAGACCCCAAAATAAAATATGCAAGGATAATAAAATCCCTAGAAGGAGTGGTGAATTGATCTGGAGATACTTTTCGTCTGGGATACTTAGTAAATCTGGGTGCCCCTTGAGGCTGAAAATCTAGGCTTGACCTGTAGCAGAGTAGCAGAAGGCCCTTCCTGAGAAGCAGAGAAACCAACAGGATTCGACTTGTTTGTTTGTTTGTTTGGACTGAAGTAGCAAAATTGCAGACTTGAGGAGTGTCAGACACATAGAAGGTTCCTTGATGACATTTGCCACATTTGAAGTTGTGTGGGTCAGGAAGCTAAAGAACCCAAGTGATAAACTTCCGAAGGGCAGAACTGAACCTCCTTCAGTCATTCAGATTTGGGAAATCAAAATCCTACCAAGTTTACAGTTGAAAACCCTGGGGAGCCATGCCCTAGGAACAGGGCCAAGCAGAACTACATTGAGTTTTACCAAAACTTCTTCACAGCTGCAACTCAGCAGCATTCCTGATTGGCTTGAGATGATTAATCCCCCTAATAGCTGTCCTTGCTATTAGCAGGAGGAAAGCCTTTCTGATGGAAGATAGCATGATCTGGAGGCTCTGTGTTTTCTTTAGAATTGGAAAATAGGCCAACAGAAAACACCCAAGCAGAAGCACAGAGAGAAAAAATAATGGAAAAAACAGGTAAGAGTAATGTGGACCGTGATGAAAATGATGTGTAATTGAATTTCTGGAAGGAGAAGACGAGAGAGTAGAATAGAAACAATATTCAGAGTGAAAAGCTAACCATTTTCCAAAACTGATGGAAAACGTGAATCCATAGATTCAAGTAGGATAAATACAATAACAACAATACCCAGCATTTTATATGTAAGACTGCTGAAAACAAATAGTAGAGAAAGTCTTAACTGGAGTCAGGGAAAGACTATATTCCAAAAGAACATCAGTAAAACTTATATCTGACTTCTGAACTGAAACACTAGAAGTCAGAAGGCAATGAAACGGCGTCTTTCACATGCTGATAGAAAATAATTGCCAAGCTGGAATTTTATACCTGGTGAAAATATACTTGAAAAATTAAGGTGAAATAAAGACAATTTCAAACATATGAAAATGGATAAAATTTGTTGCTACCGGTCCTGTACTAAAAATAATAATAATAAGCAATAGCAAAGGGAGCTCTTCAGAGAGAAGCATGTAACTTGAAGAGGGAATGAAAAATACCAGAAAGGGAAAATATCTGGGTAAATACAAATGAACATTGATTGTATAGAACAATAAAAGTAATGTCTTTTGGAGTCTTAAATTGATATATAACCAAAATGCATGACAAAAATAATGCAAAAAGTAAAAAAAGGTTTAAATAGGAGTAAGGTGTTATAAGGTTCTAGCAGTATTGGAAGGTGATATAAGTAATAATTTATACTAGAATGTGATAATTCAAGTATATACGATGTAATCTAAGTAATCTATATTCCTATACCATGAAATACAATGAAAATGATAGTATAACAAATTAACATAGGAAAATATTTTAAAATGTACTAGATTAATCCAAAAAAGAAAGGAAAATAAAAAAAAATGAAACAGAATATAAAATGTAAAACAGATTGTAAAGTCATAGTTATAAACCCACTATATCCACAATTGTATTACAAGTAAATGAACTAAATATTCCATATAAAAGACTGACATTTAAGACTGGATAAGAATACAAACCCCAACTATATACTGCTTACAAAGAACAAAGGATCCAAATACATAAAGATACAGAAAGGTTAAATGTAAGAGAGGTTGGGAAAAGGTATACTTAAAAAAACACTGACCAAAAGAAAGGTATTACAGCTTTATTCATATCGACGTAGGTTTTTAAGGGGAGAAGCATTATTAGAGATAAGAGGGCTATTTTGTAATTGTAAATTGTAATTGTACAATCCATCAGGAAAGAGACTATTGTAATAATCCATGCCAGAGATGACAGTGCCTTGGACTAGAAAGCTAAGTGTGGATGTTAAGGTGACATGGTGAAATTCTGGGTATATATTGTAGGTGGGTGCCAACAGTACTTGCTTTTGGATTCGGTATTGAATATGAAATAAAAGATAGGTATTAATAGTAATTCCAAAGTTTTTGTCCTGAGGGACTAGATGAATAACAGTACCATTTACTGAAATAGGGAGTTAAAAATGCATCAAGATTATTGCAAAAAGGAAGTAGAACTTGTGTAAATCTCAAATTATTTTCAATTTTTCTTTTAATTGTAGGTCGAACATCAGTGTGGTCTGTGACTGGTGTTAAGATAATATTTTGATGATGCTAATACTGTGAGCAAAGAATAACACTAGAGAAAATCCATATTATCTCACCCATAGGAGAATTTGCCCTTTGGTCATGAATTTAGGTTGAGATGTGGGTTTAGGAGAGAAAAAGTTCTCTTTTGGCTATGTGGAATGGGATGGAAGAAATAGCAGTAATTCAGTTTTGAACATATAGACTGGTGCTGTGGAGAAGAGATCTGGATATACAAATTCCCAATTTAGTTTGACTCCTTAATTTTACAGATGAAGATCTTGAAGCTCTGAAACTTGCTTACAGTCACACAGCAAATAAATGCCTCAGGTGGAACTAAAATCCAGGTCTTTTGGGGGCTTAGCATAGGGTCACAGATAATACCATCTACTGCTTCTAAACTTGCTTTGTTGAACTCCAGAAAATATCTCATATAGAATAACAATAATTTAAAAAATGTGTTGTGTGTGTAGTATTTGACAGATATTGTGCTAAATGCTTAAGATACCTTTTCTCTAAAGTCTTTTTGTTGTTGTTGAGATGGAGTCTTGCTTTGTTGTCCAGGCTGGAGTGCAATGGCACAATATGGCTCACTGCAACAACCTCTGCCTTCCGGGTTCAAGCGATTCTCCTGCTTCAGCCTCTGGAGTAACTGGGATTACAGGTGCACTAACCCACCTGGCTAATTTTGTATTTTTAGTAGAGATGGGGTTTCACCATGTTGGCCAGGCTGGTCTCAAACTTCTGACCTCAAGTGATCCATCCGCCTCGCCCTCCCAAAGTGCTGGGATTACAGGCATGAGCCACCGTGCCTGGTCCCTTTTCTCTAAAATCTTTATAGCGCAACAAGGCAGATACTATCATCCTCATTTTTACCGATAAGAAACGAGCTTTTGAGGTTAAGCAACTCTCCCGAGGTCAAATCATTGGTGAATCTAGTCAGATAACCAGGATGTTTAACTCCTGCAATCACTATGTAATACATTTACCTGTGTCGTAGAAAATTAACACTCAATTGTGCTATGTCTCATTCACTTTCTTTGATTTTTTGTGGGTTTATGATCAGTTCACAGCTTATACTATTTGATTTTTTGGCCTTTCAATTTTTCCTTTGGAGTTTGAATTTGACTGAGGAACCGTTTCCGTTGAGTTAAATTTAGGGAAATGACTGATATTTAATGTAAGGCTCTTTTTCCAGGACGCATGATAAATCCTTCCTCAGGACACAGCGTTGGCTTCTTCAGTTTCAGCAGCTGTAATTGCTGTCTTTGGGAACAAAGGAATAATTGGAGATCATTTGTAATAAAAGCCTTCTCTCTTTTTCTAAGAGCATTCATATTTTTGTTGACCTCTTTGAAAATTACAGAGAAAATAAAATAAATCCAGCAAACCCTCCCAAACAAAACAAAACATACGACTTACAGAACTCAACACCTCATCCAAATCCTCCAACCTGAACTAAAACATCCTCAGAAGAAGCAGCCCTTTTTTTTTTTTTTTTTTTTTTTTTTTTGGTCTTTAATCTAAGGGCAATGTAAAAGCCTGGGTAGTCTCTAGGACTACTTTAATCAACTTAATGGAGTTTGTTGACTTCAGGCTTTGGGCTAGTACAAAGAGACACTCAGATGTAAGCCAGTGAGAGAATGCTTTCACAGGGCATTGGACTGAAAACAGCAGTATGCAATAAGAGGAGCGGTCCAAGAGGAGTCAATGATGTGGTCGATTCTGGGTGGATTGATACAGTCTGAGAATGTGTTATGTTACTAAAGGTGTAGTGGCGAAAGCCAGCTGGCCCCTCAATCTAGCGTAATTTCCTTTACAAGGCACTTGTGAGAAAAAAAGTGCACAGTGATGGACCTTTGTTAGTTCAAAGGTTTTTACCTCTTTATTGTGAAGCCCCATTGTGAATTCACAGGGCTTAAAATATGTATTAATGTCCCTTTCATTTTATCATTCTAAAAGAAATCAAAGACAGAGAACTTTTTTCTTCCCAATGAGCTTGTCTTTTTGAAATCACAGAGTGTTTGTGCATATGGTCTCTAATGTCTCAGTTGAATCTGGGATTTCAGTGGGAGTTAGTGAGACATTGTTATTCCTTAAAGACTTTCAAGAAACTTTTGCAAAAAGACAGACTTGCTTTCTCTTCTTTTTCAATAATTACATTTTAGTTTATTGTACAATGAAACAGAGCAAACTACAAGTACATTTTTTTTAAAGATCTGAGAGTGTGAACCTTCCACCTCCTTTTCAACTAAAGTTGACGAATTTGTCCTGCTATAATCTCAACCCTTGAGTATTTCTATCCACAACTTTTGCTTCAGCAAAACTTCTGACTAAATCAAACAGGTTTTCAGCATAGACATGGTATGCTGTATAGTGTGATGCTAGTGAAAAAATAAAGATTTTGGCTATATGACTAAAATAATACTCTCATGAGCATTACTAATTGCCATTTACTGTTATCGGCCTGAGGAATTTTTCCTGAAGGCATATATTTTATATTGTGAATTGCTTGCTCAGTGGAGTCTCTATGTACTATATTTTTCATCTGACATACAATCCATACTTAAAAATCTATCTTTTATCCATTCAGTACAGTTTAAAGTTTAATTTCAGTGTTTGACAGTTTATAAAAAGAAGAAATGCTCATTTTTTAAAACTGGAAAAACAGAATAACCTCTAGTAGTACAAAAACATTGGTGACACTACCCTACTTCCCAAAGAAATATTTTGTTCATGATTTTCTGAAATGTGAATCAAAACTCTCATGACAGGTGAATGAAGAGAGAAGAATTAAGATATAGGTACAAAAAAAAGCAGCATTAATAATTCAGGTAAATAAAATTTGCATACAAAAGAATATCATCAAGGTGATGGAGAATACTTCTGAAAGTACAGGACATTTAGGCAATAGGAAAATGAGTTGAGAGTTGAATGTTTTATATTTCACAAAAGGCTTTATATAATTTAAAATTTTTTCCTGATTCCATTGTTCAAGCAAACATTATTTACCATTATCTCTAACCTTTCCTTGGTTAGATAAATTGGAATTTTTCCTATATGTTGCGATGTTTTATTATTATAATTTTTTTTGAGATGGAGTCTCACTCTGTCACCCAGGCTAGAGTGCAATGGCATGATTTAGGCTCACTGCAACCTCTGCCTCCTGGGTTCAAGTGATTCTTCTGCCTCAGCCTCCCGAGTAGCTGGTACTACAGTTGCACACCACCACGCCTGGCTAATTTTTGTATTTTTAGTAAAGATGGGGTTTCACCATATTGGCCAGGCTGGTCTCGAACTCCTGACCTCATGATCTGCCTGCCTTGGACTCCCAGAGTGCTGGGATTGCAGGTGTGAACCACTACTCCCGGCCTCCTATAAGTTGCAACTTTAAGGGACAAACCACACGTAAACTATAAACTGTTCTTCAGCATTTTTGCAATTTATATGTATTAATCTGAATTGGCTGAAAGCTGTTACTTTCTTACTTGAGTCATTTTTTCCATGTCACATCTCATTAGTAGTGTCCCTCAGTGGGCCTTTCCATGTAGAATGAATGCTTCAGTTTTTAAGGCACAATGTAAAACCGTTATTCACTCAAGTTATCTTAAGATGTGTTAAGAGAGCAGCTTGCATTGGTAAGAATCAAAAGATGCATTGAAAAGATTCGTTTTCTTTTCAATGCGAAGCCATAAGGGTTTGTTGTTTTTAAGGAGGAACTTATGATAAGCTAAAACAGTTATTACCTGCGTGAGAATGACAGCTGGCTTGTCTAAATTGCTTCATTTATTCAACAAATATTTAATGAGAGCATATTTAATGAGGATCTGAGGATAGGAAAATAAAAGAAGTAGAATAAAAATGTTCATAATCAGAGGAGAGGTACCAAGTGAAATAATGAGACTTCGGTAAAAAAGGGGGCAAAAATGTTTCAGAAAGAAAGAATGATCACTTAAAGCCAGGAGTCTTAGACAAGCCTAGGCAACAAGGCAAGACCCTGTCTCTAAAACAAAATAAAAATATTAGCCTGGCGCAGTGGTGTACACCTGTAGACTCAGCTACTTTGGGAGGTTGTGGTGGGAGGATTGCTTGAGCCCAGAAGTTTGAGGCTACAATGAGCTATGATTGAGCCACTGAACTCCAGTCTGGGTGACAGAGCAAGATCCTGTCTCAAAAATAAAAAGAAAAGAAAAAAAGACAGAGGAAACAACATAAGCTTGGCGTGATCAAACTGGGAGCTGCAAGTATTTGGAGTGGTAGGTTTGTGTATTGTGGTGAGCGGGGGAGAAAAAGTGGAGACAGTGGTAGATGAGACAGGCAGAGGCCACAACTGTGTGATATGCCAAGTAATTTAGACCTTATTCTGAAGAAGACAAATAGCTATTGAAGGGTTTTAAGTAGGAGAATGATCTGATCAAACTGGGGAATATTGACAGACCACTCTGGAAATTGTGTGGAATTTAGATTCAAGAGATACTAGATGCAGAGAGTTAGTAACAAGGATTAGAGTGAGCTGGGAGAGGTGTAAATACTGTGTGTGTTCAGGCAGAGTAGATGGTACGTTGGATATAGATTTGTGAGGTACTTAGGAGATAGAATTGACAGCATTTGGTTTGGTGATTAGAGGTAAGAAGTGAGAGAAAAGGTGGAGTCTTCTATGACTTCCAGGTTTCTGACTCAAGAGACCTGATGAAGGGTGGTCAGACTAGGAAATAGAAGAACTGAAACATGTTTAATGGTGGTGGCAGTCACGGTTGAGATAATCAGATTGGAAGCTTAGTTCTGGACTTGTTGAGTTTTAATTTTATGTGTCTAACTATCAGGAGATAATTTTAGGTAAGGGATACAGATTTGGGAATATTTTATTTCTAATGGTAGCTAATGCTTCAGATAAAAATACACTACTTAAAAAGTGTCCTTTTAATATTTTGTTTTTAAATAGGAAAATACATGCATATGGTAAAAAAATTAGATGGATGCAATAAAACACAAGTCTTTCTCCCATCCCAAGTCCGCAATTCCTTTCTCCAGATTTAGGTATTGTTAACAGTTTTCAGAAATGTACTTGACATTTTCTTTCCAAGTACAAGCATATATATTTGTGTGTATATGTAGGTGGAAATGTCTTACATACATACATGTTTTAAATAGAAATGTTAGTCTGTTATATTTATCCTTCTGTACCTTATTTTTTTCACTTTTCAGCATACCCTGAAGATTATGTCATATGGACACATATAGATCTACTTCATTCTTTGTAATGGTTTTGTAGTATTGCATTTCACACAGGGACCTAGTTTTCTTAAACCAGATTTTTTTTTTTTTTTTTTACTGATTTTTAAATATAGTTTTCATGATAAACAATGCTTCAGTGAACATCTTTGCACATGTAGCTTGGGTTGGAGTATTTCCCTTTTTTATTATTGGTGCTGAGCTAGAAACTAATCTGAGAGAAGGCACATTGTATTAAAAAACCCGAAAAACTACTCCTCACTCTGATTGGAATCAGACTTGTGTGCCTTACTCTCTATTTACTGTAGGGATGCTAAGGTGATGAGGTGACTCTTTTTTTAAAAAAATGGGAACCACTCAAACTGTGTCCTCTCTTACTCTCCCAGAGAAGAACGATCATCAACGGCCAATGGCAGTCGCAGCGAAGCAACACCAAGATCCGGCCTCCTGCTCAGGAGAGAACGCTGCGCCTCCTGCTCATGGTTTCCGGTGCTCTGCACGTTCACAGAAACTTCTCTGGTAGTGCACTGTAGGAATGATCCCTGAAAGTATAGTCTTGATGAAGTGACTCTTAATCGGGATTCTCCCCATGTCAGTATATGCAGGTCTTCTCTTCTGGGCTAGTAGGTTTCCCCCATAGAAACATTTCAGATATTCTACCTGGGAATGGGAGGCTGTTGCTAGACTTTGGGTTGCTGAACAGGATAAGGGCACTGTGGGCCTTATTCTTGTAGACGAGCGGAATGCCTGTACTTCGTTGCTTCACTGATGTCTTCAGCGATGCCAGCGTCCCTGAATCTGGGACCTCTTCGATTCAACATCATCAAGAAAATCTCTTATCTAGGGTTGAGGGAGCAGTTGCATGGCTCCGTGGAATATGGGAGAAATTCTGGGATTTGAACTGCTCTTTATATCACTGCCTTTCAAATTTTAAGGGGTTTACAGAGCACTTGGGAATCTTGTTAAAGTGTAAGCCTGATTGGGTAGGAACGGAATCAGGGATGGGACCTGAAATTCTGCATTTCTAACACACTTTGAAGAGTGCCTATGCTGCTGGCCCACAGGCTTTGGCTAACAAAGTTTTGGCTAAACTATCAACCCAACTTCTCTTGAATTCCGACGCTTTCCTAGGGTTCTGGGGACATGAATAAAGTCACATTTTCTTGATTTTTCCCTCTGTAGTCTCAGGCTGTAGGGTTTTCAGTTGTGTGAAATGAGTTATAATTTGTTCGTATTAAAGTGAGATAGAAAGATATCCCTCTCCTGTTTTTGTCTCGTTTCCTGTTCTCTTTGTCCTTGTGGATTCATAGCTTCTGATTCCTCTTTTGTTATTTTAATAGAGTAAAAGAGGAAACAGAGATAAATACGTGAGTTCAAGTTGCCAAATTTTCTTATTTTAGATAATTGCAGGCATCCGAAAAGCATTTTTTATGACTGTAAAATTCTATAGAAGTATTCATTAAGAGATTACTTGTTGAGTAAACTAGGAGGTAATGGTAAAAAGTCCCTTTCCATTCTTGTATCAGGCATATAACTTGTATTCATCAGGTGAATAGTCGGGTTACTACAAAACCTTGAAGAATAGGCAAAGGGTGAAAATGCATGCAAAGTATTAATATGGTGAATTTGGGTAATTGGGGATTCAGTCATAGCCAGTTTACTGTTGCAGACCTATAGGAATTTCTTCATGTTGAATGTTGGAATAATACAACTCTAGTTCTGACTGAATTTGGAACTAGAAGTTTGGCCATGACTAGATGGTAGCAGAGAAGCAACCATAAGATATGAGATGTAAAATAGTCTGTATCTGTCAATCCTCTATCTACATACCTACCTACCGATCGTCTATTATTCACATATATATATGCATACATATCACCTCCAGATGTAGAACCACATATTCTAAAATTTATGCACTTGCAAGCAAATACAAATTGTATTCTTATTTTTCTCCTTTTTTTTTTTTTTTACGAAAAACATAGCTATTAAATACACTGTTCTACATTAATTTTTCCATAGCAGTATTTGGAATGTTTCCTCATTTTTTAAAATTATGCAGTATTCCACTATATAAATGGACTATAGTTAACTCACCTTCTGTTGGATAGCTATGTCTGCATTGTCTCCAATATTTTGCTCTTAGAAATATTGCTGAAATCAATATAATTTCACATACATGCTGATAGATCTTTAAGGTAAATTTTCTGGTTTGGAATTTCAAGGTCAGGGGATGTGTATTTATAGATATTGCCAATTACCAATTGTTCTTTATAAGGGCTAGACACATTTAAACCTCTGCTTGCAATGTTTGAGAGTACCTGTTACCCCATAGAGAATACATGAACAGTTCTAGATTTTTGCCAATATGATAGGTATTCTTTAAAAAGGCATTTTTTTGTTTGTATAAATGAGATAGAACATCTTGTCATATATTTAAGAGCTACTTGTATATTTTTTCCGGAATTAACTATTCATTTTTTTCCAGTTTTTCCACTGAATTTTCTTTTCATAGATTTCTTGGAACTTAAAAAAATCATTTAAAATTAAATGTTTTTAAAATTACATTTGTAATTTTCTCTTTTTTTAAAAAAAATCTAATTTTAGGTTCAAGAGTACATGTGCAGGTTTGTTACATAAGTAAATGGCATATCATGGAGTTTCAGTGTACATATTATTTCATTTCCAAGTGATAGGTATAATACCCAGTAGGTAGCTTTTTGATCCCCTCCCTTTTCCCACCCTCTACATTCCAGTCGGCCCCAGTGTGTGTTGTTCCCTTTGTTATGTCCATGTGTTGTTGTTTAGTTCCCACTTACAAGTGAGAAATGTGGGATTTGGGTTTCTGTTCCTACATTAGTTTGCTTAGGATGATGACGTCCAGCTCCATCCATGTTGGTGCGAAAGACATGATCTCATTCTTTTTTATGGCTGTGTAGTATTCCATGGTGTATATGTAGCACATTTTCTTTATCCAGTCTATCATTAATGGGCATTTAGCTTGATTCCACGTCTTTCCTATTGTAAATAGTGCTCCAAGAAACATAGACATGCCTGTGTCTTTATGGTAGAATGATTTATACTTCTTTGGGTTTATACCCAATAATGGGATTGCTGGGTTAAATGGTAATTCTGTTTTAAGCTCTTTGAGGAATCACCACACTGCTTTCCACAATGACTGAACTAATTTACATTCCCACTAGCAGTGTATAAGCATCCCCTTCTCTCCATAACCTCACCAGCGTCTGTTATTTTTTAACTTTTTAATAATAGCCATTCTGACTGGTGTGAGATGGTATTTTATTGTGGTTTTGATTTGCATTTGTCTAATGATTAGTATTGAGTGGAAATCTTTATATATTAGGGAGATACGGCAGACACACCCTGATCCCCATTGAGTAATGCTCTTGTGTAAACCCCTCTCCTCCAATGAGGGCAGAATCTGTGACTTCTAATTAGGAGAATATGGCAGACATGAGGGTATTTTTGTAGTTGTAATAAAAGTTCCTAACCAGCTGACTTAAAGTTAATCAAAAGGGAGATTATCCTGGGTGGGTCTGACCTAACCAGGTGGGCTCTATGAAAAAGGGTCTAGAGGTCAGAGACCGGAAGTAGCAGAGGCTTGTTCTCTTGGTTGCTGGTGTTGAGGCTAACTGCCAGGAATTCTGCCAGTCACAGGAGGGAATTTGGAAGCAGATCCTTCCCTAGTCAAATCTCCAGGTGAGAACACAGCTTTTACATTTTGAGTCACAAGTAAAAAGACTTCCCTCATTCTAAGAATCTAAAATATTTTCCTGTGCTTTCTTCTAGAAATTGTAGGGTTTTACTTTTGTATATTTTCTGACCTTTGATCCATTTGGAATTTAATCTGACTGAAAGTGTAGGGTGTGATTAAATGTTTGCTTTTTTCCAGATGGACGTCTAGATACCTCAACACCCCTTATTTTGTAGTCCAACTTGTCCCTCTTGCACTTACAAGTGAGAAATGTGGGATTTGGGTTTCTGTTCCTACATTAGTTTGCTTAGGATGATGACGTCCAGCTCCATCCATGTTGGTGCGAAAGACATGATCTCATTCTTTTTTATGGCTGTGTAGTATTCCATGGTGTATATGTAGCACATTTTCTTTATCCAGTCTATCATTAATGGGCATTTAGCTTGATTCCACGTCTTTCCTATTGTAAATAGTGCTCCAAGAAACATAGACATGCCTGTGTCTTTATGGTAGAATGATTTATACTTCTTTGGGTTTATACCCAATAATGGGATTGCTGGGTTAAATGGTAATTCTGTTTTAAGCTCTTTGAGGAATCACCACACTGCTTTCCACAATGACTGAACTAATTTACATTCCCACTAGCAGTGTATAAGCATCCCCTTCTCTCCATAACCTCTCCAGCGTCTGTTATTTTTTAACTTTTTAGTAATAGCCATTCTGACTGGTGTGAGATGGTATTTTATTGTGGTTTTGATTTGCGTTTGTCTAATGATTAGTATTGAGTGGAAATCTTTATATATTAGGGAGATACGGCAGACACACCCTGATCCCCATTGAGTAATGCTCTTGTGTAAACCCCTGGTAGCAGAGAAGCAACCATAAGATATGAGATGTAAAATAGTCTGTATCTGTCAATCCTCTATCTACATACCTACCTACCGATCGTCTATTATTCACATATATATATGCATACATATCACCTCCAGATGTAGAACCACATATTCTAAAATTTATGCACTTGCAAGCAAATACAAATTGTATTCTTATTTTTCTCCTTTTTTTTTTTTTACGAAAAACATAGCTATTAAATACACTGTTCTACATTAATTTTTCCATAGCAGTATTTGGAATGTTTCCTCATTTTTTAAAATTATGCAGTATTCCACTATATAAATGGACTATAGTTAACTCACCTTCTGTTGGATAGCTATGTCTGCATTGTCTCCAATATTTTGCTCTTAGAAATATTGCTGAAATCAATATAATTTCACATACATGCTGATAGATCTTTAAGGTAAATTTTCTGGTTTGGAATTTCAAGGTCAGGGGATGTGTATTTATAGATATTGCCAATTACCAATTGTTCTTTATAAGGGCTAGACACATTTAAACCTCTGCTTGCAATGTTTGAGAGTACCTGTTACCCCATAGAGAATACATGAACAGTTCTAGATTTTTGCCAATATGATAGGTATTCTTTAAAAAGGCATTTTTTTGTTTGTATAAATGAGATAGAACATCTTGTCATATATTTAAGAGCTACTTGTATATTTTTTCCGGAATTAACTATTCATTTTTTTCCAGTTTTTCCACTGAATTTTCTTTTCATAGATTTCTTGGAACTTAAAAAAATCATTTAAAATTAAATGTTTTTAAAATTACATTTGTAATTTTCTCTTTTTTTAAAAAAAATCTAATTTTAGGTTCAAGAGTACATGTGCAGGTTTGTTACATAAGTAAATGGCATATCATGGAGTTTCAGTGTACATATTATTTCATTTCCAAGTGATAGGTATAATACCCAGTAGGTAGCTTTTTGATCCCCTCCCTTTTCCCACCCTCTACATTCCAGTCGGCCCCAGTGTGTGTTGTTCCCTTTGTTATGTCCATGTGTTGTTGTTTAGTTCCCACTTACAAGTGAGAAATGTGGGATTTGGGTTTCTGTTCCTACATTAGTTTGCTTAGGATGATGACGTCCAGCTCCATCCATGTTGGTGCGAAAGACATGATCTCATTCTTTTTTATGGCTGTGTAGTATTCCATGGTGTATATGTAGCACATTTTCTTTATCCAGTCTATCATTAATGGGCATTTAGCTTGATTCCACGTCTTTCCTATTGTAAATAGTGCTCCAAGAAACATAGACATGCCTGTGTCTTTATGGTAGAATGATTTATACTTCTTTGGGTTTATACCCAATAATGGGATTGCTGGGTTAAATGGTAATTCTGTTTTAAGCTCTTTGAGGAATCACCACACTGCTTTCCACAATGACTGAACTAATTTACATTCCCACTAGCAGTGTATAAGCATCCCCTTCTCTCCATAACCTCACCAGCGTCTGTTATTTTTTAACTTTTTAATAATAGCCATTCTGACTGGTGTGAGATGGTATTTTATTGTGGTTTTGATTTGCATTTGTCTAATGATTAGTATTGAGTGGAAATCTTTATATATTAGGGAGATACGGCAGACACACCCTGATCCCCATTGAGTAATGCTCTTGTGTAAACCCCTCTCCTCCAATGAGGGCAGAATCTGTGACTTCTAATTAGGAGAATATGGCAGACATGAGGGTATTTTTGTAGTTGTAATAAAAGTTCCTAACCAGCTGACTTAAAGTTAATCAAAAGGGAGATTATGCTGGGTGGGTCTGACCTAACCAGGTGGGCTCTATGAAAAAGGGTCTAGAGGTCAGAGACCGGAAGTAGCAGAGGCTTGTTCTCTTGGTTGCTGGTGTTGAGGCTAACTGCCAGGAATTCTGCCAGTCACAGGAGGGAATTTGGAAGCAGATCCTTCCCTAGTCAAATCTCCAGGTGAGAACACAGCTTTTACATTTTGAGTCACAAGTAAAAAGACTTCCCTCATTCTAAGAATCTAAAATATTTTCCTGTGCTTTCTTCTAGAAATTGTAGGGTTTTACTTTTGTATATTTTCTGACCTTTGATCCATTTGGAATTTAATCTGACTGAAAGTGTAGGGTGTGATTAAATGTTTGCTTTTTTCCAGATGGACGTCTAGATACCTCAACACCCCTTATTTTGTAGTCCAACTTGTCCCTCTTGGTTTTGAGAAGCTACTGTTGTCGTATGCTACATTCTCTTACATATTTGGATACTGAGCTTTTAATATTTTGGTAGCATTATTTGATGAAGTGAATTTTTTTAGGAGGAATTCTTTCTTAGAAGTCAGGAATTTTGTTTAAATTGTTCATATTTATATCTTCATGGCTTAACCTACTGTTTGGAATATTGTAGATTCTCAGTAAAGGCTTGTTGAATGACTGGATGGTGGTGGTTACACAATGCAGAATGTAATTTGGGTAATGCTTTTTCTCAATGTTAACTTTCCATAGTCAGAAGCTAGATCTTTATTTAGGAAATTATGATCCAGGCTAAAGCCCTGTTCCTACCAATAAGTCTGTATATATGTCTTCAATGCTTATCTGTAGATATAATCATAATGTTGGCAGATAGGACCAAAGAGAAATGAAGTATATAGCAACATGTTTATACCCACCCTGCAGTTGATAAAAAGCAAAGTTTACTGCAATCAATAATCATGTGTATTTATTAGGGGAATGGGAAATGGGAGTCATTTCCTGCTCAATCCCCTAGTTTTCATGGGGGGAATTTTTCTCTGACTCCAATTCTTTCTCCAACCCACAGAGGTACAGTGAATTATCTCACTAGTGCGTTTGGAAGAGGAATTGGGCACGAAAAGCCTAGCCACTTTCTCCCACTGTGTGTGTGTATGTGTGCGTTCAACTACTTACAGGAAGCATACATTCTAATCTGCTTTTCCACGTATGTTTTCTATTAGTAGAAATTAAATGAACTAGGCCAGCCATGGTCACTCACACCTGTAATCCCAGCACTTTGGGAGGCTGAGGTGGATAAATCACTTGAGGTGAGGAGTTCGAGACCAGCATGACCAACACAGTGAAACCTCATCTCTGCTAAAAAACAAAAATCAAAAAATGAAAAAAAAAAGAAAAATTATCTGGGCATGGTGGTGGGCACCTGTAGTCCCAGCTATTTAGGAGACTGAGGCAGAAGAGCCACTTGAACTCAGGAGGTGGAGGTTGCAGTGAACCAAAATGGCACCACTGCACTCCATCCTGGGCGATAGAGAGACTCTGTCTCAAAAAAAAAAGAGAGAGAGAGAAATTAAATGAACAAATAGTAATATTTACACGATGTGAAATGTGGTCTTTGGAGAATATTTTTCTCCAAAGCTTGATCACCTTGATGACCAGAAAGGACTGCGTTCCAGCACTTGATGGGGCTGAGTGAATTCACTTACTTCCAGTGATTGTTGGTGCATACTTAAACCATGTCCTTCAACCTAGAGTGGTCTTTGTTGGTAACACTGCTGATACTTTGATCTCCATCTCTTGTTTAGCTCTCAGTTGGCTCAGAGCTCAGGCTGAGAAAAGGGTGCTATTTAATGGATTCCCTCAAACCTTATCAGTCTTTAATCTGAATTACTTTAATATATGCTTCCCTTGATCCCCTCCCTAGGTACCATCTGTTGAAATTACTTAATTCGACCAGCTTTGTTTCACCATATTGTGTTTTAGCTGAACTCTGAGTATTTACAATGAAGGCAACTGACTGCTGGTACTGATGATGGTGTGTTTAATATCTCATCTCTACATACTCATTGAAGGCAGCACCTATTATGTATACAAGTTCATTCAGTATTTTCAGAGAATGAACAGAGCCTGTGAAATTCATTAAACATTACCACAATAAGAAAAAAGGACAAACCACAAGAGAAAAATAATCTGTACATAAGACTTCACTGCAAACTAGACGATTTCAGTGTTTATAAATATTCGTCTGTGGAGAGAAGTACGTGTATTATAATAATTATGCATTAGTGCCTCATTAGTAGAGGGTTACATCCATGCTGTTTCTTTTTCCTCTAGTGTATTTCTGATAAGTTAGCATTTTAAAGTCTTATTTAAAATGTAATAAAAACAGGAGAGTGCGTGTGTGTATATTCAAGAGTAGATTATTTATAATTCCTTCAGCTGTGTGAGGAAACATATTCCATGGGTTCTGAGCCTACAGAAAAGATGTAAAGAATTGCCTTCCTCATCCAGAATCAGAACCTAATTACTTGTAATGTGGACAATCAAATCAAAACTTCTGCTGTATTGACTTTTTTCTCGATGCCATTATATTGCTACTTGCATTTAAGTTCTAGGTCTTTAAATATGTTTTGTAAATGAGACACTTTCCAGACCAGCACTCCTAGAAATGCCTTCATTATGAACTTTGTAGGTACATTCTAATTGCAAAATCCACAGACATTTCTCAGTCCTTTTCTTATGAGATCTTTTTGTTGAATTTGATATAGTCGATCAGTTTCTTTTCTTTTCTTTTCTTTTTTTTTTTTTTTTTTTTTGAGGTCCTGTACACCTTTGGATTCTGGATATTTCACATTAATTGATCTCTGTCAGCCTCTTTGACTGCTGTTTCTTTGTTTCTTACATAAGACCTTTTAAATTTTTCTTTGCTTGTCCTTAACATGTTTCCCTGAAATCCATTTATTTCCTTACCTCTGCTCTTTTCACACTTCATACTTCCTAGATGATCTTCATTTTCATGATTTCAGTTATCATCACCTAATGCTGATATGCTATATCTATAAAGATGAGCTATAGTCTATATTTCTAGGTCTATAGACCCTCTGGAATCGATGAATGTCAACTGCTTGTTGGCTACTTCTATTTGGATATCTCGTAGGTTCTCAGAACTCAGCAAGAGCAACTGGCATTCATTATCTTCTTTTATAAGCTTTCTCCCACTTCTTTATTCTATTTTAGATGGTGGCATCACCATTGTTCAGTCACCGAAATAAGAAACGTGGAATTCAGCCTTGACAGCCTTCTTTACATCCTCTCCCATGTCAATTTAGGCACAAAGTTCTGCCAAATGCTCTCTCAAAATGCTCTCAACTCTGTTTCTTTCTTTCCATTTATCTTACCACAACCCTATTTAAAGCCTAGAAAGTGAACCTCAGTTGCAATCTATTGCAACTGACTTTTCACAGGTCCTCTTGTGTGTAGTCTTGCCCTCTTCAAAGTCACTCTCCATACTGCTCTAGAACCCATCTCTGTCCAGACATTGTCCTTCTATATAGAAATGTAAAAAGTAACAAAAAATTTTACCATTCCCCAAATCCACTTCTCTGGAGTAACCACTGTTAGCAATACATTTCATAAGTCAAGGTTCTTAATTACAACTAATAGAAAATGCTGGCTGATTTAAATAGGAAAAGAGTATATTAAGAAGATATTGGGTAGCTTTCAGAACCAAGTTGAGGACTGTGCAGCCAGGAGGCAAGTGAGAGGCAATACCCAGCATAATGCTGAAGATATCACTGTCATGGGCACTGTGTGATAGGTGCTGAGGCTTGCCACTGATAGTGCTGAGCTGTAGAAATTGCACGTTGACTTGGCACTGCAATCATTGCTTCCCAGGAATGTGATCCTTCTGCACCTGCCACCACTGTCAAATATACAGATCTTCCCGGTCCCTGCAACTCTGGGATGGGTACTTGGATTGGTGTAGCCTGGATGCAGCAAGGACTTGGAAAGAATGATCTGGGATTTTCAGAGGCAAAATGAAGAGGAGTTTTAGAGTAGTGCCTCTGGAACCAAATTTCTTGGGCTACAACTGTGTTCTTCTATTTATGGTTGTAGCTCTGCGCAGGTTGCTTGATCTCTCTGTCTCAGTTTCCTCATTTGTAAAATAGAAATATAGTTGCAATTACTTCATGGGGTTGGAGGGAAAATTGAATAAGTTAATCTAGGTAAATTGCTTAGAATGCTTCCTGATGCACATATAAAATGTTAGCTATTATTATTTCACCGTATATAGTGTGACTTGATTCTACTTCCCACTGAAACTTATAAGGGGGAGGAGGACTGTCCAGATTTAGGAAAGAGGTTCATATAGTGAGTAGCCAGAAATAATGACAAGTATCCACTATCATATATATTCTTACAGACTTCTACCCATACATTTGCTATTAAAATATTTACGCTTGTGTGTATTTGTCAGGATACTCAATTCAAACCTTATTCAAACCACCACAGACAAGAAATGTGGGAATTTCTTGGCTTCTGTAATTAAAACACAGAGAGGATGTGATACAGCTAGGCCTCAAGGACAACTGGAAGCATTGATTTCAGTGCCACTAAGACTGTCTTCCCATCTACCTCTGTTTTCTTTGTCTATTCAGTATATTTCTTTTATATGTGTTTCTTTTACAAGACTGAAAAGTACCTCCCCTGGCAAACTTCAGGCCTCATATGTCCCCATTTCAACATCAAAGAGGAAGTGAAATGTCATCTTTCTGATGCCTAGGAAAAGAATCCTGAGATGGGGCTATGATTAGATTGGCTTGAGTCGATTATTGTGACTGGGAAGGTGGTATCATCAGGAAATATGAAAGCTTTACTGAAATCACATGTTTGAAATTTGGGGAAAGATTTTTCTAGAAGTGGGAAGAGAAAACTTGGCAAACAGTTTTATGTACTTTATATGTAACACTCACAGCAAGCTAAAAATTCCTTTAAACTTAATCTGTTTTTAAAATGGCAATACAAAGCAAAAATAAGAAATGTGCTAGGTACTGAATTTTAAAACCTTGGAGATGAGCAATGTGTTAACTTGGGCTGCGGGGTTAAGTTGTGCAGTTTCTTGGAATAAAACTTCCATTATCCTTTAATTGCAGAGTATCCTGAGTTTGCAAGGGAGCTTTAAAAAACTGTTACTATTTGCAACCACTTATCTGTGTGAATCAATTCTCTGCAACCAAAACAAAATACAAAGAAAAAAAAAACCAGAAAACAAAAACAAAATAACCTCGAACAGAAAACAAAGTTACTGTTACGACTGCAACCTGCCTTTTCTATGTTCAACAAAACTGATTGACTTCATATTAGGTAATTGTTATACAATTTACTTTACAAAAGTAATGTATACTAATAAAATATTGCTTTCAAATGTCTTATTTGCTAGGCTTTCTTGTAGGATTTTTCTTGAAAGACTTCTACTGTGAAAAATTTGAAAAACAATATATTAGATAGAGCAGGGGCTAGCAGAGCTTCTGTAAAGGGCCAGTAGTAAATATTTCAGGTATTGTGGGCCATGTAGTTTCTGTTGCAAGAACTCAACTTGACTGCTATTGTAGTGTGCAAACAGCTATAGACAATATATAAATGAACTATGGTGACTACTTCCAATAAAACTATTTATAAAGACAGTTGGCAGACTAGATTTGGCCTATGGGCTGGGCTGTTGTTTGCCAACCTCTGTATTTAGAACATTTGCTATAAATTGATAGATCGGACTATCCAAATTTGTTACCTACTTACCTTAAATGAAGGGGGGCAAATGAGCTGCCTTTTCATTCTATATTGACAGTTATTTTCAAGAGGAGTGTTCTAAAAACAGTTCTGATTTTAGTAATGTCACTTTATGGGTGGCTGAGTTGAAATTAAGTATCTGGCCATTTTGGTTTTGAAAACTATAAACTTTAAGTTAGCCCAAATCTGTAGCTTTTAATGTATTCTTTAACATAAAATATCTGTAACAGTTTGCATGCTCTGTTGGATAATGATTTTTTTTATGGTGGAGATTCCTTGGGAGATTTACTCATTAACTAATGCTTACTTCTGATCTCATTTGCTAGAGTAAGTGTAGAGTTTACACTAGGCATACTAATCTAATCTTCCAAATTTCAATTTCTTTTTCTTTTGCTCACAATAGCTTGGATCATCTGAAAAAGGGCCTGAATAAATGTATCATTTGTTACTAGCTAAAAACTGTCATCATTAACTTGATTAATCAAAATGCTGCTCTTAAAGATGGATTGAAGCACAAAATAGCCAGCCTGGTTCCCCATAATGAAGAGATTAATTTGACACACAAGACAACCAATTTAGTACTACTCAACGATCATGCTTTATTTAGAAAGCCATCAATTAGTATATTTTTTCCTTGATCTACTATTTTGTCTCTATAACAAGAAACGATGATTTCCTCAAAAGTTAATCTGCTTTCTTAAACATAAAAGGATATTTAGCTCAGCACTCTTACACTCCAAAATGTGAAATTCTGTTTTATGAGTAAAGAGGAAATTAATGATGGATTAAAAAGCTTGCAGTGGAATTCTTTATTTTAGGGTATTGCTAATTTTCTTTTTGTAACATGATTGTGAATATGGTAGTAGAAGTCACAGCAAGAGAGACACCCAGGCCATGTGTTCTTCCTTCTTTTGGACGGAGATTAAAATGGCCTGTATACATACACTGAGATGTAAACACTACACTGGTTTGCAAAGAAGTTAATTAGATTTTACTGCCTTTTAAAATATGTGTGGTGGTTGGGAGAAGTTTTTGGCAAAGTGAAAAGAACATTAAGTCACAGTATTAGTTTTCTTTATAGGATTGATACTTAGAGCAATGGAAAAGGTATATTCATGAGATTCATGTGGCATATGGACTTTTTAATCATTCCCTATTGGGCAGCATTTCTTACTATGATGGGAAGAAACAGCAGCAAACATTTCTTTACTAACTTAGGCTAATGATGCTTTCTGGACGTCATGTTCACTGTGAATGAGAAGTTGGGTTTGATGTTTAAAGAGTTCTAAGTTGGATTGGATTTCAAATGCAGGAGTTAAGAAAATTTAAAAAAGAGAGCGATGCTGTTTCATTAATAGTTCATGGAAATTTACCATTTGAAAGGCTGATCTGATATGCTTTAGAACTTATTGGGGGTTATTAGATGACATACAATTTATGGATCTGACAGATTCTTAAAATCTGTTTTGTTTTGTTTTTGTTTTTGCGAGGAGGGACCTTGGCAGAATGCTGTATGTGTGAAGTGTATATATGTCTTGAATAAGTGTGAATGGTTGATGTTTCTGCCTAAGTGTATCAGCCTCATGGTGCTGGGAAGCTTTCCAGGATTCTAGGGGATGTCAAATATGGATAGGGAGAGACACTGTGAGTGACAGCCAAAGCTAGATTTTCCTGGTTTTGAATTCATCTGCAGGCTTTGCCTCCATCAATGAAACAGGATAACAATTCAGTAAAAAGTAGTTATTAAACATTCCTTAGGTACCCACTATTGTGGGCCACACTGATGTTTACTGTATGATCGTGTTCCTCTCTTCACAGGGCAGGAGCCCTTGGAGGCTGTTTGGAATTGGGCCCATAATAGAAATGGTCAAAACTTTCCTTGTTGCTGACTTGAAGGATGTAAAGAACAAACATTAAAACATTGCTTAATAGATTTTGGAAACTTGTTTCCTAAGAGGATCATCCTGGCCTGGGAGCCAGGACTATTGTGTTCTAGTCCTGTCCTGACTCCACCAACAAGCAGTGTGTCACCTTGGGCAAGTTTCCCTGCTCTTTTAGAGGTTGGAAAAGTATAGATTTATTGCTCAGATAGAGAGTGGGCAACATGAGAGAACAACATGAGAAGAATACATTAATATTTTAATAGTGTTCAGAGGCATAAGCATGAACAGTTGTAGAAAATATGTACTTGAAGGAAAAATAAGTTTATCATTGAGAATGAATTCCCACAAAGCTGAGAAAAATCTGTTAAGGATTGATGGCTTGACCTTCAACCCATTCATATATTTTCCATTTTTAAAAATCAAAATGTCCCTTCCTCCCCCTTCCTGTGTCCCTTTCTTTTGATTGCAAAAGATATATTTGTTTTGGTAGAAAATTTGGAAAATACAGAAAATTGCTAAGAAGGAAATGAAAACGATGTTAATATCTAGAAAAAAAATTAAAAGGTTTTAATATAACCTTGTAGTTTTCTTGCCTTTGTGTGTGTATGTCCACACGTAATCAGAACCATATTGAATGTAATATTCCAAATGACTGTTTTTATTTAATAATATACTGTGGCCATTTTCTCACGTTAATGATATTCTTCTAAAATATAATTTAAAATAAATGCATAGTATTCCAAAATATGCAACTTGTTTAAAATATTTTTTCCCCATTACAAATAGTTCATTGCCAAAAAATTGGAAAATACAAAAAGATAGAAAGAAGAAAAATAAAATCCATGATAATTCTATTACCAAAAGAAATCAAACTTTTCTTCCAATCTGGTTTTCTAGGCATATTCACCATATTTATAATTTGTATTTTGTCTTTTTATTTAACAAGATAGCATACTTATCTTCTTATATGAGTAAAATTTATCTTACATATAACATTTAAATTTATAGTTAGGTTCTTAATTATATAATTAACATTTGTAATTATTTATATGTGATTAGGTATATAATATATACAATTATTTTTTACAGTTTGTGTACTTAACCGTTATTGTGAGCTATTATGTACTAGACATTTAGCATACATATGAGAACAGAACAGGTATAAATTATAAATGAGAGTATAAATTCTTACATAATCTTTTTGTTTTCTTTACCAATGCATATGTTTATATGTGAACTAATACATTTCAGTGCTGTTATTGTGAGTAGCTACATTGTAATCCATTTGCATCATCATCTATTTCACTAATTTACCATTGGTGCACATTTAGATTGTTAATTTTTTCCTAACAGCGTTGTAATAAATATCTTACTGTCAATTTTTTTCACATTATTTTCCTATGACAATTTCCTAGGGTGTAATATCTTGATTAAAAGACTTACATATTTTAAGACTTTTGATATCTACTGCCAAAACACTATTTATAAAGGTTGTGCCAATTTTAACTCGTAACAGCAATGTGTGAGTGCCATTTTCCCAAACAAAAAATGGCATATCACTGGTATTTTTTTTAACTATTCATGTTTTAAATTCCTAATAAGTTTATACTTTTTAAAATGTTTATTGAGGAAAAATTTCTTCATTGGTGGATTATTTTTTAGGTCTTTTGATCAGTTTTTGTAAGGATATTGGTTATTTTTGTCCTGAAGTATATAAACTTTTAGAATACTAGCGTTATTAACTATTTTCTGCTGCATATAGTTTTCCAGTGTGTAGTTTGATTTTAATTCTATTTATTATATTTTTGACACTCTACTGTCAAATCTTTCAATATTTTCCTTACTATTGCTGTCTTTGGTTTTATGCCAGAAAGACTGTTCCAGTCACCCCTAGATTATATATATTTAAAACTTACATGGTTTTCTTTTAACATTTAAAATTTTAATCTAAGTGAAAATTACTTATTTTGGCAAATAATATAATGTGAGGGTCTACTCTTTATTTCTCCTAAATAGTTAACCAATGATCCAAGCACTATTTATTGAATAATTAATCCTTTCCACACTGAAGTGTCACCTTTATATAGGCTTGGATGTATTGCTAGAGTTTCTAGTTAGTACCACTCTCTTTTATTCATTGTATAGTTATTGCTCAATTTGAATATCTGGCAGCACAAATTTCTCCTTTCTTTTTCTTTCTTTTCAGTGTTTTCTTGGATTTACCTTTTTATTCTTTCAGGTGCATTCTTTCTCTTTTCTTTATTGAGATATAATGTCTCTTTTTGCTTATTGTTAACTCAAAAGTTATTTTACAAAAGGCTTAACATTGCCAATCTGATAGCCGTTTTCTCTCTTCACTTATTAATTTTCTAATTTTGGATTACATGTTAGAGATTTTGGCTTTTATATTTTAAATTTTATAAAAATTTCATTGAGACCTTAATAAATGATCAATTTTTGTAAATGCTTCATTAGTTTTTGAAAAGAATGTATTCTTTTTAGGTATAAACTTCTCTGAGGCAAAACTATTAAATTACATTTTAAAAAATGAAAACATATTATTCAAACTTCTTATTTTTGATATTTATTTTTGTTCCATTTTATCTGTCAGTTCTGGAGAGTGGTCTGATATGGTTTGGCTATATCCCCACCCAAATCTCATCTTGAATTATAGTTCCCACAATCCTCACATGTTGTGGAAGGGACCAGTGGGAGATAATTTAATCATGGGGGCAGTTACCCTCATGTTGTTCTCGTGATAGTGAGTAAGTTCTCATGAGATCTGATGATTTTATAAGGGGCTTTTCCCCCTTTTTGCTTGGTACTTCTTCATTCTGCTGTCCCGTGAAGAAGGACTGTTTGCTTCCCCTTTCACCATGATTATAAGTTTCTTGAGGCCTCCTGAGCCATAAGTACTGTGAGTCAATTAAACCTCTTTCCTTTATAAATTACCCAGTCCCTGGTATGTCTTCATTAGTAGTGTAAGAATGAACTAATATGTGGTCTGTTAAAACTTCACTCTATAATTGAGAATTTGTCAAATTACCTTTTCACTTTTAATAGTTTTATTACATTCTTATGTACATAATGGTTCATGATAGTTTCATATTCATGGTAATTGGTTACCCTTTCTGATCCATTTTGAATTTCAATTTGATATTGTCAAATATGGCCACACATACTTCTGTTTTAGTGTTTTCCTGGTTTGTCTCTGTTGTTTTAGAATTATTTTTATTTTTAATTAAAAAAGTGCAAGTAGTTTTAGAAAGTCAAATATTCTTAACAGGATTATTAAAAAAAACCTTAGTACCTAGTTTTCCCCTGCTGCTACTTCCAATGACACCTACTTTCAATTATTTTAGCTGTTTTATATAGCATTTACCCCCTGGTTTCTAAAAAATATGCTTATATGGTTATTGACTCATTATTATCTAAGAAAAAAGAACTCGCTGTTCTCAATATAGTTGTATCATAGCTTTTGATACGTTTTCAGTATTTTCTTCACACATAGCTAACAATACAGCTGATATTTATTGAGTATTTACTATATGACAGGAATATCTTTAAGTGCTTATATTCATTAATTCCATTATCAGAGTGACTGTTATTATTATTCATTTACCCATTTTATAAATGAGAGAAGTAAGCCTCCAAGTAACTTACATTATGATTATGTAAGAATTTTCACTATTGAGCCAAAGCAAGAACATGATTATGTTTCCTTTGTTATTCAAACTTTTCATTTTTTTGCAGTTTATAATGGTGTCACTTTAAACGTTGCATTATTCACTTCATCACTGATTCTTCCTCCAAAGCAAATATAGAACTCCTCTGAATATTATTTTCCTCATGATCAAAATGTAACACATATCCATCACCCCTCCCTGCAGAGTCTGTTATCCTCCTGCTCTAATCTAGAATGATTGTTCTCCAGGCCTGCACTCCTGTGTTGGATTCTTTATACTCTAGATCTTGTATTTTCACCCTTTTACTCCTGCATTTTGAATGAGCTCATTCTTCAATAGTTTCCTGATAAATGATACAGAAGAGATACATTTTTTTAAGATTTTCTAAGCTTTGTGCAGTGGCAGTATTGTAGCCAAAGAGGTTTATCCGAGGTGTGATTATTGCTAATTGAAAACTTTTCCTCATGAATGAACTTCCATTCACAATTGCTTCAAAGAGAATAAAATACTTAGTAATCCAACTTACAAGGGATGTAAAGGACCTCTTCAAGGA
>NW_012105276.1:1077507-1084153 GCF_000951045.1 Mandrillus leucophaeus
TGGGTGCAGCACACCAACATGGCACAAGTATACATATGTAACAAACCTGCACGTTATGCACATGTACCCTAGAACTTAAAGTATAATAATAATAATAATAATAATAAAGATTTTCTGTGGATGTATAGTTACTTTATCTTATCCCCCTTCTGTTTGGACATAGAATTCTAAATTGGAAAGAATTTTCTTGCAGTGCTTTAGAAACATTGATTAATTTTTTTTTAGTTTTTAATATCATTTTTGAAAAGCCTGACTACCATTTGATTTCCTAACTTTTTATTAAACTTTTTATTAAACTTTTTTTCACTCTTTGGAAGCTTTATGGACCATTTTTAATCCAAATACAGTGACAACTTCATGACGATGTATCTTTGTTTTCATTTTTTCTCATTTATTATGGCAATTCTTTTAAATACAGAGTGTTATATTCTTAAGGTCTGAGATGCTTTCTTGTATTATTTCTTTGGCAATTTTTTCTCCACCCTCTTCTTCTTCTTTTTTTTTTCTTTCTGGAACTTTTAGTCAAACATTCATCAGAGTGTTGTACATTCTTTTGTTTGATTCTACTTTCAGAGGGGTTTCACCAACTTTATTTTCCCATCCTTTCACTAATTTAGAAAACATTTCTGCTATCAAATTTTAATTTTATGAATTTTTTTTGATATTTAAGTGCTCTTTATAAAATATAGTCATGTGTCAATTAATGATGGGGATACATTCTTAGCAATGTGTTGTTAGGTTATTTTTAAAAACTAAATATATTTTATAAATATAAATATATTAAATTTCTAAATGCAGTTTAAAATTTCTACCTGTTTAAAAAATCAGTTTAGCTGAGTACAGTGGCTCATGCCTGTAATCCCAGCACTTTGAGAGCCTAAGTCTGGAGGATTGCTTGAGGCCAGGAGTTTAAGACCAGTGTGGGCAACATACTGGGACCTCTGTCTTTACAAAAAATTAAAAATAGAAAATGTTAGCTGGGTATGGTGGTGGTGCATCCCTTTAATCCTAGCTACTCAAGAGTCTGAGGTGGGAGGATCACTTTAGCTCAGGAGTTCAAGGTTACAATGAGTTATGGTCATGCCACTGCATCCCAGCCTGGGTGACAGAGCGAGGCCCTGTCTCAAAACAAAAACAAAACAAGTTTGTAATTAAGACACTGTAAGGCAAATTTAATTTAGTGTTTACAAGTGAAGTTGACCACTCACTGAAAGATAATGCTTTTATATACTATTTCCTATATTTATAAATAGATGAATAAGGCTGTAAGTTGAATTTAAAGGCTTCAGGAAATCTAGGTTTTAAAATTTGTGATTTTATTTTTATTTGTTTATTTTTGAGATACAGTCTCATTCTGTTGCCCAGGTTGGAAGGCAGTAGCATAATCACAGCTCATTGCAGGCTTGATCTCTTGGGCTCGTGATCCTTCCGCATCAGCCTCCCCAGTAGCTGGGACTGCAGGTATGTGCCACAACACCTGGCTGATTTTTGTTTGTTTGTTTTTTACAGAGATGAGATCTCATCACGTTGCCCAGGCTGGTCTCAAACTCCTGGCCTCAAGTCATCCTCTCACCTCAGCCTTCCAAAGTGCTGGGACTACAGGCACGAGACATTGCATCCAGAAATGTGTGACTTTAAAGCTTAACATTTTAAATTAAAGTATTAAAAATTTTAATATAAAAAAGTTATTAAAAATATTTTTCAGTACCAAGAAGCCATCCTAGGATATAAAACACCACTCACATTAACACTCGGTATTTCTCAATTAAACTTGCAGCAAATGCCCTGTTTTCAGGCCCACTCCTAAGCCTGCTTTCTTGATAAGGGGTTTTGCAGTATGGCTTCTAGAGTTCTGAAGTGTGGTTTGATTTTGCAGGCATGACCCCATATAAGCACTTGATATTTATCTTTTTCAGCTTTGATAATTCCCCCACTTCATATCTTCTAAAAATTTGTTTTGATTGTTGTTATCTCTTCTTCTGCAATTTTTGTCTCTGTGAGTTTGGACTGTTTAATGTGTGCCATTTGAGTGAGGCTTCAGGATAGAGTAGAGATAAATGCATGTGCTCCATCTTCCAGGTTTACCTGAAATTCAGTGTATCTTTTCTATTACTTTATTTTCAGTCTTTGCATGTAATTTTGGTTTAGCTGTTCACTACAAATAGCTAATGCTGAGTTCAGGTGGATTAAAAACAACAACGAAACTGTAAGGCATAGATTTGAGAATCTTTGCTTTAATAGGCTGAGGCGGGCAGATCATGAGGTCAGGAGATCAAAGTTATCCTGGCCAACACGGTGAACCCCATCTCTAGTAAAATGCAACCTAATGTAAATGACGAGTTAATGGGTGCAGCACACCAACATGACACATGTATACACATGTAACAAATCTGCACGTTGTGCACATGTACCCTAGAACTTAAAGTATAATAATAAAAAAATTAACTGGGTATGATGGCGTGCTCCTGTAGTCTCAGCTACTTGGGAGGCTGAGACAGGAGAATCAGTTGAACCCAGGAGGCGGAGGTTACAGTGAGTCAAGATTACTGCTACTGCAGTCCAGCCTGGTGACAAAGCGAGACTCCATCTCGAAAAGAAAAAAAGGAAAGTTGAACACATCCCATTGTTTGTGATAACTGATGTTTGCTTATTTCCCTGATAACTTATAGTGAGTTCTATTTGTTATGTTTTTAAAAAAAATCTAGGCCGGGCGCGGTGGCTCACGCCTGTAATCCCAGCACTTTGGCAGGCCGAGGTGGGCAGATCACAAGGTCAGCAGATCGAGACCATCCTGTGAATGATGAAACCCCGTCTTTACTAAAAAGATACAAAAAATTAGCTGGGCGTGGTGGCGGGCGCATGTAGTCCCAGCTACTTGGAAGCCTGAGGCAGGAGAATGGCCTGATCGCAGGAGGTGGAGCTTGCAGTGAGCGGAGATCGCGCCACTGCCCTCCAGCCTGGGAGACTAAGCGAGACTCCATCTCAAAAAAAAGAAAAAAAAAAAAAAAACTGGTTTTGGAGTCATATGTATTTTTCTTTTCCTAGTAGTTACTCATATTTTAGGCAGTAACACTTAAACTTATATTTTTAAAAGTTAGTGTTGAGAAAATTTCAATATCTAGAACCTATCACCATGCCCACATGACTTTTCTCCCCTTAAGATTCCCCCCCACTTACCATCATCCATGTTTTGTTTAGAATAATCTGAATTTTACCTCTAGAGTGTTATGTAAACAAAATTATGGTTATGCTTTATTAGGAATTAGTATTTTGATATTACTTATGCTTAACCATAACTTTTACTGCTTTCTTTATCACTGTTTTTATGTTCTTTGTTGAATTCATTTTTATTTTAATGGTTATTCTCACATAATTTTTTTCAGAAAAGGTTTATTGTGGTAAATGTTCTGAGCCTTGCATGTGAATATGTCTTTATATTGCTCCTAAATGTGCATGATAGTTTTGACTGGGTTTTACATTAAAAGCAACTTTCTTTCAAAACTTTAAATATTGTTCCATTATCATGTTGTCCAGAGTTTTGGCTAAGAAATCTGATGCTAATTTAAATTTTGCTTTTGTGTTTTGTCTTTTACAACCTTAAAGATTTTGTTTTGAGTTCAGAAAATTTTACTAAGCTGTATCAAAAAATGGCTTTTTGTTTGTTTAATTCTTTCTACATGGCACTTGGTAGACTCATTCAGTTTGAAGATTAGAATCTTGCTTTAGCTTAGCATAGATACTTTTTCCTTCCTTCCTTCCTTCCTTCCTTCCTTCTTTCCTTCCTTCCTTCCTTCCTTCCTTCCTCCCTCCCTCCCTCCCTCCCTTCCTCCCTTCCTCCTTCGAGATAGTCTCTCAAAAAAAAAAAAAAAAAAAGAGAGAGAGTCTCTCTCTCTCTCTCTCTCTCTTTTTTCTCTCTCTCTCTCTCTCTTTCTCTCTCTCTCTTTCTCTCTCTCTGTTGACCAGGCTGGAATGCAGCGGCATCATTATGGCTCACTGCAGCCTCAACTTCCTGGGCTCAAGTGATCCTCCCATCTCAGCCTCCTGAGTAGCTGGGACTACAGACGAATGCCATTATGCCTTGCTAATTTTTGTATTTTTTGTAGAGACTGTGTCTTGCCATGTTGCCCAGGCTGGTTTTCAAATCCTGGGCTCAAGCACTCAAGCAATCTGCCTGTCTTGGCCTCCCAAAGTGTTGGGATCACAGGAGTGAGCCACCATGCCCTACTTCTCTCTATTATTTCTTTATTTACCTCCCTCTGTTTTCTCCATTTTTTTTTTCTTTTTCTAACCCCTACTATGAAGATGTGATAGAGCTTCTGGTTCTATCCTCCATGCCTTCTAAATTCAGATTATTCTAAATATGTATTAAATGCTTGCTTGAGGCTTATTTTCTTTTGTAAAAAATATATTGGTGCCTTTCATGCTGAGCCTTTTCTTGAATATTTGGTGATTCTTTTAAATGTGCTTATATACGCAGAAGACAGTTGTAATTTAACAGCCGGATGAAAATCCCTTTTTGCCTGTCAGTGAATACCTCGTCTGATTATACAAACTTTGTCTATTAATTTTCTATTGCTTCTGTTAACAAATTACCACAAACTTAAAACAACACAGATTTGCTATCTTGCAGTTCTGAGGGTAGAAGTCCAAGAGGGTTCTAAAATGGGGCTAACATCAAGGTGTCAGCACCATCCTCTGGAGGCTCCAGGGGAGACCTTGTTCCATGCCTTTTCCAGCTTCTGAGGCTTCCCACATTCCTTGGCTTGTGACTCCCTCCATCTTCAAACAGCAGTCACTGCTTCATACCTTCTGGGATTCTGATTCTCCTACCTTCCTCTTTCACGACGACCCCTGTGATTATATTGGACCCTTAAGATCTTTCACTTAATCACATGTGCAAAGTCTCTTTTTCCATGTAAAGTAAGAGTCACAGTTTCTGGGGATTAGGGCTGAATACCTTTGGGAAGCCATTTTTCTGCCTAGTGCCCCCTGGCTAGGATGGCTGTAATAGTGTTCCTTGTCCCCTACTGTAGCCTTTAAATGACCTGGGGACCCTTCTATTTCTGCACCTGGCACTTAATCCAGGAGTCTCTCCTGTCAGAATTCTCAATTTAAGAAAATCTGTTCTCATGGCTCTACTCTGGGGGCAAATTTTGGAGTTAGAAGACCGAGGAACAGGGTTGTCTGTCTGTTTGTTTGGGCTGTTGATTAGTTGTGTTACCTACTGCTCAAGCTCTTCTTTTGCAGTTGGCTTTCTATGCTTCTAATCTTTGCAGGTCTTCTGTTTGTTGGGTCAGAGAGATGGCATGTGAGGGTCAGCTCTTCATGCTTGATGACATACTTGAAAGTCAACCCCTAGATGCCTACTTCTCCTTGACCCTTGCTCTCCCAATATTTTCCTACTGATAAGATATAAAGAAGAATGATGCAAAAACAGACTTGTAATAAACATTTAGGTTACCTGTAATATAGGAAGATGAAGAAATGAAATCTGTTTTATGACAACCCTTTAGTACTCAGGCGATACTCTCTGTCGGAACATCTGCCTGGAGTGAGGGAACCAGGGAGTCCAATCACAGGCTGCATTAAAAGGGCATCTTAACATGACGCTCTGAAAATATGTGTTTTGGGAGCTGCAAAGTCTTGGTACCTGTTACCATTCTGCCAAGAACAGCTATTGTGGCTGGAATAAACCCATTTTCAAACTTGCTAATGCTATAAGGCTTCTGTGTCTCATTGCTTGGGATTCAAATGTTGCCTATACTATTCACATGACAGGTAGACCATATTTGGAACTGTTCCTGTGGCAGTGTGAACAAGGTCAAATAGTAGAGAAGCCTAAATCTGTTGTCTCTGTCAACCTTTTCTCATTGGCTCTATATCCTCTGGAAATGTCTCCTTGTTTTAATCTGCAGGTGGTACATCTCCCCTGCTTTCAGCAATGCAATAGATTTAAAAAAAAATATTGATTCTGTAATTTGTAGATTTTGGGGAGGGAGAACAGGTAAACATGTCATTTGTTAGCCAATAGAAATAGAAATAGGAATATTCAGCCCATTTTTCTAGAAAAGTGAGCGTAGTTTGAAGTTAGGTAATGTGATGCCTCCAGCTTTGTTCTTTTTGCTTAGGATTGTCTTGGCTAAACGGGCCCGTTTTTGGTTCCATATGAAATTTACAGTATTTTCCAATTCTGTGAAGAAAGTCAATGGTAGCTTGATGGGGATAGCATTGAATCTATAAATCACTTTGGGCAGTATGGCCATTTTCATGATATTGATTCTTCCTATCCATGAGCATGGAATGTTTTTCCAATTGTTTGTGTTCTCTCCTATTTCCTTGAGCAGTGGTTTGTAGTTCTCCTTGAGGAGATCTTTCACATCCCTTGTAAATTGTATTCCTAGGTATTTCATTCTTTTTGTAGGAATTGTGAATGGGAGTTCACTCATAATTTGGCTTTCTGTTTGTCTATTATTGGTGTATAGAAATGCTTGAGATTTTTGCACATCGATTTTGCATCGTGAGGCTACAGTAACCAAAACAGCGTAGTACTGGTACCAAAACAGATAGATAGACCAATGAAACAGAACAGAGTCCTCAGAAAGAACGCCACACATCTACGACCATCTGGTCTTTGACAAACCTGACA
>NW_012105276.1:1090836-1092739 GCF_000951045.1 Mandrillus leucophaeus
ACACACACACACACACACAAACACACACCACAGTTTTATTCATTCATCCATTTATGGACTTTTAGATTGCTTTTAGAATGCAGGATGTCATTCCATTTATTTCTTAGTTTCAATTTTCTTCATCAATGTTCCACAGATTCTGATGTACAAGTCTTTCAACTTGGTTAAGATTATTCCTAAATACTTCATTCTTTTTGATGCTATTGTAAATGGGATTGGTTTCCTAAATGTTCTTTTTGGATAGTTTGTTTTTAGTGTATAGACATGCAACTGATTTTCGTATGTCGATTTTTGTATCCTGTAACATTACTGAATTACTTTCTCAGTTCTAACAGATTTTATTGTGGGGCTTTTAGAGTTTTATACATACGAGATCATGTCATCTACAAACAGATAATTTAACTCTTTCTTCTCTGATTTGGATGCTTTTTATTTCTTTTTCTTGCCTAATGGCTCTGGCTAGGACTTCTGGGAGTATGTTGAATAGAAATGATGAGACTGGGCATCCTTGCTTTGTTGTGGATCTTAAGGAAAAGTTTTCATGAACTGTGTAGAATCTAATTCTCTTCAATTAGATATCTTTCTGTCTCTCTTTGTTCTGTCTCTGTGTCTGTGTCTATCCGTCTCTCCCCTTCCTCTAATATCAGTCTTTAAAAATTATGCCATGTGTAGTCTCAAAATTCTACTGATTGAATTTAAAACTTGTTGTCAGTGTCAATTTAATTCAATTTCTATTGGTTTAGATGGTTTTTCAGAAGTAGGCATCAATTTCAGAAACTTGTTTTCTTCATTAAGATGTGTAAGACAAATGTATAGGCTATGGATTTTTTTTTTCAGATAGTATAAGAAAATTTGAAAAGTGTACATTAGATAAATCCAAATGTTTATTCCTATTCGTAAAGCCCCTCTAAAACTTTATAGAGCATGCCTACTTCTATGATTGAAGGAAGATTCTAATGGAACTATGAAACTGTCATTTGCAAAAGTCTAATTTTTCATATTATTTTCTACTTTATTCTGTGTTTTGGACCTATTAACCAATAACCTGGAATAACCTCAGTAACGCAAGCTCAATTTGTAAAAAGCTGTTCATTAATGTTTTCCATAGACACACACATTTGTATTTTTAAATTAAACTTTTAATGTTGAGATAACTGTAGGTTCACATGCAGTTTTAAGAAATAATACAAAGAGGCTGGGCATGGTGACTCACACCAGTAATCCCAGTACTTTGGGAGGCTGAGGCTGGCAGATCATCTGAGGTCAGGAGTTCAAAACCAGCCTGGCCAACATGGTGAAACCCCATCTCTACTAAAAATACAAAAATTTGCCAGGTGTGGTGGCATGCTTCTGTAGTCCCACCTACTTGGGAGGCTGAGGTGGAAGAATCACTTGAACCTGGGAGGTGGAGGTTTGGAGGTTGCAGTGAACCGAGATTGCACTACCGCACTCTAACCTGGGCAACAGAGGGAGACTCTGTCTCAAAAAAAAAAAAAGGCAAAAAGGAAGAAATAATGCAAAGAGGTCCCATATATTCGTTACCGACTTTCTCCCAATGGTAAGCCCTTATGAACTTATAGTACAACATCACAACTAGAACATTGACAATGTTTTGGTACCAGTACCATGCTGTTTTGGTTACTGTAGCCTTGTAGTATAGTTTGAAGTCAGGTAACGTGATGCCTCAAGCTTTGTTCTTTTGGCATCGGATTGACTTGGCAATATGGGCTCTTTTTTGGTTCCATGTGAACTTTAAAGTAGTTTTTCCTTACATGCCTTGTAAGTTGGATTCCTAGGTATTTTATTCTCTTTGAAGCAATTGTGAATGGGAGTTCACTCATGATTTGGCTCTCTATTTGTCTGTTATTGGTGTTTAAGAATGCTTATGCTTTTGCACATTGAT
>NW_012105276.1:1092789-1094825 GCF_000951045.1 Mandrillus leucophaeus
CACCATGGCACGTGTATACCTATGTAACAAACCTGCACATTCTGCACATGTATCCCAGAACTTAAAGTATAATTTTAAAAAATTTTAAAAAGTGAGCATAGGTATAAGAGCTGCTGAAAGTCATAAACATACAGCAGTCAATATCATGCCCGCTCAGCTCCCTGGGCTTGTCAAAGAAACACATATGAGTTCTTTTGCAGCATTTGGATCATTGAAGAAATGCCATAAGCTTTAAACATGTAATTGTTACTGCCATCTTTGAGAAGGAAAACAGGAAAGAAAGTTATGACAATTGTGTCATGTTTGTTCTTTTAGCAACAGTTACTTGACCAAAATTTTCCTGAGTGATGTATGTAGCAAATGCCTCTGGCACCGGTGTCATATCTCCTCAGCCCACCTCTGTTTTTAGCTGTAGCTGCACTGGACAGTTCCATACAAGTTCAGACTCACCTTGTGCTGACAATGCCACGCTTCGCATGTATGCTGTGTGTCTTCCTGCTTTCTTCCCCAGGGCTTTCTTCAATGCCACAAAAGCCTGCACAATCCCCATGCAAGTGCAGCCCAACGGGGTGGGAGTCTTAATGCCTTCAAGGTCAACCCACAACCAATGTAGGACAGAACCCAGTGGACAAATGCTCCAGCCCGCTGTCCTTTGGGTGACCACTTCTTTGGGGGGCATTATGCATGCTTTTCAAGAGTTCCAGACCAAATCAAATCCCTGTTTGCTCACAGTGGTGACCTTGGTAATACATCTTTATTTTGTTTTTCCTTCTCTCTTCTTTCACTCTCCTGACTGCCCCCAATGCCTGCTTTCTGGAACCACCTCCCCCGTAGATCATCTGTACCCAAGACTTTGTCTCAGGCTTTGCTTTTGACAGAACCCAAACTAAGACAATGTCATTAAATGTCTACTCAAGAATTTTTATGAAGCTTTAAATAAGATTGAAGTGCTTTACAGCTTGCCTTAGCTATAAGGGAGATGTAGAAAAAAAATGGGAAATATCATTGGGAATCTTAATGTTTTCTTGACCTTCAGCAACATAATCACATATGAAAGCATAACTGTTGAGTAATTATTCTAGTTCCTCAGCATCCTGGGGCTGCAGCCGTGTAGATCAGAGGAGGAATGAGGAAAATAGCTGTTTATTATTGCATGCCTTCTCTAGGGGCTCCTTTATGTGCTACATTTAACCCACTGACTAACCCTTAAAGATGAACATTAGAATCCCCATTTCACACAAGTAAGAGGTAAAACAATAATATAATTTGCCCAAGGCGGAAATAACCAGTTAATGGCTGATACCAATTACTGGTCATTACAGTTCGCTGGTAGTAATTTTAAATGAATAATGTATATAATCAATTTATTTCATGTTTACCTTTTTATTTTAAACTTTATTTAAAAATTTTTATTTGGCCGGGCGCGGTGGCTCAAGCCTGTAATCCCAGCACTTTGGGAGGCCGAGACGGGCAGATCACGAGGTCAGGAGATCGAACCCATCCTGGTTAACACGGTGAAACACCGTCTCTACTAAAAAATACAAAAAACTAGCCGGGCGAAGTGGTGGGCGACTGTAGTCCCAGCTACTCGGGAGGCTGAGGCAGAATGGTGTAAACCCGGGAGGCGGAGCTTGCAGTGAGCTGAGATCAGGCCACTGCACTCTAGCCTGGGCGACAGAGCGAGACTCCATCTCAAAGAAAAAAAACAAGAAAAAGAAAAAAAAATTTTTTTATTCAAGGTAGTATATACACATTGTACAAAATTCTAAGTTGCAAGAAGGTATGCAGTGAAAAGCATATCTCTGTCTTCTGCCTTTGCTCTAGGCCTTTTAAGGAAATATCTACTTTTATCAGTTTCTTGTATGTTCTTCCAGAGATGTGCTGTATGTATATGGGTTATTTTATTTTATTTTATCCTTTTAAGGAAATATCTACTTTTATCAGTTTCTTGTATGTTCTTCCAGAGATGTGCTGTATGTATATGGGTTATTTTATTTTATTTTATTTTATTTTATTTTATTTTATTTTATTTTATT
>NW_012105276.1:1096162-1098492 GCF_000951045.1 Mandrillus leucophaeus
TGTACTTTTTGATATGCATTTCTTTGTGTGTGTGTGTGCACATATGTTTATGATAAGAACACTTGGCATAAGATCTACCCTCTTAGCAAATTTTTAACTCTACAATATGGCATTGTTAACTATAGGCAGTAGGCTGTACAGTATAACTCTAGAACTTACTCATCTTGCATACCTGAAATTTTGTACCCTTTGACCAATACCTCCCCATATCACCTTTTCCCCAGCCCCTGACATACACCCTTCTATGTTCTGCTCCTATGAGTTTGACTGTTTTAGATTTCTCATGTAAGTGGAATCATGCAGCACTTGCCATTGTGTCTAGCTTATTTCACTTAGCATGGTATCCTCCTGATTTATCCGTATTGTTGCAAATGGCAGGATTTTTTTTCTTTTTTAAGATTTCCATTTTGTGTGTGTTTGTGTGTATATACGCCACAATTTCTTTATCCATTCATTTATTAATGGACTTTTAGATTGCTGCCATATTTTCACTGTTGTGAATAATGCTGTAATGAACACAGCAGTGCAGATCTCTCTTCAAAATTCTGATTTTAATTCCTTTGGACATATATCCCGAAATGGGATTGCTGGATCCTATAGGGTAGTTCTATTTTTAACTTTCTGAGGAATCTCCATACTGTTTTCCATAGTGGGTGCACTAATTTACATTCCCACCAACAGTGTACCCTTTCCTCTACATCTTTGTCAACTCTTGTTATCTCTTGCCTTTTTGATAGTAGCCATTCTAATAGGTGTGAGGTGATAGCTCATTGTGACTTTGATTTGCATTTTCATGATGATTAGTGATATTGGACTTTTTTATATATCCATTGGCCATTTATATGTCTTCTTTGGAGAAATATCTATTGAGGTCCTTTATTCATTTTTAATTGGGTTATTATTATTATGATACTGAGTTATAGAAATTCCTTATATATTCTGGATATTAGTTATTTATTATTTAAATGGTTTTCAAATATTTTTTGCCATATTGTAGGTTACCTTTTCATTTCATTGATTGTTTCCTTTGCTGTGCAGAAGCTTTTTAGTTTGATGCAATGCAATACCACTTGTTTATTATTGCTTTTGGTGTCATATCCAAGAAGCCATTGCCCAGATCATTGTCAAGAAGCTTATTTCCTATGTTTTCTTCTAGGAATTTTATGATTTCAGGTCTTAGATTTGTTTTTAATCCATTTTTGTGCATGGTGTAAGCTAAGAGCCCAATTGTACTCTTTTGCATGTGGATATCCAGTTTTTCCAATAACATTATTGAAGAGACTATTTTTTTCCTGCATGTTATTGGCACCCATGTCAAATACCATATGATCATATATGTGTAGGCATATTTTGGGGCTCTCTATTCTGTTCTATTGATCTATATGTCTGTTTATATTCCAGTACCACACTGTTTTAATTACTGTAGATTTATAATATGTTTTGAAATCAGGAAATATATCTCCAATTTGGTTCTTTTTGCTGAAAATTGCTTTGGCTCTTCAGAGTGTTTTGTGTACTTTTTATTTCTATAAAAAAATGCCCTTAGTTTTTTGACAAGATTTGCATTGGATCTGTAGATCACTTGGATAGTATGGACTTTATAACCATATTAATTCTTTTATTTTTAAATTCATTTTAACAATATTAATCCCTCTGACCCAATAAATATTAAGGCTGAATAATATTTCATTATTTCAGTATACACATTGAAAATGATTATAGACACACACACACACACACACAAACACACACCACAGTTTTATTCATTCATCCATTTATGGACTTTTAGATTGCTTTTAGAATGCAGGATGTCATTCCATTTATTTCTTAGTTTCAATTTTCTTCATCAATGTTCCACAGATTCTGATGTACAAGTCTTTCAACTTGGTTAAGATTATTCCTAAATACTTCATTCTTTTTGATGCTATTGTAAATGGGATTGGTTTCCTAAATGTTCTTTTTGGATAGTTTGTTTTTAGTGTATAGACATGCAACTGATTTTCGTATGTCGATTTTTGTATCCTGTAACATTACTGAATTACTTTCTCAGTTCTAACAGATTTTATTGTGGGGCTTTTAGAGTTTTATACATACGAGATCATGTCATCTACAAACAGATAATTTAACTCTTTCTTCTCTGATTTGGATGCTTTTTATTTCTTTTTCTTGCCTAATGGCTCTGGCTAGGACTTCTGGGAGTATGTTGAATAGAAATGATGAGACTGGGCATCCTTGCTTTGTTGTGGATCTTAAGGAAAAGTTTTCATGAACTGTGTAGAATCTAATTCTCTTCAATTAGATATCTTTCTGTCTCTCTTTGTTCTGTCTCT
>NW_012105276.1:1098662-1099896 GCF_000951045.1 Mandrillus leucophaeus
CGCCGTTCTCCTGACTCAACCTCCTGAGTAGCCGGGACTACAGGCGCCCACTACTATGCCCGACTACTTTTTTGAATTTTTAGTAGAGATGGGGTTTCACCATGTTAGCCAAGATGTTCTCAATCTCCTGACCTCATGATCCACCAGCCTCAGCCTCCCAAAGTGCTGGGATTATAGGTGTGAGCCACCACACCTGGCAGGATTCCCTATTTAATAAATGATGTTGGGAAAGCTGGCTAGCCTTATGCAGAAAACAGAATCTGGACCCCTTCCTTACATCTTATACAAAAATTAACTCAAGATGGATTAAAGACTTAAGCACAAGACCTAAAATCATAAAAACCCTAGAGGAAAACCTAGGCAATACCATTCAGGACATAGGCATGGACAAAGACTTCATGACTAAAACACCAATAGCAATGGCAATAAAAGCCAAAATTGACAAATGGGATCTAATTAAACTAAAGAGCTTCTGCACAGCAGAAGAAACTATCATCAGAGTGAACAGGCAACCTACAGAATGGGAGAAAATTTTTGCAATCTACCCATCTGACAAAGGGCTAACATCCAGAATCTACAAAGAACTTAAACAAATTTACAAGAAAAAACAAACAACCACATCAAAAAGTTGGCAAAGGATATGAACAGACCCTTCTTAAAAGAAGACATTTATGTGGCCAACAAACATGTGAAAAAAAGTTCATCATCACTGGTCATTAGAGAAATGCAAATCACAACCACAATGAGATACCATCTCACGCCAGTTAGAATGGCAATCATGAAAAAGTCAGGAAACAACAGATGCTGGAGAGGATGTGGAGAAATAGGAATGCTTTTACACTGTTGGTGAGAGTGTAGGAGTGTAAATTAGTTCAACCATTATGGAAGACAGTGTGGTGATTTCTCAAGGATCTAGAACCAGAAATATCATTTGACCCAGTAATCCTATTACTGGATATATACCCAAAGGATTATAAATCATTCTACTATAAAAGCACATGCACATGTATGTTTATTGCAGCAATGTTCACAATGGCTAAGACTTGGAACCAATCCAAATGCCCATCAATGATAGACTGGATAAAGAAAATGTGGCACATATACACCATGGAATACTATGCAGTATAAAAAATGATGAGTTCATGTCCTTTGCAGGGACATGGATGAAGCTGGAATCCATCATTCTTAGCAAACTAACACAAGAACAGAAGACCAAACACTGCATGTTCTCACT
>NW_012105276.1:1099946-1102952 GCF_000951045.1 Mandrillus leucophaeus
ACACACCCCAGTGAGATGAACCTGGTACCTCAGTTGGAAATGCAGAAATCACCCATCTTCTGCGTTGCTCACACTGGGAGCTGTAGCCTGGAGCTGTTCCTATTCGGCTATCTTGCAACCCCTACCACATTGTTTGATTTTTCATGTGTTAAACTAACCTTGCATTTCTGGAATGAATTCTATTTGGTCATACTCTATTATGTAAAAAGATATACTGCTAGTTTTGATTTGCCAATATTTTGTGAGGATTTTTGTGTCTAAGTTTATGAAAGATAATGGTTTGCTGTAACGCCTTTGTCTGGTTTTGGTATCAGGGTAGTGAGCTGGCCTTAATAAGCCAGAAAATGTTCATTCTTCTTCTATTATTTTTTAAAGAATTTGTGTAGAACTGGTATTTTTGAGACTTTTTTCTTCCTTAAAAGTTTGAGAGACTTGTCCAGTAAAGCTATCTGCCTTGTAATTTTTTTTTAATTGGAAAGTTTATACCACAAATCTATTTTCTTTCATAGAAATAGAAATATTCAGATTTGTTCTTCTTGAGTAAGCTTTGTTAGTTTGTATCTTTTAAAGAATTTGTTTATTTAATCTAGTTCATTCAATATATAGCATGAACTTATTTGTAATATTCACTTTTTGCTCTTTTAATGATGTATGAACTGTAGTAATGTCTATCTTTCATTTATGATACTAGTAGTTTGCATATTCTCTCTTTTTTGTCTTAATCAATTTGGCTGGAAGTTTGCCAATTTTATTCATCTATTCAAAGAACTAGCTTTTTGTTTCAGTGTTTTAATTTTTTTTTCTGTTCTCAAATTCATTGATAGCTGCTCTTATTTTTATTATTTCTTTTCTCCTGCTTGTTTTGGGCTTAATTTATACTTTTTTTTTTTTTTTTTTAGTTTTTAAGCAGAAGCCTAGATTATTGATTTGAGAACATTTTTCTTTTATAATAAAAGCATTTAATGCTATGTATTTCTTTTCATGCATTGTTTTAACCATATTTCCCTGATTTTTCTTATGTTGTTTTTATTTTCATTTAATTAAAACTATTTTTTAAAATTACCCTTATGACTTTTTTAAACCAATATGGTATTCAGAAGTGCACTGATTTCTAATATTTGGGATAACTTTTCAGATGTGTTTTTGGTTTTGATTTTCAGTTTAATTTTGTCATTGCCAGAGAACATACTGTGATGGTCAATGGAGTCAAATTAGGTGTCAGCTTGACTGGATTGAGGGTTGCCTAGATGGCTGATGAGGCATTGTTCTTGGGTATGTCTGTGAGAGTGTTTTCAGAGAAGATTGACATTTCAGTCAGTGGACTGGGAGAGGCAGACCCACCCTCAATGTAGGTAGGCACCATTCAATTGGCTGCCAGAACAGCTAGAACAAGGTGACACCTAACTTGACTAGATTGACCATTACACTATATACTTAATTATAAGTTCTCAATTCTTTACTAATATTTTAAATTTAGACCGTCAATTATCTTGTAGAGCTATTACAAATGAGATAAATATATTTTACACTCACCTTTATTTTAATTATTCTGGAGATTTAATTTTATTGTGTAAATACAAATTTCTTTTTGATACATATTCTTTGTTACTGAAGACATGAAAGAAATCTTTTTGTAGTGCATGTCTGCTGGTAATGAATTCTCTCAGCTTTTGTTAGAAAGATATTTTTACTGGGTATAGAATTCTGAGGAGATAGATTAAAAATTTTTTTCCTTTTTAGCAGTTTAAAGATGTCACTTCGTTGTCTTCTGGGTTGTATTATTATGACAAATAGTTTGCTACAATGTATATTTTTTTCTTAAGTTTGACATGTGTCATTTTTATCTAGCTTTCTCTTGCCTTCAAGATTCTATCTTTATCTTTGGTTTCTGGAAGTTTGAATATGACACACTTGAAGCAAGTGTGTGTGTGTGTGTGTGTGCAACTGTGGTTGTTTTTAGTATTCACCTTTTTTGTGTTTCTTTGATCTCTGATTTGCTGTTTTGTTTTGTTTTGTTTTGGAAAAATTCTTTACCGTTATCTTGTCTTTTTTTTTTTTTTTTTTTTTTTTTTTTTGACAGGGTCTCACTCTGTCACCCAACCTGGAGTGCAGTGCAGTGGTGCAATCACGGTTCACTACACTGTCAACCACTGGCTCAGGCGGTCCTCCCACCTCAACTTGCTGGGTAGCTGGGACTACAGTTTTGTGCCACCACACTCAGCTAATATTTTGTATTTTTTTGTAGAAATGGGGTTTTACCATGTTGCCCAGGCTGGTCTCCAAGTCCTGAGCTCAAACGATCCACCTGCTTTGGCCTCCCAAAGTGCTTGGATTACAGGTGTGAGCCACCATGTCTGGGTCTGTCATTACCTTCTCAAATATCTCTCTAGCTTGTTCTATTCCTCTTTTTATCCTGGTATATTAGACTATTTGATATTGTTCCACAACTCTTGGCTACTCGTCTGTAATATTCACATTTTCTCCTCTGGATGTTTAAGTTTGGGTACCTTTCATGGGCTTGTCCTCAAGTTCACTGTTTCTTCCCTTAGCTGTGTTGATTCTGTTGATGAGCCTGTAGAAAACACACTTCATCCTTAATACCGGGTTTTTATATGTCTTTTCCTTTTCCTTTCTTAAAGAAATTTGAGACAATGTCTCACTCTGTCACCTGGGCTGAAGTACAATGGTGGGATCACAGCTCACTGCAGCCTTGACCTCCTGGGCTCAAGTGATTCTCCTACTTCAGCCTCCTAAGTAGCTGGGACCACAGGTGTGTGCTACCACACCTGGCTAATTTTTGTATTTTTTATAAAGACAAGGTTTTTCCATGTTGCCCAGGCTGCTCTCAAATTCCTGGGCCCAAGCTATCCACCACCTCGACCTCCCAAAGTGCTGGGACTAGAGGTATGAACCAGTGCCCAGTCCAGGTTTTTATATTTCTAATATTTCCATTTCTCACTTTTATTTGTAGATTCCAACTCTTGCTGAAAATAGACACATGCATGT
>NW_012105276.1:1103002-1103790 GCF_000951045.1 Mandrillus leucophaeus
GCTAATATTTTGTATTTTTTTTGTAGAAATGGGGTTTTACCATGTTGCCCAGGCTGGTCTCCAAGTCCTGAGCTCAAACGATCCACCTGCTTTGGACTCCCAAAGTGCTTGGATTACAGGTGTGAGCCACCATGTCTGGGTCTGTCATTATCTTCTCAAATACCTCTCTAGCTTATTCTATTCCTCTTCTTATCCTGGTATATTAGACTATTTGATATTGTTTCACAACTTTTGGCTACTCGTCTGTAATATTCACATTTTTTCCTCTGGATGTTTAAGTTTGGGTACCTTTCATGGGCTTGTCCTCAAGTTCACTGTTTCTTCCCTTAGCTGTGTTGATTCTGTTGTTGAGCCTGTAGAAAACATACTTCATCCTTAATACCGGGTTTTTATATGTCTTTTTCTTTTCCTTTCTTAAAGAAATTTGAGACAATGTCTCACTCTGTCACCTGGGCTGAAGTACAATGGTGGGATCACAGCTCACTGCAGCCCTGACCTCCTGGGCTCAAGTGATTCTCCTACTTCAGCCTCCTAAGTAGCTGGGACCACAGGTGTGTGCTACCACACCTGGCTAATTTTTGTCTTTTTTATAAAGACAAGGTTTTTCCATGTTGCCCAGGCTGCTCTCAAATTCCTGGGCCCAAGCTATCCACCCACCTCGACCTCCCAAAGTGCTGGGACTAGAGGTATGAGCCAGTGCCCAGTCCAGGTTTTTATATTTCTAATATTTCCATTTCTCACTTTTATTTGTAGATTCCAACTCTTGCTGAAAATAGACACATGCATGT
>NW_012105276.1:1106345-1116345 GCF_000951045.1 Mandrillus leucophaeus
AGTTCGAACTTCCCTGCTGCTTTGTTTCCCTACTCGAGCCTCAGCAATGGTGGGCATCCCTCACCCCGCCTCTCTGCCACCTTGCAGTTAGATCTCAGACTGCTGTGCTACCAATGAGGGAGGCTCTGTGGGTGTGGGACCCTCTAAGCCAGGGGTTGGATATAATCTCCTGGTGTGCCATTTGCTAAAACCCTTGGAAAAGCACAGTATTAGGGTGGGAGTAACCTGGTTTTCCAGGTGCTGTGTGGTCACAGTTTCACTTGGCTAGGAAAGGGAATTCCCTTACCCCTTGCACTTCCCGGGTGAGGTGATGCCTCCCCCTGCTTTGGCTCTCGCTCGGTGGGCTGTACCCACTGTCCTGCACCCACTGTCCGACACACCCCAGTGAGATGAACCTGGTACCTCAGTTGGAAATGCAGAAATCACCCATCTTCTGCGTTGCTCACACTGGGAGCTGTAGCCTGGAGCTGTTCCTATTCGGCTATCTTGCAACCCCTACCGCATTGTTTGATTTTTCATGTGTTAAACTAACCTTGCATTTCTGGAATGAATTCTATTTGGTCATACTCTATTATGTAAAAAGATATACTGCTAGATTTGATTTGCCAATATTTTGTGAGGATTTTTGTGTCTAAGTTTATGAAAGATAATGGTTTGCTGTAATGCCTTTGTCTGGTTTTGGTATCAGGGTAGTGAGCTGGCCTTAATAAGCCAGAAAATGTTCATTCTTCTTCTATTATTTTTTAAAGAATTTGTGTAGAACTGGTATTTTTGAGACTTTTTTCTGCCTTAAAAGTCTGAGAGACTTGTCCAGTAAAGCTATCTGCCTTGTAATTTTTTTTTAATTGGAAAGTTTATACCACAAATCTATTTTCTTTCATAGAAATAGAAATATTCAGATTTTTTCTTCTTGAGTAAGCTTTGTTAGTTTGTGTCTTTTAAAGAATTTGTTTATTTAATCTAGTTCATTCAATATATAGCATGAACTTATTTGTAATATTCACTTTTTGCTCTTTTAATGATATGAACTGTAGTAATGTCCAGCTTTCATTTATGATACTAGTAGTTTGCATATTCTCTCTTTTTTGTCTTAATCAATTTGGCTGGAAGTCTGCCAATTTTATTCATCTATTCAAAGAACTAACTTTTTGTTTCAGTGTTTTAATTTTTTTTCTGTTCTCAAATTCATTGATAGCTGCTCTTATTTTTATTATTTCTTTTCTCCTGCTTGTTTTGGGCTTAATTTATACTTTTTTTTTTTTAGTTTTTAAGCAGAAGCCTAGATTATTGATTTGAGAACATTTTTCTTTTATAATAAAAGCATTTAATGCTATGTATTTCTTTTCATGCATTGTTTTAACCATATTTCCCTGATTTTTCTTATGTTGTTTTTATTTTCATTTAATTAAAACTATTTTTTAAATTTACCCTTATGACTTTTTTAAACCTATATGGTATTCAGAAGTGCACTGATTTCTAATATTTGGGATAACTTTTCAGATGTGTTTTTGGTTTTGATTTTTAGTTTAATTTTGTCATTGCCAGAGAACATACTGTGATGGTCAATACAGTCAAATTAGGTGTCAACTTGACTGGATTGAGGGTTGCCTACATGGCTGATGAAGCATTGTTCTTGGGTATGTCTGTGAGAGTGTTTTCAGAGAAGATTGACATTTCAGTCAGTGGACTGGGAGAGGCAGACCCACCCTCAATGTAGGTAGGCACCATTCAATTGGCTGCCAGAACAGCTAGAACAAGCTGACACCTAACTTGACTAGATTGACCATTACACTATATACTTAATTATAAGTTCTCAATTCTTTACTAATATTTTAAATTTAGACCGTCAATTATCTTGTAGAGCTATTACAAATGAGATAAATATCTTTTACACTTACCTTTATTTTAATTATTCTGGAGATTTAATTTTATTGTGTAAATACAAATTTCTTTTTGATACATATTCTTTATTACTGAAGACATGAAACAAATCTTTTTGTAGTGCATGTCGGCTGGTAATGAATTCTCTCAGCTTTTGTTAGAAAGATATTTTTACTGGGTATAGAATTCTGAGGAGATAGATTAAAATTTTTTTTCCTTTTTAGCAGTTTAAAGATGTCACTTCATTGTCTTCTGGGTTGTATTATTATGACAAATAGTTTGCTACAATGTATATTTTTTTCTTAAGTTTGACATGTGTCATTTTTATCTAGCTTTCTCTTGCCTTCAAGATTCTATCTTTATCTTTGGTTTCTGGAAGTTTGAATATGACACACTTGAAGCAAGTGTGTGTGTGTGTGTGTGTGCAACTGTGGTTGTTTTTAGTATTCACCTTTTTTGTGTTTCTTTGATCTCTGATTTGCTGTTTTGTTTTGTTTTGTTTTGGAAAAATTCTTTACCGTTATCTTGTCTTTTTTTTTTTTTTTTTTTTTTTTTTTTTGACAGGGTCTCACTCTGTCACCCAACCTGGAGTGCAGTGCAGTGGTGCAATCACGGTTCACTACACTGTCAACCACTGGCTCAGGCGGTCCTCCCACCTCAACTTGCTGGGTAGCTGGGACTACAGTTTTGTGCCACCACACTCAGCTAATATTTTGTATTTTTTTGTAGAAATGGGGTTTTACCATGTTGCCCAGGCTGGTCTCCAAGTCCTGAGCTCAAACGATCCACCTGCTTTGGCCTCCCAAAGTGCTTGGATTACAGGTGTGAGCCACCATGTCTGGGTCTGTCATTACCTTCTCAAATATCTCTCTAGCTTGTTCTATTCCTCTTTTTATCCTGGTATATTAGACTATTTGATATTGTTCCACAACTCTTGGCTACTCGTCTGTAATATTCACATTTTCTCCTCTGGATGTTTAAGTTTGGGTACCTTTCATGGGCTTGTCCTCAAGTTCACTGTTTCTTCCCTTAGCTGTGTTGATTCTGTTGATGAGCCTGTAGAAAACACACTTCATCCTTAATACCGGGTTTTTATATGTCTTTTCCTTTTCCTTTCTTAAAGAAATTTGAGACAATGTCTCACTCTGTCACCTGGGCTGAAGTACAATGGTGGGATCACAGCTCACTGCAGCCTTGACCTCCTGGGCTCAAGTGATTCTCCTACTTCAGCCTCCTAAGTAGCTGGGACCACAGGTGTGTGCTACCACACCTGGCTAATTTTTGTATTTTTTATAAAGACAAGGTTTTTCCATGTTGCCCAGGCTGCTCTCAAATTCCTGGGCCCAAGCTATCCACCACCTCGACCTCCCAAAGTGCTGGGACTAGAGGTATGAACCAGTGCCCAGTCCAGGTTTTTATATTTCTAATATTTCCATTTCTCACTTTTATTTGTAGATTCCAACTCTTGCTGAAAATAGACACATGCATGTTGTTGGCTTTTTCAGTGAAGCTTTTAACATATTAATCATGGTCTGATAGTTTCAACATCTGGGTCTGGCTTAGTTGATTGCTTTGTCTCTTGGCAGTGTTTTATTTATTTATTTTTAATCCCTCCCCCTCTTTTTTAGTGTGTCTTGAAATTTTTGATTGAATGTTGGAAATCATAGCTAGGACAGCAAAGATTGGCATAAACAGTATGTATGCCTGGTAACTGGCAAACCTCTTTTAACTCTAGGTCATTAGTATGTGTGAGGGGGATATGGGTAGGGAAGTTGAATAAATATAATCAGCAGTTGAGCTGAGTTTAGGTTTGGTTGTCTCTACAGTTAACTTCAGTACACCACTGGCTTCAGATTCTTTAGGGTTACCTTGTGCTTAAGGTGGGACCTAAATTACTGAAGGATTTTGCCAGTGTTCATGTTTTACTCTCAGTTTTTGTTTTTTTCTGTGCACTTGTGCCTCATAGGTGGTCTCTCTCTGTGCTTATGTCCCTCCTCAGTGGTGATACATTGTTTCTGCATGTTACTTGGGGCTTGCTGACTTGGTGGTAGGAGCTGGGGGTTTTCTAGTATCCTGATTCATTCCTAGTCTTAGGTAGGCCCTGTATTCTTGAGTCTTGGAGATGGAGTTTTCTCTACGATCTTGCCCCTTTCTCCCATCACAGCTGAACTCTACCTCGTTACGTGGCAAGTCTTATGCAGAAAAGCATTTCTTTCCTCTTCCCCAGTGACAGGAGAGCTCTGAAGATCTGGGCCAAGAATATTTCTTACCTCTTCCCCAAAGGTAGAGTATTTTTCTTCATTGGTTTATTAGTTTGTTTTTTTGCCCTTCCTTTAGTTACAGTGGGTCTATACATTTGTCATCAGTGTGCCAGTGTTTGCTGCCCTTACCCCAGCTGCTTAGATTTTGATCTATAGGGAAGCCAGGGTGGAGCAGGGCTTTGTGCCTTTCCTTCAGTGGCAGCACTTCCTTTCCTCTCAGTCTATACCACTGAAGGAAACTTTCTCTGTTCTCCTGCCCTGGCCTTAACCTGGCTTGTGCACATAATGAAGGCTGAAGGCAAAGAGCCTGTGAGAGTGTGTGAACTCTGTCTCCGAAGCTCTCAGGGGTTCTACACACTCACACTAGTGTATAATTAGTCTAACAATTTGTTAAAAATTTTGGTTGAATTCTTCTTATCTTCTTGTATCTTCTTTTCCGCTTGTGTTCTGCCACCGGTGAGCCACATTTGTGTTTTTGTCTCTTTAGAAAGGATTTTTTTTTTTTTCTGATATTTCAGGCTACTTGGTTGCTCTGTGATTTTACCTCTTTGATAGGTTCAAAAAATGTTATGATTTTTTGCTTTATCTGAACTTTTATTACCGTTCAGGTGAGAGTGATCCTTTTTCCAACTTTTTACACTTTAGATAAAAACAGAACACCCTCAGTTGCATATTTAAGAGGCTATTTATTACACTGCTCTGCAAGGTCAGTGCTTCTGGTTAGTGTGGTATATGATAGATCTGTTGGACCCATGGTCATGTGCCTACTGCCACGTCTTTGCTATAAAGTAGGTCAATTGGTTTGATGCAATGTGTTGTGGCATCTCATGTTGTTGAATCAAGCATTCTCTAAGTTCTTGGATAATACTACTGGCTTAGGCTATAGGGGCAGGAAAGATAACCTCATATTCTAATCCTAGTGTTGATCCCATGTAAGATCAATCTCTACTTCTTCAAGAATAGAAAGGTACTTATGCAGTCATCTTGCCACCAATGGGATATTTAGTTTCAATATATGGTGCCATATTGGAGGCCATATTTGTCAGGATTCTCTAGTGGAACAGAACTAATAGAATATATGTATATATGGAAGGGAGTTTATAAAGGAGAATTGACTCACACAGTCACAGGGTAAAGTCCCACGATAGGCTGTCTGCAAGCTGAGGAGCAAGGAAGACAGTAGTGGCTCATTCCAAGTCCCCAAACCTCAGAAGTAGGGAAGCCAACAGTTGCAGCCTTCAGTCTCTGTCTGAAAGCCCAAGAGTCCCTGGAAAACCACTGGTGTAGGTCCAAGAGTTCAAAAGCCAAAGAACTTGCAGTCTGATGTTCGAGGGGCAGGAAGCATCCAGCACGGGAGAAAGATGAAGGTTGGAAGATTCAGCAAGTCTTCTCATTCCACCTTCTTCTGCCTGCTTTTTCTAGCCAGACTGGCAGCTGATTGAATAGTGCCCACCCATATTGAAGGTGGGTCTGCCTCTCCCAGTCTACTGACTCAAATGTTAATCTCCTTTGGCAACATCCTCGCAGACACACCCGGAAAGGATACTTTGCGTCCCTCAATCCAATCAAGTTACACTTAATATTAACCATCACAGGGGCATAGCATTGATCTCAGTAGCTGCCAGGTTGGACAATCAGAGTGGCAGTAACTAGATCAGCCTTGGTAAGTGGAAACCTATGCTATTGGACCCATGCATAGCTTACATCTCTGCTGTTACAACTACTTCATTATTCAACCATGGTAACACTGGTGTGGGAAATGACAGAGGGTGGATGACATCAGCTTGCTAAGTTATACTATATAGTTTGTTACTTAGTACCTCTTCTATGGTAAATGCTCTCTAGTGACAATAAACATGTGATATAAAGATCTTTACACTGTGGCCTCTCTCATGTTTCCATACACATCCTTCTTCCTTTGACTTCCTTGTTTCTAATTCTCAAATCTATCCTCCCCGCCCTCACCCCTGGTCCCTGAAAAACCAGTCAGACCATCATCTACTGCCCATGTGTCTATGTATGTTCTTATCCTGGGCTCCTACCCTTTTTACACGAAGTGGATGACAAAATACACTGACTGGAGGATTTGACCTCATTGCTTTCTTTCATGATTCCTCCTGAGTGGCGGTGTAGTGCAGCAGTCGACTTTTGGCTTTTACCCTCATACTGAGCTAACTCATTTATAAACCAAGCTTGGCACTTTCCCCCCTCTGTCAGTTAGTCATAAGTGACCCGTTTCCACCCAGCAATAGTTAAGAACTGAGTCAGTGACATCAGTGTAATAGTGGTGGACAGCAGGGAGGGTATGGCTCACCTATTTATGCAGCTTATTTATGTCCTCTTGTCTTGCTTGTGCCCAATCTTGAATGTACAACTTTTGTCTTAGTCAACTTAGCCTGCTGCAGCAGGATACCACAGACAGGGCAACTTAAGCAACAAGCATCTATTTCCCACAGTTCCAGAGGCTGGAAGTTCAAGATCAGGATGCCAGCTTGGCTGGGTTCTGCCGAGGGCCCTCTTCTGGGCTGCAGACTGCCAACGCCTCAGTGTGTCCTTACGTGGTGAAAGGACCTAGCTAGCTCTCTAATCTCTTCTTATAAGGACACTAATCTCATTCATGAGGGCCCATTGTCATGACCTAATTATCTCCCTAAAGCTCCACCTCCAAATGCCGTTACATTGGGAACTACGCTTTAACCTATGAATTTTGGGGGCACACATTCAGTTTATAGCAACTTCCATCTTATTTTGTATTCTTTCTGTGCCTTCTCAACCTAATGACTTTGTAGATCTGACATAGCCCAGCTTATGATGGGAAATTTTGGCTGCATGGCCACTTGATGTTCTCATTGGGGTCCCTGTAGCATGATAGGAGTGGGTTTTTATATGGTGTATACTTCTCTGTCTTACATGCATATGCTTGTTCCAGATCCCTTGGGAGTCTATGCTCTTTTGTTGGAGTATTGTCTTAAACACTGCGAAGATTTTAAGATGTATAGTAACATCCCTAGCCTGTACTCGCTAGATGCCGGCAGCCCTACCTCCTTCCTCTCCCAGTGGTGACAAACAAAAATGTCTCCAGACATTACCAAATGTCCCCACCAAATGTCCCCTGTGGGGCAAAATTTTTCCTGGTTAAGAACTACTGGTCTATGCAATCTGAGTTAGATTGGACTATGTTATTACACAGGGAGGAAGAGTTAACATAAGGCTGTAGATGTATATGGTTCTCAGTCTCATGTGAATGTGAACTGATTATGATCTTCCTTTTATAGGAATGGAAAGGAATACATTCCCCAGATCGATGGCCTCATACCAAGTGCCTGAGGCTCTGTTTGTCTGCACTAACAAAGATACTGCATCTGGCATAGCAGCTGCAATTATGGCTACTGCTTGGTTATGTCTGCAGTACTCTACTTCCATCCACCACGCACTATTTGGTTTTCACAGGGGCCAGTGAATTAAATGGCAATGCAAGAGGTACCATGACCTTTGCATGCTTTAAATCTTGCCCTTCTTCCTAGGATATAATATTGTTTTAAATGTACTGTGTTGGCGGGGGGTGGGAGGCAGTTCCCAAGGCTTTTGCATGGCATTCTCCCTTATAATAGCTCTTACCCTACAGGTAAGCAACCACTATAAAAGCTGCTGACTAAAAAGTAAGACTGATCCAATTAAGTATTTGGGGACCAGTAAATGATCACTAGGTGGGTTGAAGTACCCATTGGATTGAGTGGACCCAACCTGAGCCAGAACCATGCCACAATCTCATTTATTACCTTGCTCCTTTATGTTCCCACTCTAAAATCTAAAACAAGCCATGGTGGTGCTTTGATTCCCCAGATATCAATGTCATTTCAGACCTTGCGTTAATAATCCTGGAAAGTTCTGAGTAGTCCCCTTTCTCCAAAACATGGTTACCCAAGTAAATGGGCCATCAATTCCTTTAGGAAAGGACTAGAGAATTACTATGGAATACATCTGATGCGATGTTGTAGTGTTCATCCTCATAGGGACCGGGTGTTTCCTTTAGTCAATAGGTTCTGAATTTGAGAACTGGCTCAGGTCTGGACAATAAATTGTGACTTTACTAGAGTGATTGCCTTTAGCTTTCTGATCATCTAAACATTCATCCTTGATTTTTAAAAAAACTTGCATAAATTAAGCAATATCCTTATTGTCTGCCCACCTCTTTTGCCTCTATGAACACTGTGTTCCAGGAACCATCTCCATGTCTCTCTGAGGGTTGAGGAGCCCTAGTTGCCATTCCAGTCTTGCCATTCATCATATAATTGTGCTCACCTTGGTTTTGATGGTTAAGTGTCATCACTTGGCCTCTTTTATCAGGATTCTGGAATAATCCCTGCTTTAGCAATACCTCTCGCTATCAGCCCTGGCCTGTATACCACTGAGCTTCTCAATGATCCAGGTGTTTCTTTATCTACTGCATTTCATATCAATCACTTTGGTAAATGGAGTGTACTCTGGGTCTTTTCATAAACAGCTGTCTGGGATGATTTCTGGCTTCACATAGCATATCCACTCTGACATACCTCTTACTCTGATATTTTGAATTCTTTTCACCCCCAATAACATAGCAATTCTATAATTCCTACTTAGTGTGAGTCATTGATTTTCCAAACTTCTAGGGAAAAGTCTAGCAGTGTGTTAGCATTGTTTGCTGGTGTTAAATCCCCCAGTAGCTGGAGAATGAGTAAATCAACCCTGAAGAGGGGATTTGGGTAGAACACAACAGTATCTACTCACTGCCTTACTCCAAATCACACTATACCTGCCATCATCTCCTGTATTGGCTTTGTAGTGGCTTTTGTCAAAAGTGATACAATCTTATCTGATGGCATGATCTCCAAATAAGTAACTCAAGCAACATAATAAACAGAATTTAGAAGACTACAAGCTAGGAATACAAAGATAAACGAATTATATATATAGGAGAAAGATTTAAATGATATGACAGAATTTTGGGGAAGAGCAATGACCATCAACAGAGTAACAAGTGAACAGGTAAGGGGGATGCCTCTAGCCAAAGAGAAAAGTTAGCTCCCTTATTTACATAACCATAATAATAATAAAAAAAAAACCCAACAACCCAGAAACCATATTCATATAAACATAGTGTGCTGAGGACTATCCATTATTATCTGGTCTTTTTGATTCAATGGAGAGATTATAGTCACCACTGCTAAAACTATCTCTTATTATATAATACAATGATAATAGCAACCATTTATTGAATGTTTGTGGTGCTAAATGCTTTATAAAACATTAACTCCTTATATAACCTTGTATGCACGTGAAGGAGTGATGACAAGAAAATGTGACCCTTGTCAAAGCTGCCACCTTCATGGTTATCTACTTATTACAATGATGTTGACTACCATAATTTATTTATTTATTTTTCTTCTTTATTATACTTTAAGTTCTAGGGTACATGTGCACAACGTGCAGGTTTGTTACATATGTATACATGTGCCATGTTGGTGTGTGTGCTGCACCCATTAACTCGTCATTTACATTAGGTATATCTCCTAATGCTATCCCTCCCCCTCCCCAACCCCACAACAGGCCCCAGTGTGTGATGTTCCCCTTCCTGTGTCCACATGTTCTCATTGTTCAATTCCCACCTATGAGTGAGAACATGCGGTGTTTGGTTTTCTGTTCTTGTGATAGTTTGCTGAGAATGATAGACTACCATAATTTAAACAATGTCATCACTCTTATTTGTGGATTGCTGTTGGAGACTGTGGAACATAACTGTGAAGTTCTAAAATATGGTACCCCTTCATTCTTCGCAAGAGGATTTCATGTTTTGAAAATAGTCAAAGTCATCCAGGACA
>NW_012105276.1:1121345-1141684 GCF_000951045.1 Mandrillus leucophaeus
CAAACAAAATAACAAAGTAGGAGGAATTTTAGTATCCACAACAATTATAGAGAAGTAGCTTTGTAGAAGAGGCCATGCAAATCATTAATTAAATGGAAGCAGGTATCAGTGAAGCTTAATTGAATGTATTCCTCAATGTTTATTAACATGCAAAATCCATGGCGGGGTAAGAAATCTGACTGTAGGAAAAAAAACCAGAAAATTATTTGAGGACCTAGAAATTGTCAGCATAATAGGCAGTAGTAGTCATCCAATTCCTCTAATAAGAGGACTTTATTTTATTTTTTATTTTTAATTATTCTTTTTTTTTGGAGATAGAGTTTCACTCTTGTTGCCCAGGCTGGAGTGCAATAGCGAGATCTCGGCTCACCACAACTTCCGCCTTCTGTGTGCAAGCAATTCTCCTGCCTCAGCCTCCTGAGTAGCTGGGCTTATAAGCATGCGCCACCACACCCTGCTAATTTTGCATTTTTAGTAGAGACGGGGTTTCTCCATGTTGGTCAGGCTGGTGTTGAACTCCCGACCTCAAGTAATCTGCCCGCCTCAGTCTCCCAAAGTGCTGAGATTACAGGCATGAGCCACCATGCCCAGCAGAGCACTTTATTTTAGAGGCATCAGAGAAGACATCCTTAGTAACTCATTTTTGGATGTTAAATTCACTGAAACCTCTTGTGAAGGAGCACAAGGATAGGATATCATCCTGTGTGCTATAACTTATTTCTATACTTAAAAAAACCTTTTTATTTTAGAATAGTTTTAGCTGTGAAGATAGTACAGAGAGTTCCTGTATACACCATACCCAATTTCCCCTATTAACATCTTAACATTTGTATAGCACCTTTATCATAATCAATTAACCAATATTGACACATTATTGTTAACTAAAGTCCATAATTTATTCATATATCTTCTTTTTTACCTAATGCCCTTTTTCTGTTCCAGGATCCCATCCAGGATAATACATTGCATTTATTTATTTGTTTCCTTGGATGTGACAAGTTTCTTGTTTTTGATGACCTTGACAGTTTGGAGGACTACTGTTTTGTTTTGTTTTTAAAGAATGTCCATCAATTTGTTTGATGTTTTTCTCATGATTAGACTGGGGTGATGGGTTTTAGGGAGGAAGACCACAGAGGTAAAGTGTCTTTCTCATCACATTGTGTCAAGGGTATATACTGTCAACATGATAACACTATTGATGTTAGCCCTGACCACCTGGCTGATGTAGTGTTTATCATTCTCTACTATAAAGTTACTTTTCCTTTTCTGTACTGTACTTTTTGGGAGGAAATCACAATGTTGACCCTACAGTTAAGAGTTGTGCTCCACATCCCTGAGATGCAAAAGTAATTGCAGTTTTTGCACTGTTGGAATTTGCCATTTGATATTGGAATACATTCTTAAACAAATGTGGTTATGTTATACATCATTTTAGTGAGCATTTCTCACTTTATGTTATTTTGCTAATGGCTTATTACTTGCTATTTATTTTATATTTACTTTAGACTATGGAAATAATGTTAGACAAAAAGCAAATTCGAGCAATTTTTTTATTCGAGTTCAAAATGGATTGTAAAGCAGCAGAGACAACTCATAACATCAACAACACATTTGGCCCGGGAACTGCTAACAAACATACAGTGCAGTGGTGGTTCAAGAAGTTTTGCAAAGGAGACGAGAGCCTTGAAGTTGAGAAGCATTGTGGCCAGCCATCGGAAGTTGACAACAATGACCAGTTGAGAGCAATCATTGAAACTGATCCTCTTATAACTACAGGAGAAGTTGCTGAAGAACTCAGCATCAACCATTCTACAGTCATTGGGCATTTGAAGCAAATTGGAAAGGTGAAAAAGCTTGATAAGTGGGTGCCTCATTAGCTGACCGAAAATAAAAAAAAAATCATCATTTTATGTCATCTTCTCTTATTCTGCACAACAATGAACCATTTCTCATTGGATTGTGATGTGTGACGAAAAATGGATTTTATATGACAACCGGCGATGACCAGCTCAGTGGTTGTACCGAGAGGAAACTCCAAGCACTTCCCAAAGCCGAACATGCACCAAAAAGAAGGTCATAGTCGCTGTTTGGTGGTCTGCTGCTGGTCTGATCCACTACAGCTTTCTGAATTGTGGTGAAACCATTACATGTGAGAAGTATGCTCAGCAAATTGATGAGATGCACTGAAAACTGCAATCCCTGCAGCCAGCATTGGTCAACAGAGAGGGCCCAATTCTTCTCCACAACATCTGACCGCAAATCGCACCAATGCTTCAAAAGTTGAATGAGGCCGGGTGCATGGCTCAAGCCAGTCCCAGCACTTTGGGAGGCCGAGGCGGGTGGACCACGAGGTCAAGAGATCAAGACCATACTGGCCAACATGGTGAAACCCCGTCTCTACTAAAAATACAAAAAAAAAAAAAAAAAAAAAAAAAATTAGCTGGGCGTGGTGGTGTGTGGCTATAGTCCCAGCTACTCAGGAGGCTGAGGCAGGAGAATCGCTTGAACTCCGGAGGCAGAGGTTGCAGTGAGCCGAGATCATGCCATTGCACTCCAGCCTGGCAGCACAGTGAGACTCCATCTTAAAAAAAAAAAGATTGAATGAATTGGGCTACAAAGTTTTTCCTTATCCGCCATATTCACTGGACCTCTTGCCAGCTGACTACCATTTCTTCAAGCACCTCGACAACTTTTTGCAGAAAAAATGCTTCCATAACCAGCGAGATGTAGAAAATGCTTTCCAAGAGTTTGTTGAATCACGAAGCACAGGTTTTCTGCTGCAGGACTAAACAAACTTATTTTTTGGTGGCAAACAAGTGTTGATTGTAACGGTTCCTATTTTGATTAATAAAGATGTGTTTGAGCCTAGTTATAACGATTTAAAATTCATGGTCCAAAACTGCAATTACTTTTGCACCAACCGAATATCTATGTAAGTTATTTAGAATTATTCAGCATGGGAGATTTGTCTATTTTCTCCAATTTATTTATTCATTCATTTATATCATTATAGACTCATGAATATTTCTTTCATACTTTGGGTTATAATCTGATACTATTTTATTTATTGTTTTGCTTAAATTATTCCGGGTTTTGCCATTGGGAGCTCTTTCAGTTGGTTTCTGTGTCCTTTTGACAAACTTCCATCATTTGTTTTTAGCACTTCCTTACTTTCTGACACTACAAGATACCCCAGGCTCACCTTGTATTTTCCCTGCCGAGGCCTCCAATTAGTCTAGAATAATTTCTCTAAAAATATCTGTTTCCTTTTACTGGAGAATGGCATTAGAACCTAAGATCTGGATGCTAAGGATGCTAAGGAGACAAGATGCTAGATCTTTTCAAAATGTTGCAAACTGCTAAGGAGAAGAATCGTAGTAGGAAATCCTAAATCTAGTAACATCCATTCATTCATCCATCAATCTATCCACACTTTCACTGCAAATGTTTTTGAAAGTTTGGAGTGTACCAGGCAAAGTGCTGGACACTGGGAATAAATAATAAAGAGTAATCTTTGTTGATATGAAATTCGCAGTTGGCTAGTAGCAAGAGCTTAGACATCTACACAAATGCCGTGAGAAAATGTTGTTTGTTTAATTTTATTTATCATATGTGTAGTGTGTATTTGGTATTGTGTCAGGTACTTGAGGTACAAAGAGGAACATGGCCCAATTACTGCCTTTAAGGAATTTACACATTAGTGAGGTAAGGATGGGGTGATCAAAGAATATAGGCAAGCAGGCAATCAAAGTACAGGGTGATCTGGGGTGACTCGTTCCTAAGTTATAGTTTCAGACTTGCATATTGCACTGTCTCCCAAGTTGCTTTCCAAAGGACAATGTCCAAGAACAATACTCAAGGCCCCAAAGACCCACACTGGCAATAAATCCAGCCTCAGTCTTTCTTTGTGTCTGGCTCCCCTAACGTGTTCAGTACTTCTTCAGGGTTTTACTCATGTATGAAATGTTTGCCCTCATCTCACTATTACTGCTGGGCTTGTGTAGAATATTCTGTAGTTGCTCCCAGCAACTGCTCCAGAGAATGCCATGTCCAACTTGAGTTTGATCTGTTTCTCACTGCTGCCACCCCCTGGAGCTGGAGCTCATCACCACCATCTTCTGTGTTTGAAGCACTGTGTTCTTGGCCTGGTTGTATTTACTCAAAGATGGAACTGTCTGGTCACTTAGAGATTTTCTGACTGAATCTACAGTTCAGATAAAAATCAGATGTGCATATTTGTATTATCATCGGAGAAATCAATATGTATGAAAACTCCCATGAACTTAGCCTGAGTTTTTCCAGGATTGATGGATAGTGAAAGCCACCATTTCATTTCGGTATCCACATGGATGATTGGGCCACAGCTGTTGACAGGAGTGAGCATTTGCGGCATCCTCAGTCTCCATTTCTAGGAATGTGGTCATGGACAATTTGTTTAATCTCCCAGACTCTCAGTTTCCTCATTTGTGTGTAAAGGGCGTCATATATTTGCTGATTATTCCCTCATGGGACTGTGTGAGGATCCAATGAGTTAATGGATGGGAAATCATTTCTTTCCAATGAAACGTGTGATAATAACAATAGTCCTGTAAATATTTTATCGGCAAAATATTTATTGAGATTATAAGCACATAACTTTGGAGTCAGACAGACGTGTGTTTAAATCCTAATTCTGTGACCTTGAGCAAATTACTTACCTTTCTGAACCTCGATTTTGTCATGTATAAAATAGGCAATAGTACAGATTGTATAAAGGGAGCCAATGCATGTGATTGAATACTTGGACTAAGGTTATTTATCATCATTATGACACAACACTAATGGCAGAATTCACAGCTAAAAGGTGTGTCATCTGTGAGGATTAAGTGACATAGTTGATTCATTCCACAAATCTTTACTAATACATCCCAGGTGCTAGAGAATATCAGCAGGGAACAAAGCAGACAAATTTCTACCTTCATGGGGCTTACATTCTAGTGGTGGAAGATAGAAAATAAAAAAATAAATTGGCCGGGCGCGGTGGCTCACGCCTGTAATCCCAGCACTTTGGGAGGCCGAGGCGGGCGGATCACAAGGTCAGGAGATCGAGACCACGGTGAAACCCCGTCTCTACTAAAAATACAAAAAATTAGCCGGGCGCGGTGGCGGGCGCCTGTAGTCCCAGCTGCTTAGGAGGCTGAGGCAGTAGAATGGCGTGAACCCGGGAGGCGGAGCTTGCAGTGAGCCGAGATTGCGCCACTGCACTCCAGCCTGGGCGACAGAGCGAGACTCTGTCTCAAAATAAATAAATAAATAAATAAATAAATAAATAAATAAATAAATAAATTGATAAGTAAAATACTTAGCATGTCAGCTGGTAGTAAGTGTTATGGATGAGGATTGAGTGGAGGGGGAGAATTTATAATTTTATGTCAGGTGGTCAGGGAAAGCCTTATTGGGAAGATGGCCTTTGTGCAGTGACCTGGAGGAGGTGAGAGAGAAGAAAGTCAAAAGGCTGTGTGAGGGTAAAAGCTTTTGAGGCAGAAGGAAGAGTAAGTTTGAAGGCCTGAGGTGAGAGGTCATCACAGTCATGGCTGGGTCTTGAACTTCTTAAGTCAGGCAAGACTCTGAAGGGAAAGTCTTTGTTCAAGACCTGGCTCTGAGTTCCTCTTCGAATGTGGAATGCTCTTCCCAAGCAGTCAGCTCTGGGTTGGGTAGGCTATCAAGTCGGCACCACAAACTGGCCACAAAAACTGCCACATAGCTTTTACTTTCTAAGCCTGTTTTTGATGGCACAGTCCCTCTGGGCTGGGTTGGTTTTAAACTCAATGGACACCCCATGCTTACCATGCTCTAGGACAGCATTCCTGATTTCTTTCTATCAGAGGCTCCTAAGCGGAGAAAGTGCATGTAGACCCCTAGGGGCCTGTGGGCACAGCCCGCAGTGACATTGCACACGTGAAGTTTCCTGAATGCTTTGCGTTTATCTTAACAACTAATATAAACATGCCTGTTCTATTTTTGTAAAATATTAAATCTTCAAAAAAAATGAACACTCCAGAATGTGCTATATTTACCTAAAGCATTTATGCCCTTTATTGAGGTTTACTGAGATATACTGCTTGAGTTTTGAATCTCAGCTCCACTATTTACTGGCTCTGTGCCCTGGGAAAACTACTTAACTTCTCTATGCCTCAGTTTCTTTATTTTACAATGAGGGTAATTACAGAATCTAGTTCATAGGGCTGTTGTGAGGATTAAATAATTTAAAGTCTGCAAAATACTTAGAACAGTACATGGTACATAGATAAGCGTTATCTATTATCTACTATTGTTGTTGTCTGAATTTTAAAAATATACTTGGTCATCTGGGTGTGCTTAATACGTGCAGGGGCACTTATCTCCCGACTTCTTACTCTAGTTACTCTCTTCTGAGTGCTCTCATAGTACTTTATGCGAACTCTAGCCCATTTCATCTCATTGTAATTATTGGCTTACAAAACCTTGTCTCTCCTTTTAAACCCATGGTTCTTAACTGACTGTGAGATTTTGCCCCTTCTCCCAGGGGTCATTTGGCAATACGTGGGGATGTTTTTGATTGTCTCAACATTTTTAAAGCACGACTGGGGTGGGATGCTACTGGCATCTAGTGGGTACAGGCCAGGGACGCTGCTAAACATCCTACAATGCACATGGCAGCCCACAACAAAGAATTATTCAGTTCAATGTCAATAATGTTGTGGTTGAGAAACCGTGCTGCACACTGCGAAATCTAAAAGGTGATATCTCCTTTATCTTCATGTATCCAGCATCTAGTATAATGCCTGGTTCATAGGACGTAATGAAACTGTTTGTTAAATCACTTCTTGCATGAGTATTATTGATGCAGAGGACATGATACTTTCATGGGAAGTTCTGACTCTGTAAGTACTAATAGAAGGCTCTTGACTATGGACTCTGATATTCACATGTTTAGTAAATGTCTATTTATGAGACTCAAAAGACAGTATTGATAGCTTTGTAGGAGAGGATATATCTAACGCTGTATGTTTATGCATGCTTAATTTCAATTTTTTTTCTAGTATCTAAGCCTTAGCAAAGGCCTAATCCACATAGCTCTTTGGAAGCAGGATTGCTTTGTGTGATTTTTGACTTATTTTAGGTCTGTGCCTAAGGAGAGTTCTAAGAAGGCTTCTAATCTTTTTTATTGTTCCCTTCTCTATCTCAACTTCCCTCTCTGCAATCATCTGAGAATGTCTGGGAAGGACAAGATTCACTTTCCTTTCCAATCTTTCCTCAAATTGCTGGGTGGATGAACGTGGAAGTACAGCCTCTCCTTTTTCCTCTGTCTCACCGGTTGCTACTAGTCTGGGGACAGGACGGAAATGACTAAAAATTGAACGGAGGCTTCCAACAGGGCTGCGAGGAGATCTAGCCCATTTTTAGCACCTTTTAATGTGAAAATGTCTCTCAGCAGGACTCCCCCTTCATTGTTTGTTTAGCTATGTGATCAGGAAGTGGACACAATTTTCTTGAATTGTTCCTGCCAGACACTAAATTATATCTCAAAGAGCAAACCTTTTGATTTTTTTTCTTCACCATTCATTTTCATTTTTGTTATCACATCAAGGCTGATTTAAGCCATTTTCTCACTAAATTTCAGTGGAAGTGGAAAAAAAACAAGGACTGAGCAGCTTACAACTAAAAAGATGCAATCCAGGTTTGAATCCAATTAAGTTCCCTTAACATTCTTAAATGCCCACATGGTCCCAGAAGAGAAACCACCCCAGGATAAGGGGACCTTACAAGGTGCTATCTCAGACTTGCCAAGGAGAGTGTGAGAGTCTAAGATTGGTTCACCATCTACTTGAAGCTGTCACTGAATGGAAAAAGGAGAATGGGTTGGGAGCAGAAGAGAAATTATGCCCTGCTATGTAAAACTATTAAAGTTGACATTGGTTATAAATTGAAGAACCATTAAGAGGAGGACAACTCATAAAATACGTTTTAACTATGAACAAGTAATATAATTGCTAACCTTTTATTTCTCAGTTACTTTTATTATTTACAAGAACCACCTGTTTGTGTCCAGTTTGAACCCTGTTTGTATACAAAAGTTTTTACTTCATTTGACAAATGGGCTCTAGATGGCTTCTATCCACATCAAGTATATGTTCTAGGCACTGGTTAGATACTGGGAAGCAGAAATGAAAGACACATTATCCTTAAGAGGCATCCTCTTACCTACAGAATATTCAAAGTATCTAATCTTGTTGAGTTTAAGATTCTTTATCTGTAACCATGTCTCTGATCCTAATAATTCTAGTTCTTTGTTGTGAGAGCCAAATGAAATAATTTATATATGAAAGCATGTTGACTGGGAACTATAAAGCATTATCAATGTTGGTTATTATTTTGTTTTGAGAGGCCAAGTATGGAAGTGGTTTACATTACTTCTAACCACATCTTCCTGGCTAGCACATAGGCATATAAACTACAAGGGCATTTGGGAAAGCAAAGGAGCACATGGGTATTTGGTGCTAATAAACTCTGTTTTAGAGGGGTGGAGGAATGGCAAGTCTTAACTACCTAAATTCTTTGTGGAAAGATGATACAGGATTTTCTACAATGAAGCAGTGACTATCCTTTACATAATAATGAGCATTTACACATATGATCCATGTGCATGAAGAGATCAATACTAAATTCAGAACTCATTTTATCACTTGACTCCCTGTTTCATATCAGGCAATTTACTAACCTTTTCTGAGCCTCAGTTTCCTCATCTGTATAATGACCTAGGCAATGCATGTCTTAGAGCTTTTTGTAAGGTTTAGGAATAAATGTGTGAAATGCCTTTGTTTAGTACCTGCCAACCAAGTAGATTCTCAGAAATGGTAAATATCAATATTTCTACCAACTTCCTAGGGTTATAAGTGAGCAAATAGAGATACATAAGGTGTCTTTGCTAAAGACACCAAGCTGGTAAATGGCACACTGGGAACTAGAACCCAATTCTATTACTCCTAGTTTGATGTTCTTTACCTTATACTACTTTTCCCATGCCAATTTGTCACCAGGACTTGAGTCACCATTTGAAATCTTTCTCTGAATACCTCCATTCCTTATGAAGAGCACTGCGTGGATTTATGCGATATTTTACCTGGTGCCTTTCCTTCAGGTTTTCTTTATCTGTTCTCATTCTCAATCTTCCAAATTGATCATTTTTCTGTCCTAGAATTTCCACCATCTTCTGCATGAACTCAAAATCCTTCAGCCTATTTTCCAAGGTCTTTAATCTGTCCTTTGTCAGAAGACCTAAGAAGCCCGAGGAAGTGTAAGAAAATTTGAATGGCTGGGGCAGTATAAAGAAAAATAACTTACGTGTTACAGTTTCAGAGCTCCATATTTGTTCTCTCCCTTCTTCCCTAATATTTGCATATTCTTCTACAATGATTGGCAAACTTTTCCTAGAAAGGGCCAGATAATAAATATTTCAGGTTTTGTTGGCCACAGGCTCTCTATCTCTATTCCAACTACTCAACTCGACCACTGTAGTGTGAAAGCAGCCGTAGACTATCTGTAAACAAATGAATGTGGCTTTGTTCCAATGAATTTTTTTAAAATTTTATTTTTTTTTATTTTTTAGGTAGAGATGGAGTCTGGCTACGTTGCCAAGGCTGGTCTTGAACTTCTAGGCTAAGGCAATCTTCCTGTCTTGGCCTCTCAAAAAGCTGGGATTACAAGTGTGAACCACCAGGCCTGGCCAATAAAACTTTATTTATAAAAAATAGGCTACCGGCCGTGGTTTCCAACCCCTGTTCCACTCTGTTGCTTTACTTTGCCTGTTCTTTTTTTCTCTTTCCCATTTCCTAAAACATACTGTCTCTTCCAGATGGGCTGGTCTTCTTGCTATGATATATATGAGACATATAATTTTTTTTCTGTCTTTGCTTCTATAACACCAGAACTTAGAAAGCTCTTCTTTCAACTATTCTGACATTCTCATTATTACCCCTGCTGACTATTTTCTAGTCCGAACCACACCAAGTACATGATTTAACTATGTGAAATAAATACAAGGTATTACTTTATAATTGTTTCATATATTGTCTTATCATCTCTCAGTTAAGCACTTTTCCTGTATTCCTAACTTGTGCTAATACAATATAATCAGATACTACAAAATAAATACAACTTAAATTATTTTTTTAACCTATATTCTGCTCTATTAACTTGAGCTAGGAACTTGGCAGACTACTTTGCTTATTTCAGAAAGATACTATGGAAAATAGTGATTAAATATTATAAGCAAATGGTACCCAGTGAAATCTAACTCAACAAGTGTTTCTAGATGTCATTTCTTGTATTTTTATTATAGAAATGGAAATTCTCTCATAGTTTTCTATGCATTCATCTAAAGAATTATCTGCTTTGGAGCTAATCCCTTTTAATATCCCAATCCCGCTATCTTTGGCAAATAAATTTGCCAATGCTCCAAGCCTAGGGTAAAAAAACAAAGCAAAACAAACAAACAAACAAAAACAGCAATAACAAAAAAACACAACTTTTTAGCTAGAGACTGAAGGATGAAGACACCTCTATAATATGAATGCTTTGGAATGTAATGCAACGTCAGCCACTGTAAATTGGTTCAGCTTTCCCAGTTTTCTCACCCATTTCTTTCAAAAAGTCATTAACATATATTTAAAAATAGTAGATATTTAGGGATTTAAGGATAAGGATGAAATTCAAAAAAGAAGCTATGCTCAGATGCTGAGCAGTTTCTGACATTTTTGGCATTCTTTCTTGCTTGGACTTCTACTAGTAAATTGTTTTTGTTTAGCCACCTCATTTTGGATGTTTGCATACAATCCAGTAAAGTGGCGTAGTGACCACGGAATTGTATGAATTGCTTTCAGACAGTTTATGAAACTTTATTCACAAAGATTTCCATCTTGGGAATCTTCTACCACCTCCGTTTGATTTCCCCAAATCTTTCTTTTCCTTCAGACTAGGTCAAGTTTTCTTCACTATTTTCATGACTATTTTATCTCTCAGCATCTTCATCATTTTCTAAATTTGTAGGCAAATGAATGCTCATACCATGCATTTTTCTATCCTAGAAGTTTGACACTTACCATTTATTTTGTTGTTATATCACATGGGTTACTGAGTTGTTTTATTATTAAACTTTACATGTTACATCTCTTGTCTCTGCAAGCTCTCCAAGGCCAAACACCTAATTTTATATTTCTTTTAATTTTCTTCATTATGCGTACACTTAAAAAAAAATAATATTTTTATTATTTTAGCAACAAGGTCTCACTTTGTCGCCCAGGCTGGAGTACAGCGGTGTGATCAATAGCTCACTGCAGCGTGGAACTCCTGGGTCAAGTGAATCTCCCGCTTCAGCCTCCTGAGTAGGTAGGACTATAAGCACATACCACCATGCCTGGATAATTTTAAATTTTTTGTAGAGAAGAGATCTGCCCAGGCTGGTCTTGAACTCCTGGCCTCAATTGATTTTTCTGCCTCAGCTTCTGAAAGCACTGGGATTACAGGCATGCACCACCGTGCCCAGCCTTGTATACTTTTTTTGATTGAATGAATGAGAGGCTGAAGAATCTAGGAGCATAAAACATATAAATGCCTATATGTTATGGATGAAGAGGTTTGTGCATAGTGTATCAAAAAGGCTCAGCTAAAGATGTCAAAGTAGGAAAGAACAAAAAGATTTTTCTGGTCTTCAGTATTATCTTCTTTAATTGGCCAATTTAAGTTGGACAATTGAGGTCATTAATGTTATATATTAGTGTTAAAAGACCATCCTTTAAAAACTCTAAAGAAAGGTTCCCACATCTGCTCATATGACATTTATTCATGTAACCTGCAAGGGTATACAGTCAAACAAGGACCATTAATTCCCACATCTGGAGACATGCATGTTTTTTGGTCAGTTGGGGAGACGGTGTTAAGGACCTTCTTGAATTATTTTTCTTCTTTCAAAAATGAGGGGAGGTTCCCATATTCCAGAGGCAAAGTTTATAATAATCGTATTTTTACATGTCAGTTTTTTATAGAACAACTTCTGAAACCAATGTCCTATAATTTTGGCAATAAGTTCTTGCAAATAAAGGAGACTAAAACATTTGCAAATCACTCAAGTCCCTCTTTGGATATAGTAAACTCTGGCGATTTCAAGGAAATTTTAATTTTTTTTTTTTTAAATAAATAAGCCTTTTTTTTTTCTTTTAAAGAGGGGTAATTAAAATATATAGCTTAGATGGAAACTTGACCTGTGATTCATTAAAATGTTTTGTGAATATTGCCAATCTTCCCCACTTCACTAGACTTTTCCCTTGCTTCTACTGTGTCTGGCCCAGTCTTGTCCTGGCCTGTAAATGTGTTTATTCTACACAGTTTGTGTGTTTGTTCATTTATTAATTCAATAAATATTAAGTACCTGCTTATCTTAAGCACTTATAGTCACAGATGTTCATACCATTAAGCACACCATCCAAGATCAACTTGAAAAGTTTTTGGGACTTGATACATTGCAGCAACATCAAACTTATTTAAGTTCAGTGCACACTTGAAGAATCTGCATTATTTTTCCAAAATGCCTGCCTTTTAAAAAATCCAACACAAGCCTTTTTGAACTCGTTGACATTGAAGTACATGAAGTGTGGGTCTTGTGTTTCCTTGCATTTAAAATTCCTTCTGTAGGACAAGCACTCAGTATCTATTTGTTAAAAACAGTAGATGGCCAACTTACAATGTGTATATCTTTAATAGGGAGAGTGCTAGAGAGGGTACTAGAGAGATGCATTTGAGAAAAATAAGGCTTTGGGCAGTGTTAAGACTCATTAGTAACTGTAAGCTTATTATATTGAAATGCACCAAATACCAATGATCTTAATAGGAGACATTTGTTTTATGGCCTAAAGCACATATTTCTAAAAGAGTGCTTAGGGACATTAATAGATATTTTGTGTTGAAGAATGTTCTGTGGTTACCTATGCTTGAGAAATACTAGTTTCAACAAAGTAAATCATGTCTTTGTTGCAGGGCTTCTCAGAGCCTTTAGAATGCACCGTGAACATGTAGCATATCTCAAATGTGTCTGATCATAGAATCCCACTAATATAGAACATGTCTTAGGACTGGTGTCTCTGCAAAACATACACGAGAATGTGCTATCTTAGAGCAATTATATTCCAATTACTAAGTACTAGGATTCTGCACAGGTGCTTGGGGTGAGGTGGCAAGAATAGTAGGCATACAGACTCCCACCATATCTGTAGCCAGAGAAAATGTAGTTTCAATTTATATATTTGAATTCTATATGACATTTTATATGGACTCCTAAAAACTTTGCAAATCACTGATCGAGAGCTGGGGGAAAATTACTCTAAAGTAGCCGTAACATCAGCTGTACAATAATAGATTTCATAAAAGCATGCTTGACATGGTTTGGCTGTGTCCCCACCCAAAATCTCATCTTAAATTGTTAAAATTCCCACATGTCAAGGGCAGGACCAGGTGGAGATAATTGAATCATGGGGGCAGTTTCCCTCACGCTGTTCTCGTGATAGTGAGTTCTCACGTGATCTGATGGTTTTATAAGGGGCTTCGCCGCCTTGCTCAGCACTCGTTCGCTCCCCTGCTTGCCCGTGAAGAGGTGCCTTCCGCCATGATTGTAAGTTTCCTAAGGCCTCTCCAGCCTTGTGGAACTGAGTCAATTAATCCTCTTTCCGTTATAAATTACCCAGTCTCGAGTATTTCCTTATAGCAGGGTGAGAACGGACTAATACAGTGCTCTAGCAGCACTACTTAGAATGTGGCAGGCATATTAAAGCAAGCTTGTATACCTGCCCACATACATGCATGCAGACTCCCACCATACATACAGACATCACGGAGGTGTCACCTTGATGTGCTGAACATCCAGCTTAGTTTTCTTCCTCAGGTCCTTTCCTTTCAACTCTCCGTATTCTGCCTTTTAGGCTGATTCTCCTCCTGTCGTTTCTTTAATATTAAAAACACCAGGGCCTATCATGGGGGAGGGGGGAGGGGGGAGGGATTGCATTGGGAGTTATACCTGATGTAAATGACGAGTTGATGGGTGCTGACGAGTTGATGGGTGCAGCACACCAACATGGCACAAGTATACATATGTAACAAACCTGCACGTTATGCACATGTACCCTAGAACTTAAAGTATAAAAAAAAAAAAAAAAATCCATGGACTATACAGAACATATAAAGGCTAATGACAAATAGTTTTTCCTTCAGTTCATTAATACAATTTTATTTTTAGAGCAGTTTTGGGTTCACAGCAAAATTAAGTGTAAAGTGCAGGGAGTTCCTATATACCTCCAGCCTCACAGAAGTATAAGCTCACCTGCCATCAATATTCTTTGATACTTTTGCTGATTGATGTGAGTAGTTTTTATTAAGAAATAATTCAGGTATATAAAAGGTATAAAGGATAAAAACGTATAAATAATAATATAATTAACCCCTGTCCACCCAGCTACCACTCATTTGGAGGCTTTTGTGTATTCCTCAATCCCACATGCCCACCAGTACCCATTTCCTGAACTGGGAGTTTGTCATTCCTACACATATTCTTACCTACCTAAATACCATAAATCCCTTTAGAAATTACCCAGTCTCGGGTATTTCTTCCTAGCAGCACGGGAATGGCCTAATACAGTGCTCTAGCAGCACTACTTAGAATGTGTTTGTCTTTTATGTTTTATGTTTGTCTACCTAAACAATATGGTACTGTTTGGCATGTTCTTATCATCACAAAAGTGGCATCATCTTTATGTATTCCACAGCAACTTTTGTTTTTCGTTCAATATTGTGTTTGTGAAATATTTTCATGTTTATTCAATACCTCCAGTTCATTTATTTTCTCTGCTATTATTCTCTTATTTGATTATACTGTAACTTTTAAATTCTACTATTGATGAGCATTTACTTTTTTTACTTTTTGCAATAAAAAATGAAGCTGCTATCAACATTTTAAAGTTTTCCCTATGCACATGTGCAAGAATTTCCTTACATGTGCCTCAGAGTAGTCACATGTTCAACTTCATTACATTGCTTGTATCAATTGTATTCCCGACAAGAGTTTACAGGATTTCTCTTGGCTCTATATCCTTGTGAAAACTCAGAATCGTAAGGTTTGGCCAGTAGAACAGGTGGAAAATAGAATTTTAATATTATTTTAATTTGAATTTTATTGTTTATTAGTAATGTTGGGTACCTTTTTATATGTTTTTTGCCCTTGGATTTCTTATTCTTTGAAATGCTGCTTTACCTCTTTTGCTCATCTGAAAACCTTCACTTAAAAAAAAATCCTTGGCTAAAACCAAAAAACATAAAAACAAAAATCAAACAACTGTAGGTTTATTATAGACTCTTACAGAGTTATTTTGTGGTCTGCTATGAGAAAATTCATTCGATCTTAATCACACCCAGACTGGTTGGAGTGGTCTTGGTCTATAGCCCTATGTGAGATTTTGAATAATCTTTTACCTCTCAGAAGTCTGGGTTGATGCGATGGCTGGACCAAAATTTCACTGTGACCTCAGGACTCTGGACAAGGCATAGGGGACTGGAAAATGCCCTGTCTGTAAGAAATCAAGACCAGGTGGGAGACTTCAATCTCCAGGAAAAAACTGGAGTTTTAATAAGACTCTTTACACTTCCTACCTAACACTTTTTGTCTGAAAACCTCGAGGCATTCAGGAAACATTAATTAATTAAGCTTTACAACAGCCCTGTGAAATAGGTAAGGATATACAGGAACATATCTCTAGGGAAACAACATGGCAGCTGTTTAGCAACATGCAGGAATACTAAGTGGCAGACAGTAAGGCACTGCAGACATATGCAATTAAAAAATGATAAAAGCACTTGGAGGTAGGATTCGTTCTTGGAATTTGGCCCGAATTCTGGCACTGAGAGTTCTAGTAATAATAGGAGGAGGCTGGTCCAAGCAATAAGTCCTGCTGAAAGCCCAGGTGGGCCATTTGAATCTAAATGCAGTGTTTGTTTAGGTAAGATGGTTTTTTAAAATTCTTAATTCTTTTATGATATAAGCTATTTCTCCTCATGCCTCAAACCCTATTTGTCTTTTGAGGAATGAACAGATCTAATGTAGAAAAATAAGGAAAACATGAACCCTTTTGAATGAAAATGTATTCTTTTTTGTAAAAAAAAATTTCTCCTGAGTTTTCTTTTTCGTGTCAAGGCCATCTGGTGATAAAGGGAAGCCAGTTAGAAACAAAAATCACAACAATATCCATATTCAGGATTTAGGAGGAAAAATTTTAAATGTTTGAAAATATAAAATGTAAATAAATCTGATCTATTTAGTAAAGAATAAAAGTTAGGAAGATCATCTCATTATCTTTATTTCTATCTATAATTTTGTACCTTAAGACCCTGAGTTATTCTTAACATCCAAAAGAACCAAAGTCATGAGATTAAATTAAAAAGGGGTTTGGTAGATCCAGAGAATTATTAGCTCTCAGTATTAGGGAGAATAGCATTAACATTTTATGGGTTATTTCTACTTTGTGCCAATCACCTCGTATACTATAATCTCATTTCACCTTCATGTATGAAGTATATATTTATATATGTAATATATTTATACAAGTAATACATTAATCTCATAGAAAGGTGTAAAATAAAAAGTAACATATCTTCACTCAATCATCTCTCTTCCCTTTGTATATATATCCAGAAAAAAGGTTTTATGCATGTACCTGTATGTTTAGAAATACAATGGATATGTGCATATATGTATATACTTTTTATTATATATGTATAACTTTGATTTACACAAGTAGAGTCATATGATCCACACCACTGTCTATGTAGCTTTTAAAATGTAAATACATATGGGAGCTGTTTCCTCAAAAGCAGATACAGACCAAGTTCATTACTGTATTTGACTATGTGGCATTCCATAGTATGAGTGTACCAGAGTATATTAACTGGTTCATATTGGTGGACATTTAGATTGTTTCTTGTTTTTATAATTATAAATAGTTATAAGGATGTATTAATATCTGTGTCTTGGCAGATATTTTTGACTATACATGTCCATAGAAAACTTTCTAACATGAAATGGCTGAGTTAAAGTATATGGGTATTTAGAAATTTGATAGACATAGCTGACTTGCTATCAAAAAATATTATGTAAATGTACACTTTTCCATCAATAATAGAAGTTGAAAACAAAATTTTAGTTTCTTTTTCCACCTGCTATCACCAATATTGGTTATTATGGCAAAATGATATTTCATTATTTTATGTTTCTTTAAATTTTAGAAGTTGAGAATATTTTCATGTTTATAGGACCTTTTTATTAGTTTTCCTAAAAGCTTCCTGTTCACAGCCTTTGACTATTTTCTATTGCACTATGATTTAAAAATGAATTTATATAAAGTCTTTTAAAATTAAGAAATTGGCTTTTTGTATCCACATTGCACATACTTTTCTAAGTATTTTGTCTTTTGACTTTATGCATTTTTATGTACAAAATGTTATATTTCTGTGTAGACAATTTATCATTCTTTTAAAATTGCATCTAGGTTTTATGTCCTGTTTACAAAATCCATTCCAATTCCAAGATTATAAATAAATTTGCCTGGGCCTTATTCTAGTGTTTTTATAGGTTTTATTTTTAATAACTTTGATTCATCTGGAATTAAAATTTTTTCATGGCATAAGAAGCAATATAAAGATCCATTCTTTTTCCAGCCCTTCACCCTTTCTTCTTCCCTCTCTCTCTCCTTTTGTCATTGACTAGCTACATGTCCTAATTCTGATTACTGCATACTCCATTCTTAGCCCTACTTTGAAATGCCTCCTTTATCAAGTTATTATCTCCAGGTCACATATGAGAAGCCACACTAACAAAGATAGTGGCAGAGCCAGAATCTGATTCCTTGTTAATTTAAAGTTAAGATCTAACCTTTTCTCACTTCACTGTTTTGGATTGATTCTGAGGAGAGAGAGGCATGTTTATCATCTTTTCAAATTTGCTTTTTTTTTTAAGTTTGTTTTTTTTTAGTTTTTGTGGGTACATAGTAGGTGTATATATTTATGGGGTACATGAGAATGAGATGTCTTGATACAGGCATATGTTCTGAAATAGCACATTAGGGAGAATGGGGTATCTATCCCTTCAAGCGTTTACACTTTAAGTTACAAACAATTCAATTACACTCTTTAAGTTATTTTAAAATGTATCATCCTAATTTAGATTTGGATTTTATTTATTACTTTGAAACTCAGATCCTCGATTCATGCCATACTCTCCTCGTTGGTCCAGGCATGACTTTTAAGTTAGTTGTTTATTTTTAATATAAATAAACAGCCATATGCCCACCACTCAACCTGGAAATTAACATTGATGAATATGGTTCTTTCCTTTCTGGTTCCTTGTCTTTCCTACTTGAGTTTCCCTATCCTAAATCTTGTATTGATTTATCTCTTTTTTTAAATATGGAAAATATATTACTTCTGGTACGTTATTATATGAAAAATAATGCTATCCTTCCTAAAAATAATGTAATTTAGTGTTAGTTATTTTTAACTTTATCAAAGAGGCAAGAAGTTGTATGCAACATTTTGGGACTTTTTAGCTTTTTTTTTTTACTCAATGTCATATTTCTAAAATTCATGCATATTTTTATTATAGTTAAATTGTTACTGATAATTTAGAAAACCATCAGCATTATCTTATAAAGTTGAGTCTACACATTCTTTACAACTCATTAATTTCACTCTCAGTTATATACCCCACAGAGACTCTTGCAATGCATACCAGAGATAAGTACAAGAATGTTAATAGCAGCATGTTTGTAATAGCAAAACTCTAGAAATAATCCAAATCCCCATCAATAGGAGAAAGGATAAATAAATAATGGGATATTCACATCAAGGAACTTTTTTTACTATTAAAAATTGTAATATTATTAGGCTCATTTAAATATTTATCATACCAAATTAAACATAATGGAGGCAACCAATGTTGCACTAATTTATGATGCCAACTTTACCCATCTTTATGTAGACTTAGAAGAAAACTCCTATTATTTTGGTACACATATTAAAAATTAAAATTAAAGTGTTCCATTTGTTCAAATGATTAGAAAGGTTGTAGTTCTACACTGATATTTTTGTTTGTGTTTGTTTTTGTTATACTTTAAGTTCTGGGATACATGTGCAGAACACAGAGGTTTGTTACATAGGTATACATGTGCGATGGTGGTTTGCTGAACCCATCAACCCATCATCTACATTAGGTATTTCTCCTAATGCTATCCCTCCCCTTGCTCCCCACCCCCAACAGGCCCCAGTGTGTGATGTTTCCCTCCCTGTGCCCATATATTCTCATTGTTCAGCTCCCACTTATGAGTGAGAACATGCAGTGTTTGGTTTTCTGTTCCTGTGTTATTTTGCTGAGAATGACGGTTTCCAACTTTATCTACGTCCCTGCAAAGGACATCAACTCATTCTTTTTTTATGACTGCATAGTATTCCGTGGTGTATATGTGCCACATTTTCTTTATCCAGTCTAACACTGATCGGCATTTGGGTTGGTTCCAAGTCTTTGCTATTGTGAATAGTGCTGCACTAAACATATGTGTGCATGTGTCTTTATAGTAGAATTATTTTTAATCATTTGGGTATATACCAAGTAATGGGATTGCTGGGTCAAATGGTATTTCTGTTTCTAGATCCTTGAGGAATTGCCACACTGTCTTCCATAATGGTTGAACTAATTTACACTCCCACCAACAGTGTAAAAAGGTTCCTGTTTCTCCACATCCTCTCCAGCATCTATTGTTTCCTGACTTTTTAATGACCACCATTCTAACTGGCATGAGATGGTATCTCACTGTGGTTTTGATTTGCATTTTTCTAATGACCAGTGATAATGAGCTTTTTTTCATATGCTTGTTGGCTGCATACATGTCTTATTTTGAAAAGCGTCTGTTTATATCCTTCACTCACTTTTTGATTTTTTTTTTTTCCTTGTAAATTCGTTTAAGTTCCTTGTAGATTCTGGATATTAGGCCTTTGTCAGATGGATAGATTGCAAAATTTTCCTCCCATTCTGTAGGTTGCCTGTTCACTCTGATGATAGTTTCTTTTGCTGTGCAGAAGCTTTTTAGTTTAGTTAGATCCCATTTGTCTATTTTGGCTTTTGTTGCCATTGTTTTTGGTGTTTTAGTCATGAAGTCTTTGCCCATGCCTGTGTCCTGAATGGTATTGCCTAGGTTTTCTTCTAGGGTTTTTATGGTTTTAGGTCTTATGTTTAA
>NW_012105276.1:1142353-1195327 GCF_000951045.1 Mandrillus leucophaeus
GGAGTTTGCTCATGATTTGGCTCTCTGTTTATCTCTTATTGGTGTATAGGAATGCTTGTGAGTTTTGCACATCGATTTTGTATCTTGAAACTTTGCTGAATTTGCTTATCAGCTTAAGGAGTTTTTGAGATCAGGTGATGGGATTTTCTAAATATACAATCATGTCCTTTGCAAACAGAGATAATTTGACTTCTTCTTTTCCTGTCTGAATACCTTTTCTTTCTTTCTCTTGTCTGATTGCCCTGGCCAGAACTTCCAATACTATGTTGAATAGGAGTGGTTAAGAGTGGGCCTCCTTGTCTTGTGCCGGTTTTAAAGGGAATGCTTCCAGCTTTTGCCCATTCAGTATGATATTGGCTGTGGGTTTGTCATTAATAGGTCTTATTATTTTGAGATACGTTCCATCAATACCTAGTTTATTGAGTGTTTTTAGCATGAAGGCGTGTTGTATTTTATTGAAGGCCTTTTCTGCATCTATTGACACAATCATATGGTATTTGTCATTGGTTCTGTTTATGTGATGGATTATGTTTATTAATTTGCATATGTTGAACCAGCCTTGCATCCCAGGGATGAAGCCAACTTGATCATGGTGGATAAGCTTTTTAATGTGCTGCTGGATTCAGTTTGCCAGTATTTTACTGAGGATTTTCACATCGATGTACATTCAGGGATATTGGCCTGAAATTTTCTTTTTGTGTTGTGTCTCTGCCAGGTTTTGGTGTAGAAACAAGAGAATGAGGTGACTCCTGGCTCCTGTGAGAATGCAATTGACTTGTGCAAATAATTTTGCAGTTGGTAGAGAGGTGAAACTCATTAGGTTGAAACTTAAGTGGAGTGCAGCTGGCCCAGCTGATAGAGGAACTAGCCATTGGGAAGTCTTTTCCACTGGGTGAGGAACCTACCTGGTAAGAGCAGGGTAACTTAAGAGTTTAGGGCTCTATAACCTTAAAGATGCCAAGGCAGACATGAAATTTAGGCCATACACTACAAGCTGCCAGTTTCAGTTTTTTAGCTTATTAAAGCATCTTCATTACATCTATTGATCACTTTTATAGTGAGAAAATGTTGTAAATTTAAGGTTTTTCAGCACTCTTCTGTGAAAAGTAATGCTTTTAGTTGTTAAATCCTAGATTTTCAAGTAACATATTGGTTTAAAAAAAGTTTGATTTTATAAAATGTTTCTCCATTGTCTTGGCTTGCATGGTTTTGGATAAGAAGTCTGCTGTCATTCTTATGATTATTCATGTAACTTGTCTTTTTCTGATTATTTCTAAGATTTTATTGCTAGTTTTAAACAGTTTGATTTTAATGTAACTTGGTATAGTCTTATTCATGTTTCTTGGAGTGCATTGAGACTCTTCAATCTTTGGGTTTGTAGTTTTCATCAATTTGGAAAATGTTCAGTCATTATTTCTTCAAATATTTTCTTGTGTTTCTATCTCTCACCCCCATTAGGCAATCCAATTACACATAAATTAGGTCACTTGAAGTTGTCTCTTTTTTTCTCTTTGTATTTTATTTTAGATAATTTCTATTGTATATTTTCAAGTTCACTAACTTTTTCTTCTGCAATGTCTAATCTGCTTTTATTCAATCCAATATATTTTTCATCTCAGAGATTGTAGTTTGTATTTCTAAAAGTTTGATATGGATTGTTTTAGCTTCAAAATCTCTAATTAACATGCTCAATATTTCTACTAGCCTCCTGCCCACATAAAATACAGTTTATAATAACTGTTTTAATATCTTTGTGTCCTAATTCTGTCTTTGTGTCATTTTTCGGCTGGTATTGGTTAATCGCTTCTGCTCATTATGGGTCACGTATTTCTTCCTCTTTGAATACATAATAATTTTTTATTTGATGCCAGACCTTGTGATTTTTTCCTTCTTGTGTGCTAAGTGTTTTTGTCTTCCTATAGTATATAATGTGTCTTGCTTTTGATCTTTGTTAGGTATGATCAGAGCAGAATTTCTTCAGAAACATGTTTTTCATACTGCTGAGGCAAAAGCCTCATGAACACACTATCTGATGTTTGGTGAGTTGCTTGGTTTTTCACTTTGGCTGATGAAATAGGAACTGTACATGGCCCTGTGTAAACCCTACGTGTTGTTCCTGTGAATCCCTTTTAGTGGTTTCTTCTTCTGCTCTTTGTTTGTTGATCAGTATTCAGCAGATAGTCAAGTAGGAACCTTTGCAGCTCTCTAGAGTTCTCTCTCTTTCTTTCTCTCTCTCTCTTTTGTTTTTTTCCACTCTACTGTTCTGTCATGTGAATTCTAGCTACCGTAATCTCCACCCAATTCTTATTCCTTGGTGTAGGAGAACTGTTGGTGACTGCCTGGTTTCATTTTTTGTGCTGTACCTGGAAACTCTTTAGGCAGCAAGCCGAAACAATGATAGCAACTCCTTTGTTGGCATCATACATTTGCAGTATTTTGTTGAAGATTTTTGTGTCTGTGTTCCCCAAGAATATTGGTCTGAAGTTTGTTGTTGTTGTTGTTGTTTTTTCCGTTGGTCCTTGCCAGATTTTGGTATCAAAATTGTACTGATTTTGTAGAATGAGTTAGGAAGAAATCCCTTCTCTTCAATCTTTTGAAATAGTTTTAGTAAGAGTGGTACCAGCTCTTTTTACATCTGATAGAATTTGGCTAGGGATCTGTGTAGCCCAGGGTTTTTTTTTTTTGGTTAGTAGGTTTTTTATTACTGATTTAATTTTGTAACTTGTTATTGGTCTATTCAGGATTTTGATTTCTTCCTGGATCAATCTTGGGAGTTTGCGTGTTTCCAGGAATTTATCAATTTCCTCTAGGTTTTCTATTTTGTGTGCATAGACATGTTCATAGTAATCTCTGAGGACCTTTTGTATTTCTGTGGTATCAGTTTGTAATGTCATCTTTGTAATTTCGGATTGTGCTTATTTGGATCTTCTCTCTCTCCCTCTCAGTTAATCTAGCTAGTGATCTATCAGTCTTGTTTATCGTTTCAGATAACCAACTTTTCCTTTCACTGATCCTTTGTATGGTTTACTGGGTCTCAATTTCATTTAGTTGTACTTTAATTTTAGATATTTCTTTTCTCCTGCTAGCTTTGCATTTAGTCTGTCCTTATTTTTCTGATTCCTTTAGATGTGACATTAGGTTGTTAATTTGAGGTCTTACTATCTCTTTGATGTAGGAATTTAGTGCTCTAAACTTCCACTTAACACTGCTTTTGCTGTATCTCAGAGGTTTTGGTAGGTTGGATCTCTATTTTAATTTGTTTTAAATAATTTTTTGATTTCTTTCTTAATTTTGTTGTTTATCCAAAAGTCATTCAGGGGCAAGGTTTTTTTTTTGTTTTTTTTTTTTAGTTTCTATGTATTTGTGTGGTTTTGAGAGTTCTTCTTTGTATTGATTTCTAATTGTATTCCACTGTGGTCCAAGATGGTGCTTGATGTGATTTCAATTTTTAAAAATTTGTTGAGATTTGCTTTATGACTGAGCATGGATCAATTTTAAAGAATGTTTCATGCACAGATAAGAATAATGTATATTCTGTGGGTTTGGGGTAGAGTATTCTATAAATGTCTATTAGGTCCATTTGGTCCAGAGTCAGATTTAAGTCCAGAGTCTCTTTGTTAGTGTTCTACCTTGATGATCTTTCTAGTGCTGTTAGTGGGGTATTGAAGTCCTCCACTTATTATGGCATGGCTGTGTATCTCTTAAGTCTAGTAGTATTCGTTTTATAAATCTGGGTGCTCTGATGTGGGGTATGTACATATTTAGGATAGTTAAATTTTCTTGTTGAAGAAAATCACTGATCATTATATGATGCTTTATCTTTTTTTTTTTTTAACTGTTGTTGATTTAAAGTCTGTTTTATCTGATGCAAGAACAGCAACTGCTGCTTTTTTTGGTTTTCCATGATGAGGAGATGGAGAGGCACTCCATCTCTTTAAGCCTATGGGTGTCATTACATGTGAGATGGGTCTCTTGAAGGCAGAAAAAGCTTGGATCTTGTTTTCTTATTCAATTTGCCGCTCTCTTTGAATTAGAGCACTTAGGTGATTTATGTTCAAGGTTAATATTGATATGTTTGGTTTTGTTTTACTCATAGCGTTGTTAGCTAGTTGTTTTATAGTCTCAATTGTGTAATTGCTTTATAGGGCCTGTCAGCTGGTGGCAAGTATCATTCTTTCATTTCTATGTTTAGAACTCCTTTGAGCATTTCTTGTAGGTCTGGTCTGGTGGTGGTGAATTCCATTGGTGCTTGCTTGTCTGGGAAATATTTTATTTCTCCTTTGTTTATGAAACATAGTTTGGTGGTATATAAAATTCGTGGCTTTTTTTTAGAAGGCTAAAAATAGGCCCCTAAACTTTTCTGCTTATAAGGTTTCTGCTGAGAAATCTGCTGTTAATCTGATGTCATTTTCTTTATAAGCAATATTGTCCTTTTCTCTAGATTCCTTTAAGATTTTTTCTTTTGGATTGACCTTATGTAATCTGATGACTATATTCATTGGGGATGGTCATATATTATCTTACAGGTGTATTCTGAATTTTTTGTATCTGGATGTCAACCTCTCTAACAAGATTAAGGATTTTTTTCCCCTGAATTATTATCTCAAATATGTTGTCTAAGTTGCTAACTTTTTCTTCTCTCTCAGGAATACCCATAAGTCATAGGTTTGGTCACTTTACATAATCCCATATTTTTCAAAGTCTTTGTTAATTTATTTAAAAATCTTTTTTCTTTATTTTTGTCTGACTGGGTTGTTCAGAAGACTGGTCTTCAACCTCTGAAATTCTTTCTTCTGCTTGGTCTAGTCTATTGTTAAAGTTTCCAATTGTATTTTGAAATTCCTTTAGTAAAATTTCAATTCCAGAAGTTCTATTTGTGTTTTTTAAAAAATGTAGCCATCTCGTCTTTGAGATCCTGCATCATTTTTTTTCTAATTTCTTTGCATTGGATTTCAACTTTTTTCTTGGATCTCGTTGAGTTTCCTTGCAATTCATGTTTTGAATTTTTTATCTGTCACTTCAGACATTTCAATCTGGTTAGCACCGATTGATAGATCCTAGCTAGTGTCATCCTTTGGAGGTGCAAAAACACTGGCTTTTGGCACTGGACTTGAGCTGATTCCTTCTCATCTGAGGGAGCCATCGCTTATTTTTAAATTTGCTATTGTTTGGATGAGGCTTTTTAATTTTTAAATTCTTTTTTCCCTTGAAAGTATCGCTTGAAAGTAGTGTATGTTGTGTGTAATTGTCTTTGTTTCTGAGTGCTTTCAGCGAGCTAAGGGTCTATATGAGTTCCTTGGTTGTAGATAGCTTCTGCACGCTGACTTTCTCAGATGCTGCTTGTTGTAGTAATGTATTGGACTTAAGAGCCGATATACTATCTCCTGTGGGGCTGAGGGTGCAGAGATCTCAGGGAGCTTATCTCATGAACTAGCAGCAAGCCCTCATAGCAGGTTTTTTACTTGATGATGCAGTTCAGGATGTAGTCCAGTAGATGGCGCTTAAGAGTAAGAGCTGCCGAGTAGGCTGGCATCCAGGGGAAGCTCTCCCAGGATGGGGTGGGTGGGTGGCGGTAAGAAATAGTGATGGGTGCGCTGTGATCTTGGGAGAAAGGGTGTGCATCAGCTCCTCCTTCTGAGTGGGAGGGGATATGATCTTTTTCCCTATCATGGCCCTTTTGCATGGCTCATTCAGTTTATAAAGGATTTGACTTTTGGTTCCCAGCTGCAGACCATGGATATGCCTCTGGTGGCTACCACTATAAAAAAAAAAATGGGCCTTGGGGCAGAACTTCTTCCCTTAGTCCGAGGCAGGCAACTCTACAGTCTGTCCTCTGTAGCTCAGACATTGTTGCCACTCTGTGTAGGGAGAGGGAGTTGGCCTTGCCCTTTGTGAAAACCTGAGTGGCTTGAACTCACTGTCAGTGGGGGTGGAGCCGCTATGAGAGCACAACAAATGCTTTCTCCCAGTGCGCACTCACTAGCTTCTGGTGCGAAGAATGACTGCTGCATTCACAGTAGTGTAGGTGGGAGGTGGGGAGTGTGTGGAGATGACTGATATGGTGTGGATCTGTGTCCCTGCCCACACCTCATGTCGAAGTGTAATCCCCCGTGTTGGAGGTGGGGCCTGGTGGGAGGCCATTGACTCATGGGGGTGGTTTCTCATGAAGGATTTAACACCATTTCCCTGGCTGCTGTTCTCGTGATGGTGAGTTCTCGTGATATCTGGTTGTTTAAAAGTGTGAAGCACCTCCCCACTCACTCTGTTCCTCCTGCTATGACCATGTGAAGTGCTGGTTCCCTTTTGCCTTCTTCCGTGAGTAAAAGTTTCCTGAGGTCTCCTCAGAAGCCAGCATCATGCTTCCTGTGCAGCCTGTGGAATGGTGAGCCAATTAAACCTTTTTTCCTGCATAAATTGCCCAGTCTCAGGTATTTCTTTATAGAAGTGTGAGGATGGATTAATACAATAACCCACTTTTCATATCTGTTCCTGGATGTTGGTGCTGTCTCCTTCAGCAATTGGTGCCATGCCTATTTTTCCTTTGTCCCGAGAGAGTCCTTGGTGGGCTGTGCTCCTCCTTCCCTTAGGGATAGCCCATGCAGAGGGCTAGATCTCCAGAGGCCCCCAGGTCCCCAGGGACCACCAATCTACTGTGCATGCTAAAGTCGGAGTGGGTTGGGGGGTATGTTTGTGGGGAATCTGGTGGTATGGTATCTCAAGGGTGGAGAATCCCTGGGCAGGGCAGTGTCCCACTATGGGTGCACAACAAGTATGACTCCCATTGTCTTAGTTTGGGTCTGAGGGGAGTCTGGGTACACCTATGCAAGCTGGTGCACAGTTCTCTGACCTTGGGAAATTGTCAAATTGCTACCAATATTGTTGCCTTGGGCCATGAGGGCAGAGGAGATCCTCTATAGTTTAGTGATCAGCTGATTGTCTGAGGGGTAAGCAGAGGAGTACTTCCCTCTACTCTTTCCATCGTGCTCTCAATTCCTGAGGTATTGTTCTCTGCCAGACTCTTGTTGTTCTACTTTTTTTGCACCCCAGATTCTTCCTGTACGCATCCCAACGGGTCCTGGCTCTCTTCCCTCAGTTTTCTGTTAAGAACTTGTCCATTCACCAGTAGCTTTGATCTTCTTTCCGAGGAGACCTAGCATCCAATGTCTCTAGTCGGCCACCTTGGAAAGCCAGTTTCCTTTAGCCATTCTTTAAGGATAGGTTTGCTAGTGACAAATACTGTAAATTTTCTTGTCTGAGAATGTCTTGCTTTTTCCTTCATTTCTAAAGGATAGTTTTCCCAGGTATAGAATCCTTGTTTGATGGTTCTTGTTTTTCAGCACTTGAAAAAATGTTTTGCCACTTTTTTCTCGCCTCCATAGTTTCCTATGAAAAATCCACTGTTACTTGAATTCGTATTCCCTTGTAGGTAACTTACCATTTCTGTCTAGCTGTTTTAAAGATTTTTTTTCTTTTCCTTTAGTTTTCAGAAATTTAATTATGATGTGTTTTGGTATGTTTTTTTGTGTGTGTGTTTATCATGTTGAAGTTTGCTCAGTTTGTTAAATATGTACTTTCAATTATTTTGCCAAATTTGGGAAGTTTTTCGACATTTTATCTTCAAATACTCTTTTATCCCTATTTTCCTTCTCCACTGTTTTTGGACCTCTGATTGTATGATTGTTGTATCTGTTACTATTATCACACAGGTCCCTAAGGCTGGCTCTGCTCTGTTTTTTTTTTTTTTTTTTTTCTTTCTATCTTCTTTCTGTTGTTCAGATTGGGTAAATTCTATGGATCTTTCCTCAAGGTTACTAATTTTATCCCTTGCAATTTTCACTCTATTATTGAGCCCACTCAGAGATTTTAAAATTTCTGTTATTGTATTTTTCAGTTATATGATTTCTGATAAGGCTTGTCTGTGTCCCCGCTAAATCTCAACTTGAATTGTATCTCCAAGAATTCCCACATGTTGTGGGAGGGACCCAAGGGGAGGTAATTGAATAATGGGGGCCAGTCTTTCCCACGCTGGTCTCATGATAGTAAGTCTCATGAGATTTGATGGGTTTATCAGGTGTTTTTGCTTTTTCTTCTTCCTCATTTTCTCTTGCTATCAGCATGTAAGAAATGCCGTAAACTATAAGTCCAATTAAGCCTCCTTTTCTTCCCAGTCTCCAGTATGTCTTTATCAGCAGCACAAAAATGGACCAATACAATTTCCATTTGGTTCTTATTTATAACTTCTGTTTCTTTGGTGAGATTTTACAGTTTTTTATTTTTTTCTAAGACAAATTGTAATTGTTGCTGAAGCATTTTTCTGGTGGCTGCTTTGAAATCCTTGTCAGTTCCAAGATCTATTTCATGGTGGTGTTAATGTCAGATGATTATCTTTCCTCATTCAATTTGTAATTTTCCCTGTTCTTAGTGTTATGGGTTTTTTTTTTTTTTTTTAACTGTGTCTTGAATATTTTGACTATTTGTATTATATGACTTAATTCTATATTCAATTTTAACAGGAGCCAACTTGTTTAATTTCAGTATGAAAATCTTGGCTACTTTTGTGGACTGGGTTCCAGTGACAATTTGATTTTCAAAGCATTATGGTGCTATTTTGGAGAGTTAATCTATTTTCTGCTGCTGGGGCTCCCATGGGTCCCTGCTGGTGGTTTGTGAGAAATAGAGTCAGCCTGAGGGGTAGAGGATTTCCTACAGGCTGACCACCTGGTGTCCCTGGGTGGGGGCAGACAGTCAGCTTGGGGAGGAAGTCTTCCTGGGCTGGGCGCCTGTTGTGGCAGTGCTGTCTGGTCACTTGGGGTCTCTCTGTGGGATAGAAGATTCTGTGACAGGGAAAAAGAGTATTTTCTATGCCAGGTTCTTTTTGTGCCTTTGCATCCTCTGCTTGTTGGGGATAGGAAATGCTGTTATGGTGGGATTCTCCTTGACTCTGCTGCTCCTCACCCCTGCTATTGGTGTCTCTAGGTGGAGTAGCATCGTTTCAGTCCTGGTGGGAGGGAGAACATTTCTGTCTGCTTACTGATGATGGGGCTCCTTGTTGATACCCCTAACCTTTCTGGTACTGCTGGAATCACCTTGGTGTTGTCTGTGGGATTCATGTTTGTATGTGGGAGGAATGCATCTACCTGGGTACCTAATGTTGTTAAGTTGGGGAAGAGGAAACGTTAGACCTAGGTCTTTACTTGGGTGGAGACATAAGATGCCCTGCCACTATAGTATTCCTCCAGTCTGGGAGTCACCTTTCCCTTTTCATCTTTTGGAGCTTTCATTTGGTTGCCTCCTGAAATGTTTCCAGGGTTTATAGTTGTACTTAATGGGGACCAGAAATCTCAAATGTCACTCTGTCTAAAAATTGGAAACTATTTTTTTATTGTAGTAAAATATACATAATGCAAAACATATTACTTTAATGTGTATAGTTCAGTGGCATTAAGTACGTTAACATCACCACTACCCATTTCCAGAATGTTTTCATCTTCCCCAGCTGAAACTCAATACCCATTAAACACATTCCCCATTTCTCCTCTCCCACAATCCCTGGTAACCACCATTGAATTTTCCTTTTTTTTTTAAAAAAAAAAATTGAGATGGAGTCTCCCTCTGTCACCCAGGCACAGTGCAGTGGCATGATCTTGGCTCACTGTAACCTCCACCTCCCGAGTTTCAGCAATTTTCCTGCCTCAGCCTCCCGAGTATCTGGGATTACAGTCAGGCATGACCACGCCCGGCTAATTTTTGTATTTTTAGTAGAGATGGGGTTTCACCATATTGGTCAGGCTGGTCCCAAACTCCTCACCTCAGGTTATCCATCCACCTAGGCCTCCCAAAGTGCTGGGATTACAGGCGTCAGCCACTGGGGCCGGCCCCGCCATTGTATTTTCTATCTTCATGAATTTGATTATTCTAAGTACCTCATATAAATGGAGTCATATGGTATTTTTCCTTTTGTGCCTGCCTTATTTCACTCAGCATAATGTCCTCAAGGTTCATCCATGCTGCAGCATGTGTCAGAATTTTCTTCCTTTTTAAGGTCTATTTTAAAAATGGTATTTTTCCTGAATATAGAATTCTAGGTTGATATTTTTCCTCGAGTACTTTGAAAACGTAGTTCCATTTTCTTCTGACCTTCAGAGACAACTGTATCTGACTAGAACTACAGCCTGCCACCTAATTGTTCCTTAAACAAATTTGACCAGTTCACTTGCTTTCCATCCAACCTCTCATCATTGAATCTTGGCAGAGGTGGTGCTTTCAATTATTCTGTCTGGTCAAGATTGAGTCAGTTTACCTCTTCAATGTATCCTCTATGGCAGAGGTTTAGATTGTAGCCTTTTCTCTGCTCTGCTAAACTAGTTACCTCCAGTCCATCTTCCTTTCATCTTTCAAAAAAGTAATAAACTTTCTTAGTTGTCATTTCCTCTTGTTCTTTGTAGAGGAGCAGATTCTAATTCAAGATGTTTAACCAGAAGCCACTCATTCAATACTGTAGTGCTACCATATTGATATGGTTTGGCTGTGTCCTCACCCAAATCTCATCTTGAATTGTAGCTCCCCAAATTCTCGTGTGTCATGGGAGGGACCTGGTGGGAGATAATTGAATCATGGGGGCAGGTCTTCCCCATGCTGTTCTTGTGATAGTGAATATCAGAAAGAACAGAGATCATGAATATCATAGTGAATATCACAAAGAACAGAGTTCATGAGATCTGATGGGTTTATAAAGGGCAGTTCCCCTACACAAGCTGTCTTGCCTGCCACCATGTATGATGTGTCTTTGCTCCTCATTTGCCTTCAACCGTGGTTGTGAGGCCTCCCCAACCATGTGGAACTGTGAGTCAATGAAACCTCTTTCATTTATAAATTACCCAGTCTCAGGTAAGTCTTTATTAACAGTGTGAGAACAGACTAATACACGTATCCTTAGCACAAACACCCGATAAGGACAGTGCCTAAACAATGGGATTATAGAACAACTTTATTATGCATGTAGAGATAAAAATTCTAAAAATCAACCCATAAGTTTAATCCAGGGGTGTAAAAAACAATGAGATTAAGTAGAGTTTATTTCAGGAACACAATTAAACAAAATGAGATTTACCAGTGTAATCATCCCAAATTAAAAGCGTGACATTACATGGTTAAATAGATGCTGAAGGGGCAGCTGATAAAATTTAGCAGCTATCCTTAATAGGCACCCTAAGCAAAATAGGAATCAATGGAAACTGCTTAACTATAATAAAAACTGCATAAGAAAACTGCAGCAGGAGTCAGCAAACTATTGCTTGTAGGCCAAATCCAGCCCACTGCCTATTTTTATAATGCAGTTTCATTGAAATACAACTACACTCATCCATTTATATATTTTCTGCTTTTTTAAAGAGTTTCGTGGCAGAGTTAAGTAATTGTGACAGAGACCATACAGACTACAAAGCCTGAAATATTTATGATATGACTTTCTCTAGACAAAGTTTGTTGACCCATATTCTAAAGAGTTAAATCATGAAGTTGTTTCCATTAAAAGGTAGGAACAATTCAGGGATGTACTTCATCCTAAATATTATTAATTCTGCCTTTCATTTAGCAGGAAAGGTGATCTTTTGAAATCCAAATCTGATTAAGTAACTTTTCTTCTAAAATCTTTCAATGCTTTTCTATCATACTTGGGGAAAAAAAATCCCAATTCCTTCCTGGGGTCTGCATACAAGGCCATATGAGATCTGTCTTTTGCTGGTCTTTCCAGCCCACTATCTACTATTCTCCTTGTTCACTGTGCTTTAATTCCACTAAAGGTCTTTAAGGTCTTGAAGTCTGCAGTTCTTCCTTATCTTAGGGTCTTTGCATATGCTTTTCCCATTCCCTAGAATTCTGTTTCCTTCTGACTACTGCCTCAGTTTTTAATAGGTCTCACTTCAATGTCACTGTATCAGAGAGTTCTGGCCTGACTACTAAAGATCCTTCTCTGTCATTTTCTATCTCTGTATCTTGTTTCTTTTCTTTATGGTATTTATTACAATTTACAATTGTTTTTACTTGTTTGTTGACTGGTTTTTTGTCTTCCCCCTCTAAAATATAAATTCGATAAGAGCAAGAGTTGAGTTAGCCTAGTTCATTGCTACATTGCCCTATTTGTTGACTAGATGAAGATACAGTTTAATTAATTTTTCTAAATCATAGCCAGCAAAATATACCTGATATTTTAAACCAGCATGATGGACTCCCCAGACAAAGGTCTGTTTGTTGTCATGCAAAGTCTGTCAGTGGAATTCATTCGTTTCTTCATTCATTGGATAAGCATGTGTTGAACAAATGCGAAGGACCAGGCTTTATGGGTGGGGATGGTGAGGACAGAAATATAAAACATTGTTTCTGATGTCAGAAAGCTCATAGCCTGATAGGAGACATAATCAGTAAACAACTGGTTGTTATGGAGAATGATAAGCTCTCTTGCAAAATAAAGGAACCTTCATGGATCCCGAAAGAGGAAGAGGTGAGGCTGGTTTCTGGAGAAGATGCTGTCTGAGATGGACTTTGAAAGCATGTCTTATTTGCATTTAATGTAGTAATGCCTAATGCAATGTCAGAAGTACTTAAGGCATTAATAAATTTTGGTTGTTGTACTTAAAAATTGGAACTAACCAGAAAATTGAAAAGATAGGGGTGTGAGTGTGGATATATTATAAGGAAAAGGAATAGCATGGGAAATGAATAGAGTTGAGATAGAATGCGGCCCATATGAGAAAATGCTTTGGATCAGTTTGGCTGAGTAGAAGGTATATGTTGTGAGAATGGCGAGAGGTAAAACTCACCTGGGAGACAGAGGTTAGGTCATCAAGTGTATTATGTGCTGTTCATGAAGGGAGAGACATTGAAGGACAATTGTATGAATATAGCTGAAATTATTTAGAAGCAGCAATTGTAGAAAATATGTTCTGTTTCTGTTGTCAAATGTAAGAATTGTGACAATAGATTTGATGCAATCTTAGACCAAACTTGTTTTGAAAAGTGCAGGCTTCTATAATTCTGAGTTTACAATTACTTTTTTTTTTTTCCTAAGAAAAAATTTACCGTGGTGCATGGCAATCATATGCTGTCTACATATTTAACCACTTTTAGGATACCTTAGATACTGCTTGCTACCCTCTTCTCTGCAGGTCCAGGAAGAATGAATTACCCTATAACTTGCTTAGCAAAATCTTCCCTGTGCTTGATTTCCCCCAGGTAGAGGACTGGGGCTTGTAGGGTAAACTTTGCAGGCCTCCAGTGTGTCTTTGCCTCCTTCTTTGGAGCCAGGGACAGTCTGGAAATAAATATCTTTTTATGTTGAGTCAAGTTCAAAACAACATGCCAGGCTCCCAATTTACACCTGTGGGGAAAAGAAGAAACTTCAATGAGAGCTAATTGAATAGCTTTGCCCTTGTAGCAGGCACTTGTGTTTCTGCTAGTGGAAAGAAGGCCCCTGGAGAATCAGGTGACCGAAATTTCCCTGGGAACCCTTGCATTCTGGAGAAATACAGGATTTCTGCGGAAATTTTTCTGTTTTCTGAACATGTGAAGTGTGTGCAGGATAAACAGTCTGCTACCTCTCTTCCAGCTGCAGCAGTCCTGTCAGAGCAGTTGCTGGGTGTAGGCTACTGGAGTGGGTCCCAAAGTGATACACAGTGTCCTACCCTGAAAGAACCATCATCTGGTGGCTGCACACACATTTGCCTCTGGAGGTCTTGACGACTGTTCCAAGGCTGATGAAGGGAGCCGTGATGGAGCTGATCAGACCTGCTGAGGGAATGCAGAAAAAGGGAAGGAACCTCATGGGGTAGGAGCATCAGACAAGGCCTTCCAATGGTGATGAATTATGAGCAGAACCTTGAACTTCATTTTGAATTTGGTTTGAAGAAGAGAAGGTGCAAAGTTGTTTCAGGCAGGTAGAAAGACAAGAGACATTGGAGATAGATCATCAGAGCTATCCAAAACACCTATCTGACCTGGTTACTATCCTATTGAAACCTGTCATTGGTTCCTCATCACCTGCATAGTAAAGTGTAAGCTCCTTACCTGGACATATCACTGGCCTCTGCTTACCCCTCCAGCTTCCTCATCCCCCACCTTGTGCCTTGGTTCTTACGCTCTACCAATATCTTACTCTTATCCCTCTGAGTACCCCATGCTATTTCATGCCTCCATGACTCTGTCTCTAATGGTTCTTCTTGTTCCCTTTCCTGTCTGATAGCCTGGTGAAGTCATCTTTGCAAGCTCTTGTGAGACCTCACTAGCTGTATTAGTTTGTTTTCATGCTGCCAATAAAGACATACCCAAGACTGGGAAGAAAAAGAAGTTTCACTGGACTTACAGTTCCACACGGCAGGGGGAGGCCCCAGAATCATGGCGGGAGGCAAAAGGCACTTCTTACATGGTGGCAGCAAAAGAAAATGAGAGAAGAAGCAAAATCAGAAACCCCTGCTAAACCCATCAGATCTTGAGAGGTGTATTCACTATCACAAGAATAGTACAGGAAAGACTGGCCTTCATGATTCAGTTACCCCGCCTGGGTCCCTCCCACAATATGTGGGAACACAGCCCAACCATATCACTAGCTGACCAAGGTCATGTAATAATGGAAATGAGAAGAAGCCTGTTTGGGCTGATTCCGGAGCCTTTGCTCTTAACCACCATGCAATTCTACTTATAAGGAAGAGCCCATTATTTATAATTTCATGCTGTTCATAGTTAGTCTTAGTTGGTGAGCTGAGCCCTTTGGGAAGAGAAGTGCCCTGGATTCTAGCTCTCTTCCTGCTATGACACTTAGAGCAAGACATATGAAATACCTGTGGGCTTTATTTTTCTCATCTGTAAAATGACAACCTTTGTCTTACAGATAATTACAGGATATTTTTAATTCTATCAAAATATATATTTTAAAAGATATTCCAGGAATATTGGCCAAGGTTAGCTCATGGATATAGAATTATACCTAGGCCTGGGATAACAGGATAACTAACACCTGTTATCCCAGTACTTTGGGAGCTGAGACAGGTGGACCACTTGAGGTCAGGAGCTCATGATCAGCCTGGCCAACATGGCAAAACCCCATCTCTACTAAAAATACAAAAATTAGCTTGGCATGGTGGTGTGTGCCTGTAGTCCCAACTACTAAGGAGGCTGAGGCATAAGAATTACTTGAACCCGGGGGCAGAGGTTGCAGTGAGCCAAGATCGTGCCACTGCAATCCAGTCCGGTCCACAAAGCAAGACTCCATACTGCCCCCTGCTGCCTCCCCCAAAAAAGAATTATACTTAGGCATCTAAATGAATGACTTCTCCTTAAATGTCAGGGCTTAATTTACTGATACAATATGGTCTAATATCAAAGTAGGGATTTAAAACAGAAATTGGAAACCAAATAGAAGTTGTCTTTGTAAAAAGTTGGAGGAAAAAATATAAAAATATTCAGAAAGCTCCCTCTTCTTCCTGGCTGTATGACCTGAAGAAAGATTATCCTATCTAATTTTCAGTTTTCTCCTCTGGAAGCAGAGATACTAATATAATGTACTTCATAGGGTTGTGTGAAGATTAGATGAGGTCAGGTGTGTGACGGTCTTAGCATAGTGCCTGGCATGCAATAAATAACCCAATAAGTATTAGCTGTGGATTATGGAATGGAATGTAGGGACTGGGAGGGGGTGGGTGCTAGGTGAAGGCTTGGAGAGACCTCATGCTTTCTTATTTAGCAAATACTCCAGCTTCTGCATGTCTCTAGTTGGTATGCCCCAGAACTCAGAGTCAGGTTTTGGGGAGTAGTGGTGTACCCCACAGTGCCCTGGATATAGGCTGGGGTTGGTATAGCCCAGGGAAATCCTGAATACTAAAAATGATAAAGGTAGTAACAGCAGCAGCAACAACAGTTATCACCATTACCAGATCTTTCTGACCCCAGAGCTTGTGCTCTTGACTGTTTTTATTTCTCTGAGACACTGAGAGTCATCCTTTAAAAGAAGGGGGAGCCAGTACTATCATTCCATAGCCTGAGACACTCTGATGGGTGCAGTAGTACCAGGGTTGTTCCTGCCTATGATGGGGTGAAAGCCTGTGTGATGTCATCAGGTGGGCCAGGAATAGCCCTCATGAGCTAAATGCCAGAGCACCTGAAGGTTCCAGTATGCATCACCCTTGGAGACAGGAGCACTGGCATTTTCTATTAAATTCCAAATGTAATCTGGAAGGCATTGTGCACCATTCCTTTATCATCTTTTCTAAAAATTATAAATCAGATTTGCCAGTCTCTTATTTGGGCAGGAGGCCAGGGACAGTTCAGAACATAGGGTATCGCTCACCTCTAAAAATAGTTCAATACTAAATTGTCATTCTTCTAAATTGCCTCTTCTGTGCCCAAATCTGGACAATTTCATTTTCTTTTCATTGGCTTTATAGTTGAGTGAAAGTAGTTCATGTCCTACTCCATAGAATATTGCACATTTTATAATACAAGGAAACAAGTTTTTATTCTTAAATAAGAGATACTTTGAGAAGCTTCTAGGGATGGGTTAGTTCAAGCTCAATCTTTCATTTTTACTTAAATTTCACTGATATTCAGTATAGTCTCTCTGTGTGTATGTATATCTCCTATCTTATTCATTGCTTTGTGGCCAGCATCTAATACATTCTCAAGTAAATGAATTAATAAACTGAGTACTCCTATTGTGAAAGGCCCTAAAGACAATGAGAAAATCAGCAAATAAAGGCTCTCCATCCTCAAAAATCTTAACCTGTAACAGAGAGACAAGTTCTAAGGCAGGAGAGACTGAGGGCCTGAACATGCTGTGGAGATGCAAAGGGGAGATGGGGTGAAAGCAAGGGGGGGCAAGGAAGGGGAAAAAGGCAAACGTTACCCTGTGGTTTTGAGCTTGGATGCCTGGCAGAGCAATAGTGCCATCAAAAGAGAGATGGAAGTCAGGAAGAGGAGCAGATCTGGGGAAAGGGGATAGAAGGAGGACATGATGAGTTCGAATCTAAACAGATGAGGTTTGGATGATGTAGACTTGGGTGCCACTTAAGATGTGCAGCTGCCCTATAAGCTATGATGAAGATGAGTTAATTGCTGAGTTCTAGAGTAGCTTCAAACTTAGGCTATTTTATTCTCTTTCTTATTCAACAGGGCTTTGTGCTAGGCAATAAAAAGGGATTTTAAAAGGTACAAAAGGCATGATCTTTGCTCTCCCAGAGTTCCTGAGTGAGGCGGTATGTGCTCAACAGTGCCAGGCAAGTAGCAGCCTGTAGAAGGAACAGAAGAAGGAGTGGCTTGGGCGTGACAAGCTGGAACTTGCAGCAGCTGCAGGGGGAGGGCGTTCTGAGAATCTAAAGATCAGCATGCCCCTTCGGACCTTTGGAAGGAAGCTATCAAAAATGAAGACATGACTTCTCAATACCAGGTTTATTTAAAAAGGAATTAAACCAATGTAACAGGTACACCTTTTTACAGTAATTACCTTATTGGTATACAGAGAAGAGGCAAAATCATGAATTGGTTTGTTTTGTCTTTCCATGAGGAAAATGGCTTTTTTGAGCCCAAATGAAGGGGACTTAATGGCTTGGCCCCAGGATGATCATTACTGCTGTGGGCTGGGAAGCCTTGGAAAATTGCCCTTCTCTTTTCCTGCTACTTTCCATCCCACTTTTTTCAGAGACATATTTTGGGTCCCCTGTCTCCTTGAATCTGCTAGCAGTGTGTAGAGACTCACCCAGTGCCTGACTGCCTGTTACTGCTGCTAAGCCTTGTTCTGACTGGCCATGGTGACAATGGCCTAGGAATTTCAACTTTGAGAGACTCCACAAATGCCATGAGATGGGTGGCCGCTTATGTGGTTATTGTCTAGGGCTGACTCTGTCCCCAGGGATGTGATTTTAAAGCCCTGGTATATGAGGTTGAGAACACCTATAACAATAGCCAATCCTAACAAGGGAGCTTCTCCAGGTTTATAGAGGGGAGTCTTCAAAGGATTCAACTTCCTAATAGTGATCTATGAGGCCATACCAGTGGCATGGGGGGAAGTGAGAATTTAGAAAAATTGTTGGAAAGTATTTTCCTCTTGACAAGTAAAGAATTAGAGTATTATGGAATTGTAAGAAATTACAGGGTTAGAAGATTCCCTCTTTTAGTAATACATTTTATACTCTGATTAAAGCACTTACCTGTATCTGATAGTAAGGATGCTAGAATAAGGGCTTTATTGCCTCATTAAAATAGTGCCATCTAGTGGTAAATGTTTTGAATTGTCGCTCGGTGCCCAGAGAACTGTCAAACCCTCAGGGGACTTGGCTTAAAGATTAAGCAGCATTTATCATTTTCTTGTTTATTTATTCATCTATTCTTTCACTTAGTTTACTTATCACTTACTACATGCTGAGTATCTTGATGGGTGTTGCGTATGAAGAGACGAGGAAGACACAAGCGCTGACCTCAAGTTGTTCATAGTCCAGTGGGTGAGACTGCCTGTAGCCCTGTGATTGCAATCCAGAGATAATGGCTATTTGAGAAGTGCAGTGGAAGCCCAGGAGATTCAAATGTCACAAGCAGTTTCACTGCCGCTGCTGGAAGGCCCTCCCATGTATATAAGGACACAACTTGCAGGAAGCGTGGAGTCAAGGAAGGGACAAGCTGTTGGATGCTTCCTCAACTTGCTACTTGTGTGGGATTCCCCACCATATCAGCCCTCTCTTTTGGGTTCTCCTTGTGTCTCTGGCCCTACTCCTAAATCAAGGAACTGAATGAACTTGTGGTTTGCTGCTCACAAGAGAGAGAAAGCAAGCCCTCTCTTTCTCTTTCATGGGCTTGATTCTTGGTCATTCTAGGACATACATTGTTGGACACAGGGTGGTGTGTTTAAAGCCCTGGACACTTTACAGGAACCTATCAACAAATGTTTACTTGCCTTCTCTGCCTTCTGCTCATTTATATTTCCCTTTTCTTCTGCCATGAGAGGTTTGCATAAGTCTTTCTCTTCTTCACATAACTCTGTCTCTGTGCAATACAATCTATACTGTTCTTTTCTGGAGAAATGGACTCATTGTGAGATCTTGTTCGGGCACCTAATCTTTCTAGTTCCAAGAGTTGTTTCCTCTTAAAAACCAGACCAATAATATTGACCTACCTAGGTGCTGAGCATGCAGAGGCCTGGGATGATGAACTCTGAAGATGTGGGAAAGAATTCACAGTGCATGAGGCATTTGGACTGGGATGTGAAGAGTGGTTTGGAGATTATCAGTTGGAGGAGGTTTATGTTACTAAAGGACATCCTACTTAGGTAGGTCAATATTACTGGCCTGGTTTTTATGAGGAAACAACTCTTGGAGCTAGAAAGATTAGGTGCCGGAACAGAGTCACACAGTGAGTTCATTTCTCCAGAAAAGAACAGTGTAGATTGTATTGCACAGAGACAGAGTTATTGGTAAAGTGTTTTAATTCTTATTTAATATTTTATGACATATAAACATGAGCAAAACACTTGTTATGCTTTTTCTTCACTTGTCTTAAGTTTTACTTTGTAAAAATTAGCCATCATACTGTTTATTTTTTTTGGTAGAGTTTAACCCTTAAAAATTTTCACTTCATTTACTTTTTAACACCATACTCCTTGAATAAGTCTTTTTTGCTTTCCTTGTAATTGGTTCTTCTTAGTTTCCTTAGCTTTCTTCTTCTTCCTTGCTCTCTGTTTTCTCTATGAAGAGTGCTTTCCATCTCTTTCCTTCTCTTGGTGTCCAAGCCATCTTTTACTGTCATAACTCTCACCTTGCTTTGTTTGTTTCTTCTTGCCTATCCAAACTCTTTCTGTCTGTTAGTTCTATGATCTTTTCTGGTTCTTCTCATTCAGTTCTTCCCTCTCATTCTCTTTTCCACTTCTCCATGTGTCTCTCATTGTGTGTGTGTGTGTGTGTGTGTGTGTGTGTGTGTGTTTTACTATCTTGATCTTTTAGGTTGTGCTTCTCAGAAGTTTATAGTACCGATTCCATGTTTAGTTTGTCTCAGTCACCACTATGGGCATAACATTCTGTTGGTGTGGGAGAGGTAAAAGATCTGTCAGGAAGGAATAATATATTCATTTATTCATTTGTCAGACATGTGTTGTGTGCCTGCTAGGTACCAGGCATTATACTAAGAGCCAGGTAGGGATAGAGAAGAAGCAAAGAAGAATGAGATGGTGTCCACTTGCACGGAGCTCATATTCTAATCAGAAACAAATAGGTCAAAAATTCTTATGATGAAGCTCTGACTTGGGCTGCATTAGAGATAGGTAGAAGAGATTGAGCATGCAGAGGCCTGAAATGATTAACTGTGAAGAGGTGGGAAAGAATTCACAGTGCATAAGGCTTTTGAACTGGAATGTGAAGAATAGTTTGGAGATTATCATTTGGAGATTGTTTGGGTCACTAAAGGGCATTCTAGGCAAAGGCAATTTACAAAAGACTGAAGCCTTTAATAAATGTGGTGGGCCCAGGGAAATGCATATGGGAGATACAGGGTATGTACTGGAAAAAGATGAGACTGAAGAGGTGGAAAAGAGACAGTTTCATGGAAAGTCTTATAGTCTGTGTAACGGGGTTAGGGATTCCTTCTGAAAATACTGGTGAGTCATGGACAGAAGGCACATAAGTATTTTGGTTATCTGCAGGTTAAGGAGACAGATAAAAGTGGATGGATTTAATGGATAATTTAGAGGTCAAGTGGACAGAACACGTGATTGATTGGATGCGAGAGGCGAAAGAGAGTGGGCATTTAAAATAAATTTGTTTTAATTGGCATATTTTCTCCTGAGGATTTCAAATTCCCTTAAGAGTTATTATCCCTTTCTATTCATGGGATTCTTATCTTTTTCTAGTGGGGTCTTTTCCTAAGGAATCTAGAATTTGAAGTTTCTAGCTCACTACTCAGATACCTTGTTTTAAATTTTGGCAATAAAATTCTGTTTGCTTACTTTGCTGGGTTTGGCTGACTCGTCTGTGCAGCGCTGCTGGTTCTGAGGAATCAGTAGTTCCACACTCAGCTTCTGGAAGGAGGCAGAGGGTAAGCACAGCATGCTTTGGTGTGCGTGGGGTAGTGCTGTTGAAGGGGAAGTAGCAAGATCTTTACTCTTCTTACAGACTAGGTGCCCTGTATATGCTGGTAGGATGGAGGGAGGAATAACTGAATGGTGAATAACATAAAGAGTACTTATAGTGTCTTTATATTAAATTACTGTATGAGGTGGGGAGAACTTGAATGGGAAACTGGAGGTCAGCAAGCTTTCTCTTCTTGCTGTATTTTATGTAGACCAATATTGAAATGGAGATATATTTCTCAAGTTCAAATAATGGGGTAGGGGAAGGAGAAGTTAAACTGTAATAAATGTTGTGGAGACTTAGGACCAGGTTAGGGTTTTTCTTTCTTGGGAGGATTCACCAAGGGGTAATTATACTGAATCAGCAGGACCTAATGTCATAGGTTGAGAAATAAGAGACATCAAATTTGGGATCTAGCAGCACTTACCCTGCACTCCTAGATCCCCACCAGCTCACCCTCAACATATCAGATTCAGTAGAAGATTTTTAGGTTTGGTGTTTCTTTTTCCTTTTTGGAGGGTCACATAAACTCATTAACTCTGGATTCATCATTCCTTGCTACATATCTTCAATGTCTTGGGTGTATAACCCATTGTTATCGTCATACAAATACAAAGCATTTTCTGGAGACAACAGTACCTTGGTCCTGAGTATCCGTCTTCGTTAGGTGTTGGATTGCATTAATTTTCTCAATTCTGTACCCTTCTTGTTTCCATGCACCTTTGGCATATTACTTGGTAATTTCTTTCACTGGAGTTGATTTTCTCTGTCCTTTGATTCTGAGTTTGGCCACATGACTTCCTTTGGTCAATGGAATGTTGTAATAAAGAGTTTGATTCCAGTTTTGAGGTTAGACTGTTTGATAGGATTTGGACTTCCACCCTTACTTTTTTTTTTTTTTTTTTTTTGTGAAACAGAATTTCGCTCTTGTTGCCCAGGCTGGAGTACAATAGTGTGATCTCGGCTCACTGCAACCTCTGCTTCCCAAGTTCAAGTGATTCTCCTGCCTCAGCCTCCCAAGTAGCTGGGATTACAGGCACCTGCCAGCATACCTGGCTAATTCTGTATTTTTAGTAGAGATGGGGTTTCGCCTTGTTGTTCAGGCTGGTCTTGAACTCCTGACCTCAGGTGATCCACCTACCTCAGCTTCCCAAAGTGCTGGGATTACAGGCGTGAGCCACTGCACCCAGCCACGTCCACCCTTCTCTTTCCCACCACCATACATCTGGTACTTTAGACAAGAAAACACACATACACCCCTGGCTTCTTTGCATCACAGAGAAGTTTGAAAACCCTCACACACATGACAATCCCTTCCCCCTCCCCAACCCCTGACCACTATAAAGGCTCAAGTCACTCTCCTGTCTTGTCATTCCAGATTGTCTTGTGTCTACCCTGCCCCCAACCGCCCCCCTGCCCCCGCCCAAAAAGTCCCTTGTGTGACTAATAACCTTTCTTTCAAATTCTCTTGGTGTGCGAAGTATTATCAGTCTGGATATCCAACCTACTAATTGGGGTCAGAGGATCTATTCCACCTTCACAGGATGACTGCAAAACAAATATTAATCTATGTGTGTGTGTGATACTTGCAGACGGTTGGAAGAAATGCTTGCATGTCTCTGCTTCAACTATTTCTCCTCTGTTATGGCCATGAGATTATGTCTAGGCTAGCCGGCTAGAGAGTGAAACAAATGGAGTAGCATCCCATTGCCTTATCACCTCAGTCAGCAAATCAGTCAATGAATAGCTGACCCCAGACATGTCTGCAAGCCCAGCTAAGATCAGCAGAGCCTCTTAGTCAATCCACAGCTAACTGCAGATGCATGAGTGAAGCCAGGCAAGATCAGCCAAGGCTGATCAAGATCAGCTGAACCCTCAAACTTGTGAATTAAATATATGCTAATTGTTGTATACCACCAGATTTTTGGGGTTGATATGTGGAAATACTGTGGCAATAGATAACTGAAAAACCGAGTGTGGGAACTTTTAGACCAACCCTGGGGTAAATATAAGGTCTCCAAAATTTAGCAACTCTCCCTGAAATCCAAAATGAAGTAAAAGATTATAGTGCAGCTTATATTTAGCCCTTTGGCCTCTATTTTTAAGAGTTAATTTTATTTAATTTTTTTGTGCTAGGACTCTTAATAAGCAATTTTAAAAAAAGCCTTAAGTAAGATTAGCAATTTGCACCTTTTTAAAAATTAACAGCACTCTGTTGTTTTGATATTGAGCTCCATTATCAATTTGCATCTTTAAAGAGGTGTAACCTTTCTCAGATATTTTGCTCTGTGTTCTTACATTTAACTAGCAAGACTTGATTTTTACATTGCTTATGTTGGCTTTGCTTCTGCACAATTAAAACCAGAGGAGAAGAAGAAAAAATCTAATACTCAATAATTAGAAGTATGATGTAGATTTCTGTAACCCTGGCTATTCAGAGCTGAGTGGTGATCAAGGCAGGATTAATGTATTAACATGCAAGGCAGATATGTTAATAAAGGAAAAATGTCCTACAGTTTTAGGACACATATCAACAAAAATTTCTGCGTCCTTGAATGGTTGCAGATTATACCTTCTTATTTATGAAACTAGCTCCCAGGAGCAGTAAACTTTGAACTGGCATGGACTCCTGAACTCTCCCAGTTGTATGACAGGAACCATTTTGACTGATTATGTCCCATCTTCCACACTACCTTGCTCTGCCTATCCAAAGTCGACTCTCCCCAGGAAGACCATCCACCAAGCTGCACACTGAGGTGCCTCACAGGCAGAAGAGGTCATGTACCTCAGTATCATCCTTTGTTTTCTACTCATATTTTCTCTAGTAAAAAGATTCAGTTGGTGGCAGTGAAGTCCTTCTTTATTTGGGAAAGTGTACCAACTACCCTTTGCTTGGTTAGGACAAAAATGCTAACCATGTTGCTCAGTAGAAAAATGTATTTGAAAAACTAGATTGTGAGTAATTACCTGTTTTTTTTTTTTTTCAGTTACACAAAGTATGAAACATTTCTACATCTTCTGGGCTTCATTTTGAACCCACTCAGTGTATTTTCTCAAACCATTAACCAAAACAATGTATTTTGTTTATTCAACAATGGACCAGTGAAAACTGGAGCTTAAACCATATGTTTTCTCAATCTCTGAGCTGGAACCAGAACATCAAAACTTTCGTGAACTGAGCTGATATTCCAGAGTTAAATCCTTGTTGAGATCCTAGAAGGGTGCAGTGGTTCTTGGTCACTTTTTAGAATGCTGTGTAAAATCTAAAAGCTTTGGTTTTGTTCCTAATTAAAACTAATTTTATCTTGTATTATTCCTTCTAATGTAATGAATGCAAAATATGATGTCACTCGTTGCAGAAGAGAAAAACATGAAGCATTCAGGCAGAATATACGTCTGTCTTTACCATGGAATCTAAGTCACTTGTTAATCTGGCTTTTGACCTCAGTCCAAGCAGATTGCCGTGGGATATATAGATGTGTTGTCCCCTGTGGCAATATTCTCCAGCTATTTAGATGGTATTTTCTTTGGAGTACTTGATCCTGGAAATATCTAGGGAATACTTTAATTTCTAATTTATCATGAATGTACAGTCAAATGGTATTCAAATTTTTAGCTATCCATTTCTGTAATCCAAACTACAGATTGAAAAAAATAATACCACATCACATGGAATTTGAAGACATTTTAGTTACACTGATAAAGTGGATACGATTAACTCAACAAAGGTTAATGTTTTCAGATAATTAACTTATTTATTCTTCCAAGGATTATACGGGAATGCCTGGCCTTTCTCATATAAATTGAAAAATTCCAAGGGGAGTGAATGTTTGAGATGTCAAAGGTATATAAGAAATGGCCTGCATTTAAAAATTTAGGAAGAAAAAAGATTCATAAACAGTAAAGAGCAGGATAACGATGAGTAGGAGTTCAAAAAATAGTAGCCTGATGACGCATTAATGGACTGTAGCCTCTGGCTCAGCAGTGAGTCACAGGGCAATCAAGAGACATGTGGTGGTGGTCTCTGTGATGAGGGACTGCCTGCTGCAACTGAATTTGAATTCAAGCAACCACTGCTCTGATTTTTAAATTTTTTATTGGATGTTTTATAAATTACAGAGCAATTCAATCTAGTTGTTACGAGTGAAACAATATAAAAATGTATAAGAGAACACTAATTATTGCTGCTCCTTCTATGCCCAATCCCATGCTTTGGAAGGATTCAGTATTAGTTGACTGGTGAGAACCTTCCACACTTTCCACTTTTTTGTAGATACATATACAAAAATATATTCTCATGAGTAATTTAAAAATAATTGTATCAAAATAGGACCAAATTTGCACATTAATCTTTGCTTTTTTCACTTGAGAATATATCCCGGGAAATCAGAGAGGAGACATAGATATAACGCTATCCTTTTTCATTTTTTTCTTACTTTCTTTATATGTGAACACACACATACACACACACACACACTCTCTCTTACCTAAATGGAATCATTCATAGAAATTGTTTTTACACATTGATTTTTTTCTTTCTTTGCCTTACCTTCTTTCCTTTCCCCTCTTCCCCATTCCCTCCTTTTCTGTCTCAGTCCTGTAGCCTACATGTACAGTATGGTATACATCCTTCACTACCTTTCTCCATTCTCATATAATCCCTATGCACAGCCATTCACATGGAGACACACACACACACACACACACACACACATACACACACACACACAGATTTCACTCTGTGTTGTAAGCCTACAATGTGCTTTGAGTTGAGATTAGAAAAGTTGACCTTTCTTAATCTCTGTTCTGGGCTCCTCTTCCTTTGATTTCATCTCATAAAGTTTCTTAGTTTTACTTTGTTTTTAAACACAGTCTTAGTATGTTGCTCAAGCTGGTCTTGAACTGCTGGCCATAAGCATTCCTCTTGCCTGAAATCACAAAGGTTGTCAGTGCTACTGGCCTCAGCTCATGACTTATTTTTCTACATCATCCATGTAGGTGGTCTCATCCATTTAATGATTTTAATTATCATCCTTGCTGTTGATGTCCAAATCTACATTCCCAATTTAGACCTCTTTGGTCCTTATATTCAGCTTGCTTCTGGATATTTTCATCTAATTTTTCCATAGACATCTCAAATTGAATGTGCTCCAACTTCACCCTTTTCTTCTCCCGTTTGCATCCTGTATTATTTATTGCAATCGGTGCTATCATCATTCATCTAGATGTCAAGCTAAGAACCTACCAGTTAACAATCAGTCACCAAGTTCTGCCAGCTTATCAGTTAAATAGTTCTTGAATTTATTCTTTCCTCCCCATTTCTTTCATTAGTACACCAGTTAAGATACTCATTCAGCCTCATATATATTATTGCAAAAGTCTTTCAACTTTTTCTTTCATTTGGATCCCACACCCATAGTGAGTTACTGGGTTTCTATGGCTTCCAATCCATCAAAGAAAACATTTCATTGTTTTTGGTAAGGTTGGAAGCATAATAGAACTGTCCATATTAAGGTCTTCTTCATTTTTTTCTTCTGGGGTAGAAAGTGTGAAACATTTATTAAGGTATAAAACAAAAACAAAAACCATGACCAGAAAGAGAAGTTGGACAATGCTAGGAAAAAGCAAGAATATCCTAGCAAGCACTGATACTCCAGCAACATGGGGAACATATGTTCCTCCCCTACTTCCAACTCCTCTTCTCACTCATGCTGTGCCTTCCACTTTAGATAAGTAATTCCTATGCCATTGTTTTCCTGTCTGTTCTACAGTCAGAGTGAGTTATGTAAAACACAAATTTGGTCTTTGTGTCACTTTTGGGTGCTGGGAGCATTATGGCACCTTGATGAATAGAGCTGACTTTATGGGCTAGGGTTGGTTCAGATTTAACCAGGCAGAAGAAGAACAGATGAAACAAAGATCCTGAGTGATGGGCACAGCTGTCAACAGAAGATCATTGAGTTCATGTTGTGGGTGATGGGGAACAAGCTGATAAGACTGTCTGAGGCTTTTTGGAGGTATCCTACCAAATTGCTCATGAGATGAATTCCTTCCAAACTGTGCTGTTGGTCAGAACACTTAATCTGTGATCTCCTTTGGCCACTAAAAGCTAGAATAAATCTCATAAGTAGCTCCCTGAGGCTCTATTAGACAGTTATCTACTGGAGAGACAGAGGCTTAGGAAGCAGGAGTTAGGAAACACTATAACTAGATAGAATGGAACAAAGCATTTGGAAGAAGTGTAGATGGCAGTGTGGTAGTGAAACTGGAATGGGAAGGAAGAGGAACTTAAAATTCAAAGAGCCCTGGTTCTCATTTGTCATAGCTGCTAAGCCTCCTTGAACACTGTTTTGATAGTTTTGGCAGCTTTTATGGAGGTGAATCTTATGTTATCAGGATTTTTATATTGGATGTGGTGAGATCAGGACGAAGTTTATTAATGTCAGTTACCAAGGGCACTGCTGGGTCAGTAGGTACTGAAGGCTCTCTATGAGCCTCCCAGTTATCTCCTTGTGGTTTTCGTTATGCTTCACAAGTGGTTAGGAGTAGACTATTGCACTTCATTCTGGACACCAAGCTACCAAAAGTTCCATGTTGCTTTGTGAAAAGCTCAAAAAACATTTCACTGGCCTGAAGACAGGGTCACAGCACAGAGATTTTGTCTGGTTTAGGCCTACCCAGGTAGCTCATACAGATGTTGGAGACTCTTTGAATATGATCAGTGTTATATAAAAGCCTAAATTGTTAGGTCCTATGGGGGTTGCTTTTTGATAAGGGAAATTGGATCCAACATACAATGAGAGAAGTGATTTGGCTTTCATTGCTCCCAGGGAGGGATTGGTACCAAGAAAGTTCTGGAAGTTATGGAAGAAGACTATTGATTCCAAGTATTAGTAGGGTTTAGATGATTTGGAAATTAAAATGGAAAAAGCATCAAACATGATTCTTTCTACAGAAGCAGAAGACTAGTTTTTTGGGTCAGTTATACACCTACACATCATAATTTCATAAGTCTTAGCCTCAAGGACGTACAGTAAAACAAATGAACCATATGCAAAAAAAAAAAAAAAAAAAAAGTCGCTAAATCTTCACATTTAGGGGCACCAGAAAAAGTGGAAGCTAATGATAGTATCTGGTTTTCTGTCTTTCCTGGACTAATGCCTAAATATGGAAGCACAGAACTACTGACGGTATTAAGAAAAAGGGAAAGTCTAGAAGTATTTGACCTGATCTTATCCTTTAAAATATGCAACATATTTCCATTGACCAATAAACATAATCAGCAGATATTATAATCTTGTTTCTGTGTGACAGGACAAAGACTGGAGATTTATGCTATCCCTATGAGAAAATTCTCACTTCTCTTTTTTGCCTCTTCTGCAGGGAGTATCAGAGGTAAAATGAGATGACCAGCCTCAGGAGGTCACCCCAATTTAATCAGTGGTAGTGGGTTAGTATTAGTTACCTGGGGTAACTAATATTCAGTCTAGACTGGAGAGCAGGAGAAAGAAAAGGCCAAGAATGCTTCGGACTTCAGAAGGCCCCAAAACTGATCTCAGAAAGAGGAGTGGGAAGGTGGTGACTGAGTTCCACAGAATGAAGTTCACCCAGATGGAATTAGGTTTTAACAGCAACACCAGCAAGGTGTTAAGCTCTTGGCTGGAGTGGAGAGGTCTAGTCACATCTCTTGGGGTGGTGGGAAATGTTGCTTTCTGAAGTCTCACTCTGAGGCCTCAGAATAAGTGTGCTACTCTGCGCTGATCTCCCAGCTGCTTCAAAGCACCCCCTCCCCTTTTTGAGCAAGGCAAGGTAAAATAACTAGGCAAAATATATCCATACCAAGGTCATCTGGAAGGCACAACTGTGTCCAGTGATGTTTCTCACAACTCTAGCGTACCTAGGGGTATTGCTCTCTACTCCCTTTCTTCTCAAGGCCTTCTTTAAGTGCTCTCGTTGTTTTGGCTTTCTGTACTCCAGCATGGCAGCTGATAGACAATAAATATATGGCTCTGGGGATGAATTTCAGATGTCGAGTCTTCCAGCAAATTTGAAACTTAGACAAGTATCTTCTCCCATTCCTACTTTTTATTCCTTATAATTTCTGAGAAACTTTCCTGCCAGCAGACTTCTCAGACAGTGACAAACTGAATCCTCATTAAAACAAAGAAAGGTTAAGGGAAAAAAAATAACCTATTTAAAATGAGGTAACTCACTAGTCTTTCTGCTATAAATTGACAATAGGATTTATATAAATCCGTAATTTGTATCTCTTTTACCTGCAGTTAGGCTAGTTAATGATGAAAAAAGTATACAGCTGATCGTGTGGCTTTAATGAGGATTCTTTTTACAGAGTTAAAAAAATCCACCAAATTAAATTCTGCCAATTTACTTCATTGCAAATTGAGCACCACCCTGTGAGCAAAAAAAAAAAAAAGAAAAAGAAAAAGAAAAAAAATCATCAAGTAGCTTAAATCAGTTACAGCTAAATGTGTAAGTCAGCATGTGCTTTAGCCTTTAGTCATGAAGAATATATTAGATTTTAAAAATAAATGGCTTTCTGCTGAGTCTTCATTGCAGTGGCTTTCTGACTTTTAATTAAATTTTCAGTACTTGTGGATGCTTCCTCATGTACTCTGGCCACAGAGCTCGCATTGCCTCCATCATTAAGTGGAGTGGAAAACCAAATTGGAGATTATTAAGCGTGTTCATTTCTTTGTTATCAGTAGCTGGTGGCTCTCTCCTTTTTACTTGTTAAATAAGGATGGAGCTTTCTACCAGGATATTTTCCAAGAATGAAATAAGCTCTCGTAAACAGAGCATGATTAGCCCTAATGCGGGAGCTTGTTAAATGTTCCTCATTATACATTTCTGATCTGTTTCATCAGTGTTAAGTGAACTTAATGTAAATTAATAAAAACAGGTTTGCATTATTTTTAACAGGATTGAGAGTAAAGAAGAAAACTGTAAGCAACACTAAACTCAGCAACTAATGTCGAAGTTTGCACTTTTTCTCTGCTGCCCTTTCTGTTCTATGGAATTGAATAAATTGTTTGAAAAGCTTAATATTTAATCTGTTGGAATGGAGCATTGTAGTTTAGGTATTACATTAGAGACTGTAATTGCTAGTTTGGTGCTTTTCTGCAAATTTTGTGTTTGCTCCTTTTGAACTTCCCAGAAATAAAGAGATTTATGAAAATCATGTATTATTGGAGGGATTAATCTTGAACAAAGGAATTTTAATTTTTATACCAACAGGGTCAAGAACATAATTTTGGCTATAGAACCTAATGGTTGGATTTAAATTCATATTTGTTTTGATTTATAAAACTGAGTTCATTGCAGATGCTTCAAGGGAAATGTGTTATGTAAAATTCACATTGTTTTAAACAGTGACATTCTTAAAATACAAGGCTGCTTCTCCTAATTAAAAAGAAACCAAACTGAAAAGACACTTAAACATGCACAGAAAGTCAAAAAGCTAAGGGCTACTAATCTAAATGATAAGATGATTTATCTCTGAGATGCAGAATTAGATGCCCATGAGCAAGTTAGAATAATTGGGGATCCCAGCATTTAAATTTTTAGGACCTTTATTAACTAAAGTATAGTGTGCCTAAATTGCAAACTCCTTTGGAAAATATTGTTAGGAAAGTGAGGCTGCTGTCGACTTTGTGGTTTTTGTTTTGTTTTGTTTTGTTTTGTTTTGTTTTTTGAGACGGAATCTTGCTCTGTTGCCCAGGCTGGAGTGCAGTGGCCTGATCTCGCTTCACTACAACCTCCGCCTCCCAGGTTCACGTGATTCTCCTGCCTCAGCCTCCCAAGTAACTGTGATTACAGGTGCCCACTACCATGCCCGGCTAACTTTTGTATTTTTAGTAGAGACGAGGTTTTGCCATGTTGGCCTGGCTGGTCTCTAACTCCTGACCTTAGGTGATTCGCCTGCCCTCCGCCTCCCAAAGCGCTGGGATTACAGGCATGAGCTACCACACCTAGCCTGTGGTTGTTGATAGAGTTAGTGGAATCTCTGTATGTGGTGATTGTGGTTATTTGATTACATTCACGGACATCTTAATGCTCATGAAGTCTGAGCAAGTGTTTAAAATATAGTGAAATCAATAAAAAGTTATAAATTACGAAAAACATGCAATTGTGGATGCAGTTCTATTTTAAAGGAATTTTCTGGAACTTTACTTTTCATTGAATATTATGTAGTTCCTTGGACAAATAGTGCATATTAACTATTTGTTTAACATTAGTGGTAACATATACAGCAAAGTCTTGATTTTAACTAGAATTCTTAGAACATGTCATCCTCACAGCCCAGAATGGTGAAAGTAAAGAAATGTATGCCATAAATATCCACCATGACAGATGTAACTGATTGTTCACAGTGCTCTTTCCTGCTCAACCTACATTAGCTTCAGAATTCTTCTCAATACAGTAGCCCAGGCAGTTCCTACCATTAGATTGCAGTTGGTATATGAGAGGAAGCCTTGTTTGTCATCTCTACTATAATTGGTGAACTTTTTTTTTTTTTAGATTTAGTTAGGAAATCTTTGGCTGAAACATTTTAGGTCACTTCCTGCCTTATTAGAGTATGATGAACACATTTTCATCGTTACATCATTATTCATTAAATTTTTATTTCCTGAAGATTTTGTTTTGATTCTGTACTGTCATTATTATAATGAATTTTATTTTCCCAATGAATTATATATGTAGAAAGTATAACAGATTAGAATGAAATTGAACCAAACTTAGGATATGTACTAGAATATTCCTGTTCTTCCCTCTCTTTTTTCTTTCCCCCTTCTTTCCTTCCCTTCTTTCTTGCAAATTTTGATTCATTGGAATTCGGTCAGAAATCCAAGATATAATTTAAGTTTCCCAAAGCATGACTTAGAGGAAAGACAGAACACAGTCCTTCTAAAATGTCCAGGTGATCCTAAAATGTGGTCCAGTTGGCTTTGTCTTAGGAACCATCTACTGCGAACTTTAGCCTCATTCTGCTTTTCTATTCTCTGTTTATCTTCTGTCCTGTTCAGCTTTGTCTTACCTTCTGACATTTCCATGCTGGCTTCCTCATTACCAGCTCGCTCCTATCCCGGGTCCTACCACAGAATTAAGATACACATAGCTCTCTTGTCCCTGCACTCCCCAAGTAAAGCATTAAAGCTAGATACTGGTTAATTGACAGCTTTTAGTCATGGAGCTCTATTTAGCAGAATTGACTAAATGTCTTAACTGAAACAACAGCAGACAAGCACTCCTCCTTGGTGGCATGTAATAAGGACCACCAGTGATTCAATGCATGTGTGAGGGTAAAGGTCACAGGGAGAAACTGGGACCTTTCAGAATAGCTTCAGAAATGGAGCTGCCGCCTTAGTGTCAAGACAATAAATTTAAGGACTTGACATGTGGCCAACATGAAGAGTAAATATTGAAACAATAAATGACTCTAGATTAGTACAAAAAAACACAAAAGAAACTTAAGTGGTACACCAAAAAGTGGTTAGAAAATATCCTTCAAAGATGGGGAAAAAGGATGCATTATATGTCTGTAAAGTAATAATAATAACATGATGATGATAGAAAATATTAATTAAACACTTAATATGGGATAGGTACTATTCCAAGAATTTTACATATGTTAAATCTTTCCGTACTAAAAAACTTTAGGGGTAGCTACTATTACTATCCCTATTTTATGAATAAAGACACCGAGTTATAAAGAGAGCAAACAACTTGCTCAAATAGCTAGTAGATGACAGAGCTGGGAATTGAATCCAGGCAGGAATTGAATCCTGACTCTAGAGCCCATGTGTTCTTTGGTTGCAGTTCCCAAAGTTAGAGTGCTGTGTTTTTCTCTCAGCATTCTTGAACTTAATCAAAAAAGAAGCTATGTAGGTACAGTCACTGCCCCATGAGCCAAGTTCTTTCGGCAGAAAAAATGATGCTACAGAGCAGGGTAAAAATAGAAGCTTCTGGAGACTAACAGATTATGGGAATATTGCCCAAAGAGCATTCACTTTTATCAACCTAATGGTACTGACCTCCAGGAAATCAGAATAAAAATAATTCAGAAAAGCATCATCAAATCTCAGACTTTTGGATAAAACTGAACATAAACATAGGATAATACTTCAATACCAACTTCTCTTATTCCTTTTGTGATTGAGTGTTGAGGGAAGAAATACAATTATGAGTTACTTATTGGATGGCATGAAGATTTTCACAGACATCAGAGGAGATGAGTGACCAAAATTAGAGTTTTTTTTGAATAGAGGCTGGCACTAGGTGTGGAGCTGGGTTTGGAGCCACAAGGGTTGTGGAAGAAGTAATGCAGATGAAATTAGAAGGTGCACGTAGGCACCCAAACAACCTGGTGTAACGGCGATGGTGGGCACCGGGTCAGAGGAGGTCTACCATTGGCTGCCTCCGCTAATCATTTGACACAGCTGATTGTGGCCCTGAAATAACCACTTGCTTTCTTTTTTTTTTTTTTCCGAGACGGAGTCTCGCTCTGTCACCCAGGCTGGAGTGCAGTGACTGGATCTCAGCTCACTGCAAGCTCCGCCTCCTGGATTTTCGCCATTCTCCTGCCTCAGCCTCCCGAGTAGCTGGGACTACAGGCGCCCACCACCTCGCCCGGCTAGTTTTTCTGTATTTTTTTTTTTTAGTAGAGACGGGGTTTCACCGTGTTAGCCAGGATGGTCTCAATCTCCTGACCTTGTGATCCTCCTGTCTCGGCCTCCCAAAGTGCTGGGATTACAGGCTTGAGCCACCGCGCCCAGCCTAACCACTTGCTTTCAAGGGCCTTTTTCATAGTTCTTCAACATTCAGTATATATGAGGTCTTGTGTAGAATTGTAAGATGAACATAATAATCCTTGTAGATAGATTTTTTAAATTATGGAATTTTAAAATTTTTTTAGAATTTAAAATTTTTTTAGAATTTAAACATTTTTAGGTTTTTAAAAATTGCTTTTAGCTCTACTCATTCCTCTTAATATTAAGGGAGGAGACCACCCCTCATATCATCTTATGCCCGATTTCGGCCTCCAAAGAAGGAAGAAGTAAAAACTAAAAGGCAGAAATGAAATCCACAGGCAGAAAGCCTGGTGCCGCACCCTGGGCCTGGTAGTTAAAGATCGACCCCTGACCTAATTGGTTCTGTTATCTGTAGATTACAGACATTGTATAGAAATGCACTGTGAAAATCCCTATCTTGTTTTGTTCTGATCTAATTACAGGTGCCTGCAGCCCCCAGTCATGTACCACCTGCTTGCTCAATCAATCACCACCCTCTCACATGCACCCCCTTAGAGTTGTGAGCCCTTAAAAGGGACAGGAATTACCCACTCCGGGAGCTCGGCACTTGAGACAGGAGTCTTGCTGATGCCCCTAGCCAAATAAACCCCTTCCTTCTTTAACTCAGTGTCTGAGGAGTTTTCTCTGCCAGCTTGTCCTGCTACAATATTAGCTATGTTGATGTAGTTGAGGGTTGCCTGGAGAAGTGCCACATGCTATCTATTTAATTTTGTTTATTTTCTGCCACCTAAACGCCCTAGATAGGAGCTAGTTTGCACACTTAGATTATTATTTTTACCATTCATCATTCTGCTCATTGGCTATTTATAAAATAAATGTACATAATGTGCCTAAAAATATGAAACAAGAACTTGAACAAAATTGAAAAAGAAAATGAGAATCTGTCATTCTGACTTCTCACATATATCTCCAGTTTATTTAAGGGAAAAAAAGGCAAAGAAAGGAATATTTCTTATTCATATAATCATAGGAAAATCTTAACAGGTGGGGAGATTTCTTCCTAGAATGCAATGTACTCTCCTCAGTTGAAAGTAATTCTTGTGATATTTAGCAGAAATGAGCATTGCAATGGGGGCTGCTGTGCTGCGCTTCCTTTGGAGGGTTCTTAGAAGAACTGAGTGGTTTTCATTCATGTTTGCCAATTTCATAGATTTTCCCAACATAAAATTCAAAAGGCAGAAGGAAACCCTAAGTCTACTTAAAAATAATTGTGTGTATTTTCTTCACAACACTTTCAGAGTGGGGTTTTCTCAGAATCTGTTTGGTTCTTGAGTCACACTGATAGGGCCAAAGGCCCACAAGCCACCATTCATTCATTTTCCCCATCCTGCCCTTCTTTCATTTATCCTGCACAACAGTCCATGAATGAATCCACAGGCAACATTAGGAAGCTATGCAGTGCAACAAATGATATCATAATATTAATAGCTACAATTTATTAAATGCCCAATCAACAACAGGTGCTCCACCTGCACTTTTTTTTTTTTTTTTTTTTTTAACATTCTCATGGCAACTTTGCAAGACAGATACTGTCCCTGTTAGTCAGATGAGAAAGCCAAGACTCAGAATAAGTTTAGTGGTCTGCTAAGGTCTCCCAGCTGATAGGAGGTGAAGCTGGGGTTCAAAACAATGTCTGCTGGATTGTAAACCCAATGCTTTCAACATGACACTATTCTGCTTCCTTACGTTACCTGCATTAAAAAATTCTGTACTGCTCAATTCCTGCCAGAAACAAAAGGACAGCCATGCCATATTACCAAACTAAGAGTTGCAAGGGGCCTGCGAGCCCCATCCAGTTGTTTCTGACTACTAAGAACTAACACTTTGGTTAGGTGCTTAAAACATAGGCTTTCCCAGCCAGGCGGGTGGGTTGGCCAGATAGGATTAAGGCACAGGGACTCTTTACCAAGCAAGGTGCTCCTTCCTGTCAGAACACATTTCCGTAGAGCCCTGCAGTCTGCAAGCTGGTAGCACCTCCTCCTGCTTCTGCCTCCTAGTGGGCTGTCTGAGGGAGGCTATACATATGTATTAAGTTATTAAGCGGTGGTATGGGTTCTCACAAGTTCAAACACAAAGCATGCTGTGTCCCTGCTCGAGCATCTCCAGGAGGGCCTGGATTAATAGAAATGCAAATGGAGCATCTGCACAAGGCCATATGATTAGAGCCTCCCCCTCACACCTCAAAGTCAAGAGCAGAAAAACACTGCATGTGAAATGCAACAAAAAATGGTGATATAATATGCAAAGTCTGTTACCCATTTCAACAGCAGTCAACAAAACATTTCTACTCACACCACTCAGAACAATTCTGCCCCAACTTTATTATGTAAGCTAATGTCTTCCCTCAGGATAAAATTGCTGTTGGCTCGTTAGAGTCCTTATTGACTGCTTTATTGCTTAAGACTGTCTGCAGACCACTGTTGGGCCCACTCAAGAAATTTGCTGTTAAAAGATGTAGGGCTTTAATTTTTTGCCTCTGCTCTTTTCCTCTCCCCGGGGTAGAAATGCAACGGCCAATGAAGACTTAAGGGATAGTAAGATGAGTCTGCCAGGGCTGGCCTTGGAGTCTCAGTCTGGTGGGAGTCATAGACTGGTTTGGGCTGTTAGGACCCAGTCACAGGTTTCATCTCCATTTGAGTCAGGTAGCCTCACTCTGTTTTCGTGGCTGCACTCTTAATTCTGTACAGTGGCAGGTGTCACTATGTGACCTCTCAGGATGGGGACCAAATCCCAGCATGTTGGCACAGTAGTGTTCCATGTATGTTTGTGAGATGATTGAATGCTTGACTGAATAAATGAAAATAAAATCTGCTTGCCTCTCAGTGCATGATGTGGGCAGGAGGGTATCCGTGTGAGGGAGTGTGGATGATTTAGTGCAGCCATCCCCACTGGAGAAAAACTCAAAGCTCACACGTGACTGTCCTTTCTTTGTCTCTTTCCTTTCTACGAGTGTTCTCCCTCCCTGAACCCAGCCTTTTTTACTTTAGCTGGTTGATTTGGTATACATATGCCTATCTGACTTTGGGAAATAATCTTTCCCTAATCATGACCTTCCAATCATATCTCACTTATAACCGAGTGAGTGAATCATTGTTCTTTCCTGTCTCAGAGAAGCAGGGGGCATTTATGTGGCTTAGAGTGAGTCATGGCTAGGGATGAATTCTGAGGTGACCCGATGCCTGGATGTTTGCTATTTTCTGTATTCATGCAGCTTTATGCTTTGAGTGACTGCTGAGCTGCTGGAGATGCCATATACTCATCAAATTGGATGCTTATATTTATTCTTAGTTATATTTCTAGAGAATGTTTTTCACCAGAGAACGTTGCTTTTAAGTTGTCATAGTAGATTTTCTTTTTACCTTATCCATACCAAGCAACCCATCTCACCTTCCTTTGCCCCTAGTTTCCTGTCTGCCTGAACATTGTTCTGCATCTCATCTGGGGCACAGCTGCATTCTTTTGGTCTCTAGGCTCTTTCCCCCCATTCAGTTATATGCACACTCCTTCTAGATCCATTCTTCTAAAACGTAGCTCTGACTATATCACTCCTCAGCTAAACACCTCAGTGATTTTTCATTGCTTAATAAACAAAACACAAGCTTCTTATTCAGACATTTAAAACTCTCTAGGATTTGGCCCCAAGGTGAATTTTCCAACATTTTAAATTAACTATACTCCATTGACACCACACAATGTATAGTTCCTTTTCTCTATAAACCCCTAAACACAATTTACTTCACTTGCAGTGAAATTTCTTTCTGTGGTCCATCCCCACTTTCTGACCCACCCTTCAGGAAGTATCTTAGCTGTCACCTGCGATTGGAAGCCTACTCAAATGCATCCCTGTGATTTCTTTGTATGGCCTGCCTTTTGCATTTTGTCCCTCTTTTTGGCCAACATCCCACTTTCCCTACTATTACAGGTAATGCTTATCGCTTGGATAGGTATGCAATAGAACAAATTTTATTTACTGAACAAAAGAAAGAATGTTGGATGAGTGTGTATCTCTGAAATATCCCCTTAGAGTTTGTGACGACCCTGAGGAGGCAGCAGTGTGATGTAGCAGAGACTGAGCCTTGGAGTCAAAAACTGGGGCTGGAGACTCTGCTTGGCCGTTTATGAACTGTAGGAGCTTGGGCAAGCTGCCTAACTTCTTTGTGTCTCACCTCTGTCAGTGCTTGTTGAATGCATGAACTTATGTTGTGGATTTTTTGTTGTTGTTCATATGCATATTCTTTACTCCCTGGAAATGCTGAAAAGCAAAGTGTTGCTTGTCTTACAGATACGGAATATTCTCTTCACATATAAGTCATTTCATGAACTGACATCATAATGTACGCTACAGAACTAGTAAGATTTCATTGAAAAATAATGAGTCAGGTAAGTATCCTATGATTGCACTAGCATCTACCTCTTTGAAAACTAACTGTGAACAATGGAAACTACATGCTTGCTTTTAAAGACTATACATTTTGATAGTTTAACTAATTTCAAGATCTACTAAGAGAAATGACACAATGCTGCTAATGTAAGTGTCCACAGTGAGTAATTTATTGGACAAAGGAAGAAAAGGAGGGAAAAGTTTTCACAGTGATTTCTTGCATCTGCAATCCTAAATCTAATTTAGTATTAGTGCTCTTGACAGGAAAAGAAATTTCAGGGCAGTTACTCACACTTTTGAAGGTTTTATTTGGCTTAACCTCAGAAATAACTGCAGTGATGGAGCTGAGTGCTCTCAGATGTGGGTTTTCTCTCTGAAATAATGGACTCTTGAGTTCATTCTTTTCCTAAAATTAGGTCCAAGATGCTGTAGAGCCTTCCTGAGGAGTGGCTTTAAGTACCTTGTGATGTTTAAAAAAAAAAAAAAAAAAAAAATCCCCCGCACACTTACATGAATACATACAAGAAACTAGGAAACCTCACTGACCACACAATAGATTTGAACGTGATGGACAGTGGGCCTCTTTGGGGCCACATGTTCCTATTGCCAGCACCTCCGTTGTGAGCCAGTTCTGAGCTTTGTGCCACGGCCACTGAGTTATGGTGAGGGTTCCACCTGTGTCTCAGATGCTCTCTGGGAGGAGGCATTTCCATGTTATTTACAGTATTGTCTCCCTTTTCATGGCATTTGTCCTTTTCTTTTGAAACTTCCCTCTGGCCACTTGTCAAACTGCAGCAGGAAACATAAAACTGGGAAGCATACACTCACTTTCTGTTGGGGATGAGATAAATAACTAAGCAAGAAATAGTCATTCACCACAAACACCACTGGTGTAATATTACATTATGTCATAGCACTGGCAAAAGGAGAGGTTCTGGCTTTGGTATGGGATGTAACTGAGCACAGGGCTAAGTTGTTTTTTGTTGTTCATTTTTGTTTTTTCTTGTGTCTGTGTCTGATATTATCCTATGAGAAATCTCTGAAAAATCACTAGTATTTGTATAGTTCTTTACAACTTATAAAGCACTTCCCACACAATTTTAATGTTTAGTAGAGCATCCCTGTACACCTGATGTTATTATTTATATTTTTCTGATGATGAAACTGAGGCTGCAAGGTCCCACAAGTTAAATAATAGAAGCCATGGAGCACCATGTAGTGGTTACAGTCCTGCCAACAGTGGCTCTCAGAAACATCAGGACTTGGAGCTGCACGCTCAGACTAATGAGAACCTGGAGCATTAGATGGGGACTGGTTTCGAAAGCCTGGAAAAGAGCTGACCTGAGGGTTCCAGAACAGATACTCTAGGGGGATTCAACACAGGGGATAAGAAGCCCAACTAAAATCCAGGCAGAAGGTGAATACAGCTGTCATTCTGAGAAAACCACATGACTAAGCAGAGAAGGGGAGGAGGTTATAGGACAAAACCTGTGCCCCCACACCAGGATGCAAGGGTTTCGATTAAAGATAAGGAGTTGGAGCTTGGTGGAAATCTCTTAGTCATTGAGAAATAGCTGCAGGTGTTTTGTGTTGAGTATTGTAGCCTTGACCATGGGTAGGGTAGAGCAGCCTCAGATGTCAGATTGTGAATTTGGGAAGATTGAGTTAAGTCTTAGGATTGACATTCAGGGGAGATACAGAAAATAAAGTGAAGAAACATTTGAATACATGTTATGGGTTGGAAATCTAAATGTCATTACCTCTAGAAATTCCCAGGCCATCTCTTTTTTTCTTCCTTCTTCCCTCTTCTTTCATTTCCTCATCTCTCCCTATCACCCCTCCTTCCCTCACCATATTTCTTCATTATATTTCTTGTAGTAGAGCTATTTGGCAGTATGCCAGAGACTGTTAGGCTCTGGGGTTGCAAATGTGACCTAGAAAAACGTTTAGAAATCTTTTGTCAATGAGGAAAGCTATGTGGTTACCTTTGGATTACCCTTGTCCAAAATTTTCAACTTTTCACTTCAGGTACATGAATTTATGGACTGAAAATAAAAACAATAACTGGGTACTCATCCTGAGTCTCTATGATTATGTGCGTGTGCACGTGTGCATGCATAAAGAAATATATAGCTTATCGATTAGGGTATTTTAATGTGATAAGGAAAACCTGTTCTTCAAGATCATACACTTAACTTTTCCTCTCTTTTGTAATTTTCATATAGCTCATCTTATTTATGTAAACTCAGTAAATCCTTGCTGATTTATTGTTTTTTATTTACTAATTTCAAGCTTTCTCCTAATCTCTGGTCCTGAAAATAATGATTTGTATTTCAGTATTTTAAATTCTGAAATACTCTTCCCGTATGATTTCGAATAATCCCTTATCAGCCTTCACCTTGCCTTTTCCACTTGTTGTCTAGGTGTTTAATCAAAGCAGGTGTGAGTGTAGAATAGGGATGGGTTAAGGTAAACTGGATAATTTATAGAAATCTACACCCTTTGCTATAGAAGAAAACGTGTTTTGAGCTTGAATAATGGAGACTGACTTTCTATAAGGATAACAATTAGACTGAGTAGCAACATATATTTTTAACTAATGTTCTTTTCCATCAATAAACTTTTCCTTTACAGAACATATGACTATACAAAAATCTGCAATGTTCAGGAAGATGGTGGAGGAGTAAATAAAAAAATACAAGCTTATCTTGGAGCGCCAACCGTTCATGTCTCTTTCTTTTCAGAGAATCTATGTGTTAATGGCCCTGAAAGAGTGTTGAATGGGATATAGTTCTAAATTAATGAGAGGTGTTATTATCTTTATTACCATTTAGCATTAACAGTTCATCACCATGCACTTTTTGTAGTCCAAGATACCAATATTCATAGGACTGAGGAGATTTAAGTTTTATCTTCATGAGCTTGTCACTGAGATTCAAGTACAGTTTATACTCCTGGAAAATACTACCTAATGTTCTAAGTATGTATGTCTAATTCATTTGAACTCAGAAATTTCAAAATCCCCTGTGCATAGTTTTTCCAAATGATTGCCCACATCAAAACTACACAGGCAAAAGGCGGAATAGTTAGCAAAATGGGAAGCTAGATTTGGGGCTCATATCATTTTCCGTACTAATCACTTACCTTGGGAACCCATTCTAGGAAACTGTCAGGAAGTAGATTTTCAGTATGTGTATACCTGGATGTGAGGCTTTGCCAGTGGTCTTAGAGGGGGTGCACAGCAGCTGTGATCCCAGGAAATCCACACGTCAGTGATATGGGGAAACAGCAATTCCTATCTACAAAGAGACTCTCATCCGAGATTATCCAGGGGCTGATTCACTGCATCTATTGTCTATTTCATGAAAGAGAAAGAGGCAGCCAAGGACCATACTCCCATTTTACAGATAGGCTTGCTAAAGTTATTTGTCCCAAGTTGTAGATTAGGCTCAATAATGTGACCTAATTCTGAATTTATCCTATAGATAATTTAACATCTTAAAAGATCAGCTAGGACTGATAAAACCAAACAAATAAAAAATATATTCACAGTGGCAATGAAATGCACCTAGGGCTCCCTTACTTTTCCAGTGCCTCACTTCCCAAGTAAGTATCTGGCTAATAAGTATTTTGCGTATTTTTCTATGGAGACAGATTTATTTTAGTCTGAGATCAGGAGAAGATCATTGGAGAGACTTGGAACCAGGTCTGAGAAGATGAACTGGGTCAGCTGAATTCTTCTGGGAAATTGAACAGGTTGAGTTGAGGAGGTGAAATTGAGGAGGTGGGACAGGACAGGGTGTACTAAGGGATGTCTTGGAGTGGAGAGAGACCACGATGGGCCATGTGCAGGCTGAGGAAAGCCAAAAAAGCTGCAGATAGATTAGACAGGGGAGGAACCAGCAGCCAGCATGAATCATAGACAGAACACAAAGACCCTAAGAGAGATGGAGAGATGCGTTTTTTCCCCAGAGGCCTTGGAAGGTAGAATTGCTGAATCCTGTTCTAGTTCTCTAATTCCTTTGATGTCACTGTCTTTTTTTTTATTACTCCAATGTATCTTTGCATTAACTTAATTGTCACTTCCCTAACATTTTCTTGAGTCAGTTTGAGTGAGGTTCTGCTCGTTGCAATCAAGTCAACCAGACATAAACACCTTTTACAAAAACAAACAACACCCCTCCTTCCTTCAAAGAAACGACGACATTCCTCAGCATGGATTGCAAATCAGAGTTGCATTTACCTCTACAGTGAGAAAAACATAAGACAGTTGGCAAGAGCCATCTCGTTTTACTCTACCAATTTATTGCTGTTTGATGCCTTTTGGTAACTCTGGTATAGCTCAGATCACCTGAACTCATAGTCCTCAACTAGCCTCTATTCAAGTGAGTAATCGGCAAATGATGTTTCTGAAAAACCTCATAAGTGGAGCCTGAATTGACAGTGTTGTCTGGGGTCTTAGTGGTTTCTAATAATCCTGTCAAATTTCCTTGTAAAACTAAGAGAACTTTATTGATTAGGCCACTGCTGTTTGCAAGAGGGCAGGAGGATGGGACAAAAGAATAAGGCAGGGAAGAAGAGAAGGGAATAAACAACTGAGTTATGGTGTTTCTTAGCCACAAGTCATCAGATAAAATTCCTTGCTAATAAAATATCTTGCTGAACAGGTAGATTGTCACACTTAGCAGTGCCTTCTTTAGTCCCTTGGGGAGCTGGTGTGCTGAGTCAGAGGTTTCCAATTCCCCATGTGAGGTCAGTACATCAAGTGCTTCTGCTGCTGTCTAGATTCGGTTAGACCCTGCTATGTTGCAGCTCTCCAAAGTGGCAGCAAAGAGAAATGGATCTGGACCTGTTCAGATTTCTTGAGAAAAGTTCTGAGGAGGGTATAAGATGGGAAGGGGTATGGCATAGTTTAGATAACCTAGATCTGAAACAGAAAACATCTCTCTCCATCATGAATTTGTACACAGTGGTATTCTCCTGCTGCGTTCCTGAAATCAGCGTCTGGTATTCATGCTCTCGTTGCCAAATGATGGATCCCGGGCATTTCAGGTAACAAGCTACCTGCTGTCTGAGTGGAAGTATTTAAATGCCTGCTGTTTTTCAGCATTCAGGTTGTTTCCCCCTGTGTTTCTCCTGCTAGGGAGCAGGGCTGCCATATGTACAGGGCCACCTGGCTGGCAAAACATAAGAATCGTGTTTGGTGTTGGATTTATTTGATGGTGTACTATTCTTGGCAGCTGGGTTGGACTTGCTTTGGCAATTGTAAGAGGAAGGCATCGTCATTATGCTCTAATTTATTGCATAGCCACTGGGTTCCAATTTAGGCTGAAAGACTGGGGGTCTGTTAGTGTGATTAATATTGCTTGGCAACTATTCTATTAAAATAGAATCATAATAAATACCTTGAATATTAGCTTCAACCTTAGTCTTCTGGCTTTAAGCAGTGGGTAAGCATTTGGGTTCTGGCATGGACAGGCATGTATTTAAATTCAGACTCAATTTCTATAATGGTTTGACTTGTAGCAAATTGCCTAGTTTCTCCAAGTCTCAGTTTCCCTTTTTGTAAAATGAGGATAAAGCAGTATTCATCTGACAGGGTTGTTTTGAGGAGAAAGGGAGCCCTTGGCCTTGTGTCAGCTACATAATGAGCAGTCAATAAATATTTATTCTTTTAGCTTGTGTCAGATATGAGCAACTGGACATTTCTTTGCTCTTACGCCTTACTAGTTTGCAATGTTCAAAGTGTTAGGTAGCTTGTAGAAAAGACGTAAGACTTACTTTCTACTTTTTTGTTTAAATATTTTAGGAGACCAAGCTTTGCAAAATTCATGCCAGATCCAAAACAGTTCAAAGGAGTATAAATGCTGGCCTTTGTTGGTGGCTGTGCCTTTCAGAAAATACTATAGGCATATGAGATAGGAAGGCAAGGTGATGGTAATTCTCTGTATCGTAAGTATCTCATTTGGGGTTATTTTTAGTTTTCTATTGGTGAATTTAATTTTAACAAATTTGTTTCATCTCTTCTGTTCCCACTGGCTACAGCCCTAGTTCAAGGTCTAGGAACATAAACTGAATCAAAGAATAATTGATACTTGGTTGAAAGGGACCTGAAGACTCATTCATTTTTGTCGCAGGTGGTAGCTTGTTCTTTTCTTCTGTTTTGGGTGTCCTCTAGAGGTTCTTAAAAGATCTTATGGAAGAAGAGTTAAGAAGGCATTATATGAGGAAAAGAATAAGAAAGTCCAAAATAGATTTTTTTTTTTTTGAGATGGAGTCTCGCTCTGTTGCCCAGGCTGGAGTGCAGTGGCGCGATCTCGGCTCACTGCAAGCTCTGCCTCCTGAGTTCACGCCATTCTCCTGCCTTAGCCTCCCATGTAGCTGGGACTACAGATGCCCGCCACTGCGCCCAGCTAATTTTTTTGTGTTTTTAATAGAGACAGAGCAAAATAGATTTTTAAAGGAGTAAAGAAAGAAAACAACAGATGAATAAAAAAATTAAAGGAAATTATTTGAGAAATTAGAATATACAAGAATAAAGTATATGTTTGAATTATATTGTAACAGGAAATTTTCTGGAAGTTTTGGGGATGGGTATGATAATATTACCAAGTTTCATGAAGTGTATTTTGAAGTCAGCTTAAGCAGTCTCTGCTTTTTAGAAGGCCCAGTGAAAGGAGATTTTCCCTTCCAGGAAGCTGTGAAGGTTGTGAATATTATAATCAAGGCTTTGTTTCTGAAAGTGTAATTTAGGAAATATACAATGTATCTGATTTTTTCCTAAGTAAAATATTTATCTGCAAGTTGTGAGAATCACAGGAATAAATAATCATGTAGCTAACCAAGAGATTGTTCAGCCATGAAAAAACCCAGCAATGATATTGAAAAGGACTGGGGAGAAAAAGTAAAGATATACATTCGTATTTTTCATTTCAAGCACCAAAGTTGGATAGTTGAGCAATTAGCCTGTGCATTTTATGTTTCTGGAGAAATGAAAAATGAAGGAAGGCTTCATTTTAGTCTCTGCAGTCAAACATAGCCAGACGAAATGCCAAATTAACAGACCTCACTGGCAGCTGTAAACAAGCTAATCCTTTTATTTATTAGAGGAATAGGACATGCATAATACATTGGGCTCTTGTTACCTGTAGAGAATTGCTCAGTGATAGCAAGATAGAGGCAGTACTAGTGGAAGAACATTTACATGACAGAAAATCTATATGTGTAGGAAAGAAGACATTAATCCAGTAGAAAATTAGGAATGATCCTGAGGAAACTCTTGGCCTGAGCCAGCCGAATTATTCACCATTAAGTAATTACTTCAGATGCAACAGGTGGCCTTGTAACCAACTCAACTCCTCCAACCTAGAAATCTTCCTAATTATAATCATTTGGATTAGTAGTTTAATAAAATGCCCAAGGAAGAGAATGAAGTAATAATTAAGGGATCCTAAAGGGAAAACTTTATAACAGAAGCCATTTGACAGAATTAGATCAGATCACTGGAGGTGATAATTTTATGGAAGTATATATGTTTAAATAAGAAGGCAGATATAAATAGAGGTATCTTTCAGAAATAGCCATATAACAAATTTGATCCTAAATGCTTCTTCTTTCAAATGCAGATGAAAAATCAGGATTCAGATCACCTAAGGGGGAAATATCCTCATGAATTAATATCATAAAGTGGAAATTTCAGTTGACCTTATGTAATGTAGGCACTTAGAGAACTTGTAGCAATTGTGAATCATTAAGGAGGGTGAGAAAGTGAAGATGGGAGATAAACATTTTCAATTCTTGATCTCCTATCCTCACCGTTTAAAATATAGTAGCCACGCAATTTCTGAAGTATTTCAGAGCTAAGGGAATCAACTGGATAGAAATGTGGGCAAAAGTTGGGGCCCAGTGTAATAAAATTCACTTATAAATAAAAGTTTATTAAGTCCTTCTACCGATTATGGAGGGCCCCCAGGAGCTCCACCCTTTGGGTGCAGGACTCCAGATGTTGAGAGGCACAGCTAAGAATATAAAGAAAACTCTTCTGATTATGCAGTGAAGATAAGATTATCTCTCTTCTCATCCACCTGCAGAGAAGCAGGATTTCTGTTTTGATTGACAAGGCTGTGTTTCTACTTGGACTTGGAAAAAACATGTTTTTATTTGTGTGGTAGACAACCTGTTTCTATCATTTATTTATTTCAGCTGACCTGTAGATATTCCATTCCCAGCCCCAGCCCCATTTTACAGATGAGGAAACTGGGACTTACTGAAGTCATGTACTTAATGAAGGGTTAAACTAGGATTTGAACTGAATCTCTTGATCTTAAGGCTGAAGGTCTCATTTGTTCTATCATGCAGCTGCCTCAGACCTGTGCAATATCCCTTTATACCACACAAGGTAAGGTTTTGATTCATGTTAGCACCATTGAGCAGATGGTCGGGTGTGTTTGTGGGGTGATGGACCCTGCCTAACTTCCCTGAAGTCACATACTTGATTCTCTGGGTAACAGTGTGGCCCTACCACCCCCACCCCCAGATGTGAGCATATGATTGTGTCATTATCAGATTTTTAAACTTTGTGAGCAGATGAGGTACAGCAAAGGAAATAAGTAAGTTCTCAGTCTCCATTTTATGAGGATGGAACAAAGTGAGAGGGGTAAAAATTCTTGAGGGACACAGGTTGTGTCATTAAAAAAGAGTTAAGGCAAAGCCCCAGATTTTGACCTCTCCTATCAGTACCCTTTCCGCCAGCCCCTGAAACCACCATCTACTTTATATTAAACCAGAAAACTTCATGTGCTAACCTAGAAAACCCTCCTGCTAAGCCCAACTTGCTGTGTGGTTAACAAGGAAAATTCCTTTAAAATGGCTTTTTTCTTTACTCAGTGTTGTTAGCATCAAGTATAGTTATTTATATGTTTTTCATTTGCTACTTGATTTATTTTGGAGACTGACACTTTTACAAGCTGACATCTCAGCATACAGACGCTTTTACTTTGCTGAATGCAGCCGATACTACTTACTTGATGCCACGCTGAGCAAAACCTAGTTAAAGGTTTCTCTTTGTGCAGCAATCCATCACTCTTTTTACAGTTCTTCATCGGGATGAGTGTAAAGTGCCTCCTAATTTTGGCATCTGCTACCTGCCTTTCTGGCTGCTCCCTGTCGCTTCCTGATATCACTCTGTCAGGTAGACACTTGAGGATTTCATTGCTACTCAGTTGTAGCAAATTCAAAATTGTTTAATAGTTTTTTAAAGCTCCTATTAGAATAATTATGATGGATGAGTGATTAATGGGCAATTAGGTATTTAAACAGAAAACCGATCAGTTATGTTAGCTGGTTATTCATTTATCTATTCTATTTGAAAAACATTTATTGTGTGCCTTTAATGTACCATAAGATTTAGGGAAAAAGAAGTGCCCCTTTCCTCAAGGAGCTCTCAGTATAATGAACAACAACATGGTCACCTGTTTGATAAACCTCTGGAATAGGTCACTTTGCCTCCAACTTTGCCTCCAACTTTTCCATCCCTGCTGCTGCTTTCTTTTCTTCCATGGGCTTTCTTTGAGCGAACAGTGTCATACAGAGAGGCCTATAGTATAACCTCATTCTTTTGACTTTTCCTAAACCAAAACATAACTGTCTGTGCTCATTTTTCTTGGGCTCTGTTTTCTATTTTGGGGAAAATGAACTAATAATCTGGTAAATAAACTTATATTAGTGTGTTCATGCCGTACACTTCCAGGTGCCAGATGTGACTTTTGAGGGGGTAGGGTTTTTAAGGTGCTATGGACCTTAAAGGACCTAAGGGAATTTGTTAGGTCAGATGTTGGTTAGGCTGCTTTATTAGCAACTGAAACAATTCATGCTTAAACAAAATAGTAAAATCATTTCCCTCTTATATGAAAGCCTAAGCTAGTCTCTGTTCCAGGCCAGTAGGGTAGCTTAGTTCTATGAGCTGATCCAGATGTCTGGATCCTTTCTATCATGCTGTGTCTCTGTCCTCAAAGGTGTTGACCTCATCTCAATGGCTGCCATCATACCAAGGTTTCATCCCACAAGGAGTGGAAAAGTAGACATAGACTGTAAGCAGTTTCCATTAAGGTCACAACCTGGAAGTTGCACAAATCACTTTTGCCTAAATCTTATTGGCCAGAATAAACACCAAGGTCACAGGTGTTTTATTCAAATACTGGAAAAGATAGTCCCTAGCTGGGCAATTATATGCCTAGCTGAGACTCCAGAGAGAACTTTTATTAACAAAAAGAAGAGGAGAGTGAATATTAGGGAAAATTAGCTACCTCTGCCTCAATGTACGTGTAGAATCTTCCAAAAGGGAAGGACCATATGGACTATCTCAACTCAGAGGTGATTAAAACAGAAACAATGACCCTGTAATACAATATATCATTGTAAATGTAAGTGGTTAAAAAGTGATTATGTTTCAATTGACTGCCAATATATTACTTCATTGTTTTCTGAGGAATACCTGGTCACTGAAAACATCAATTCCAGCTGAAATTGGCACATTACCTCTTTAAGAAGTGATTTTATTTTATTTTTTAGCGCATCTGAAATATCTTACTATTCCCTTGAATTTATCTGTATATGTCTAGTTGGGCACCTCTGGTCAGCCTATTGACCAGAGGTGGAAGCTGTTTTCATAATGATGACTGCTTATACCCTGTTATGGAATCAAAGTCATTCTCATCTAATTTGTTTCAAGTCCATTCAACAAATATATAATGAGCGCCTTCTATGTGGCCGGTACCAGGTGGTGATATAAAAAGGTTCAGTCTCTGGTTTTCAGAGTCTCACAAGGTAGGAGGTAAGACTGACAAAAACATAAAAAGCTTTGAATACAGGGTTGACTGTGACAAGTACTGTGCTAGAAACACAAATGAAGTGCTACAGGAGCACAGGAACAAAAGGCAGTTCTGAACATGAGAGGCAGAGGAGACTTCATGAGGTTGTGAGATTTAAACTGGAAAAACGGATGACATTTTATTTGGCGTGCATGGGACAAAAGCTCTTCCTGGCAAGTTTACACTTAAGTAGACTGATGTTGCTGGAACTTAGTGGGTAAAAGCCAGGGGAGGGGAAGAGAAGACTGTTGTGAGATAAGTTTGTATACTTTAATTTTGGAGTCAAATCATGGAGGTCTTTGCATACCAAAGGAAGAAGCAGCTAAGAAAACTCTGGGAGCAATGTATGGGATAGCTTGTATTGCTATGTACCAGGGCGGAAGTATATGTGTGTGTGTGTGTGTGTGTGTGTGTGTGTGTTTGGAGGATGTGGGGTTCTTGCAAAAGAGGGACTAATTGAGAGGTGGTATTACTGGTTTGAATGAGAAGAATTAAGAGTATAAATTAGGACTCGGGCGTAAGTATGGATGTGGCACAAAGATTATGAGAATTTGGTAACAGTTGGCTTCGAGGGTGAGAGAGAGAGACTAGGATTGTCAGTTTTCAAGCCTGTATTCCTGAAAAGGTGATGGCATTAATCAAGATAAAAAACATAAGTTAATTTGTGTATGTAACTGGAGATATTAATAGCCACTACATCCCACAGCTATTGTACAAAGGATATCAAAGGGCCTTGGCAAACAAAGTGCCAAATGAAATGTGAGATGACATTTTAACTTACACATCCGAGTGGGCTGTCTGGAATGCTCCTCCCTGGTGACAGGGACCATGGCTGTTTTATTCCCCACTGTATACCCAGTGTGTGGAAGAAAGCTAATGAATTTTAACACAAAAGGCTCCACAAAGTCGTTAGTAAAGAAACATGCTAAATTTTGTTTAACCCAGTATTTCATTTGGTCTTGAACCCTCTTGATGAAGATATCCTATAAATGTCTCACAGAATATTTTCTACAATACACTTTGAGAAAGACTTTCCTAGGGTGACGTGGGATTCAGAGTTAAGTAAGATAAAAATTCTAAAGGGAGGAGAGAATTGTGGTATAAGTCTGTGCATCTGTCTGTCTGTCTGCATATCTTTCTCCATCTAGCAGAACTAAAGGCACTGAGATCTTTGGAAGAAGTGTCCCTTGGCAAAGATATAGCCACAAAGAGGAATGAATGACTGACCTCTTCCTCCACACCTGATCACAGGTTTTAAAAGACACCATCAATTTTAAAATGTGTCTTTAAAGCTCTAAGTATGGCCGTAGGACTTTACTCTTTAGACTCGAGTTCAAGATGATGGTCACAAGCATGTCCTGGAGGCAGTTTTCAGCACTTTAAAAGCTTCATTTAGTTTTCAAATGTTTATCTGTGCTCCCAGCTCCCAGAAAGGCCAAGAGAGGCTTTCAGAATTCAATAGAAGTACACAAAAGGAATGGGGCCCAGGACCTAATTATTACTATTATTTTTATATCATACTGGCTTAGTTATAGAGGAAAAACTGTAACACACATACACACAGCAGGTTTTATATTTTATCTGTTCTATGGAACCTCTTTAAGGGATGGATAATATAAAGAAAAAGAATGTCAATGAAAAAAGTCAGCATTGTTTATTCCTTTGTATGGAGGATTTTTTAAAAGCAAAGCAGTACTTTTTTTGATATATTGTAATAACATAGCCTTTTGTGAAAAATCACAAGATATTTTAATAATCTCTGCTTTATATATGTCAGTCAATATGTTAATACCTCTATTCCACAGGCACTGTTTTACAGTTGTCAAGCCCGGAGTCAAAGCCTTGGGCGTTTCATGGTTACACTAAAGCCCATGTTCTGTTACTACGTATTTAATAACTAGTGGCCATGCTTGCCTTTTGTCAAAAAGACTGCTATTTCATGAATGATTAAAGTGCTAGAAACCTAAGATTTATGACTCTCTTGCTCAAAATGCTCATGTGACTCTTGTCTGATTAAAGGTACCCATCATTGAACATATTTCATTTACAGTGTAATTCTTGGGTTACCAAGGTAACATTCAGGTTAATCAGCTGTACCCCACTTTGCCTAATTGAGGGAGAGCACTTCAGCTCCCACTTCAGTCCCTGAAAGATAACAATCGTTTTCTTTCATTTTTTCAATCTGACATTTGGAGGCTGATTCAGATGCTCTTGACTTCAGAACCATTTCCCTCTCTGACGCTGACACATGGTACTCTGCCCTCATATTAGCTGTGCTTGAATAACCGGGTTTTAGAAAGGCCATTTCCCTATTTGTTATATGTAAATAAGATCACACTATTGTATACTGTTCTCTGGAATTATGGTAAGATGATTGAAGTTATGATTTTGTATATTAATATCAGCACATTGAAATGTGTTTCCTACTTACTTTTCTTCTTGGCTTTCTGAGTGTTTGACCATTTGAGTGGCTATGAACAAGAAATTTTATGTAAAGAAGGGGGTTGAGAAGACTTGGCTGAACTTCCTAAAACTTTGTGACCAAAGCTGTTAGTCAAAATTTCCAAGTGTCTTTTAACTCTCTTTCTCTTCTTACTCCATCTCCCTCTGAAAGACTGTAAAAAGTTACTCCATCAGCCACCTGGTGCACTAAGTAGTCAGATAGTAGTTAGCATTAATCAAAGTTAAAAGAGGATAGCTGAGGATAAATGTTTTGGAACTGTTGAAAACAAATATATGATCTCTTAATATTTAGTATCCAACCTAGAGAGCCATTGAGAAAACCAGTCTATGAGATCATGCAAAGTCAAAGCTTTTAAAAATTACTCTGTGTCTGTGCAAAGTGTGGATACTCAATTATACAAGTTTGGGTCTTGGCTAGTAAGATCACTAAGTAAAAGCTGAGCTGAAAAAATTAATAATGTACCTGAGATTCTTTGAGTTTTCAAGACTTTCCATATGAAATTCTTATTTTAAGAATTACTTATGCATTCCCTTTGCTGTTTTCTTATTGTTAGATTTGGGGAATAATGGTTGAAATAATGTTTTGTTTTGTTCTGTTATTATTTAATATGACTTGCAATTTTTTTTTAACACAACAAGTGAATTATTGAATGTCAAACATCAAAACCACTATACTCATACCCCTAAATTAAAGATTAGAAGTTTCTTTCTGAAAGTATTTGGAAGCAAGAGTTTGCACATGCTGGAAGAATTAATCATTATTTGGAAATGTGCAAATCTGGCCATGTCGTATTGACTTTATATCATGAAAATATACATGCATTAGCATTAGCAGTATTTTCTGATCCCCCGTGTTGTACAGAATGGGTGAGTTTGGGGTGAAAGTAAATTGTGCCAATTCACAAATTCTCCTGGCTATGCCCAAAATGTTTGCTCTCCTTACTTAACCCCTTTCTCTTCTACATCTTTAACTTAGAAATATCCAAGAGACATCTATAGCTTCTCAAGGTGGTGGTGATTAGTGTGATATGAAAAATGATCTCACTGACTTGTGTTCAATAGAAAATTACAGTTCTTTCACCTTGATGAGTGGGATATTAGCCCTTTTTGTATAATACTTGCTATAAATAGTTTTCCTAGTTTGCTGTTTGCCTTCCAATTTTAATTCTTTTGAATAGTTTGTATTTGTAGTTAAATCAGTTTACTTGTAATTGAAACAGCTTTATTTTGTGATTTATCTCGCTGTTTTAGCTTAGAATGTTCTCTTTCTAAAATGTTGGTGTTTTATACTATGTATTTTCTTCTAGCTCTTGATAGACTAATTTTTTTTTTTTTTT
>NW_012105276.1:1195377-1209974 GCF_000951045.1 Mandrillus leucophaeus
TTTCTTTTTTGCTTTTTTTTTTTTTTTTTTTTTTGAGAAGGAGTCTTGCTCTGTCTCCCAGGCTGGAGTGCAATGGTGTGATCTCAGCTCACCTCCAGCTCCTGGGTTTAAGTGATTCTTCCTGCCTCAGCCTCCCAAGTAGCTGAGACTACAGGCATCTGCCACGCCCAGCTAATATTTGTATTTTTAGTAGAGTCGGGTTTCACCATGTTGGCTCTGCTGGTCTCAAACTCCTGACCTCAGGCGATCCACCTGCCTCGGCCTCCCAAAGTGCTGGGATTACAGGTATGAGCCACTGCGCCTGGCCAGATTATTTTTCTTAATTTTATTTTTAAGTTTTGTGGGTACATAGTAAGTGTATATATTATGGGGTACATGAGATGTTTTGATACAGGCATGCAATGCACAGTAATCTCATTATGGAAAGTATCCCTCCCCTGAAACATTCATCTTTTATGTTTTAAATAATCCAGTTATACTTTTTCAGTTATTTGAAAATGTACAATTAAGTTATTATTGACTGTAGTCACCCTGTTGTGCTATCAAATACTAGGTCTTATTCATTCTTTCTATTTTTTTGGTATTTATTAAATATCCCCACCTAACCCCCAGTACCCCGACTGGCTCTTCTCAGCCTCTGGAAACTATCTTTCTATTCTGCTAGATAATTTTAAAAATTGGCCTAACTTTTAAAATTCATCTAGAATTTATGTTCCATTATAAGATAATGATATTATCTTAATAGTAAGATAAGATAACATAAGATATTAGGAGAAGTTAAAGTGGCTTCTTCTCCTGTTGGGTATAGCACTATTGACTGAGTCAGTATTTCTTTCCTCTACTGACTTAGGCTTTCTCCTTCATCATATATTGCATTTCATATGATATAGTTTCTGAGTCATCTATTCTGTTCCGTAGACTTTTCAGTGTATTCTTGTGCTATAGTCACGTCTGTTTTAATTGGTATTAGTAATTAGTATTAAATTAGTATCAGTAGGGCTAGTATTCTAACAAGAAATGAGGATTTTGTTTTGTATTTGAGGTGGTGAGTATCCCAGTTACACTTGTTTGAGCTTTACCAATTATATGACTATATTAAATTATCACATGTGCCTGAAAAATATACACATCTATTTGTCTCAATAAAATTTTTTTAAAAGTTGTCAAAGGACTTGAAGAGATAATTTTCCAAAGAAGTTATGCAAGTGACCAACAAGCACATGAAAAGATGCTCAGTATCACTAATCATCAGAGAAATGCAAACCACCTTTCACTCATTAGAGTGGCTACTATCAAAAAAACAGAAAATAACAAGAGTTGGCAAGGATGCGGAGAAAGTAGAATCCTTGAGTACTGCTGGTAGAACTGTAGGATGATGCACCTGCTGTGGAGAACAGTATGGCGATTATTCAAAAAATCAAAAATTGAATTACCATGTAATCCAGCAATTCTCTTCCTGGATATATACCCAAAAGAATTAAAATCAGTATCTCAAGGTGATATTTGTACACCTATATTCATAGCAGCACTATTCACAAAAGCCAAAAGGTGGAAGCAACCCAAATGCCCATTGACAGATCAATGGATGAGAACAATGTGGTATATATAGACAATGGAATATTATTCAGCCTTCAAAAGAAAGGAAATCTCTATATATTGTATAATATGAGTGAACCTTGAGGTCGCTATGCTAAGCAAAATAATCCAGTCACAGAAAGACAAATGAGATATACCATTCTACTTCTATAAGATACCTAGAGTAGTCAACTCATAAAGACAGAATGTAGATTTCTCCATATCAGAGACTGAGTGGAGAGGGAAATAGGGCATTTGATGGATGTAGAGTTTTGGTTTTGCAAGATGACAAGAGTTCTGGAGATTATTTGCACAATATAGATGTACTAAACTGTACTGAATTAAACACTTAAAAAGCATTAAGATTGTAAATTTTATATTATGTGTATTTTACCATCATTTAAAAAATGCAACCTGTATTGTGTATATTATAGATTTTAAACATGAAGAATCAGTCATCCCAGAATTTATTTTTTAAATATTCCTTTCCAGTCTTTTTCCTTGTATGCATATATTTTTAGAATTATAAGATGCCTACATTGTGAATGTTGCTTTTCCACCAAACAATTTATCAGAAAAAAGCTTCTTAATTATAACTTTATTATTAACTTATGAAATGGTATTTATATAAACCCATTTGTATGTAAACATATATGTAGGCTCAAGAAGCACAATAAAAACCTAGTTACACTGTTTTAGACTAACTTTCCTACAGATTTAAAGAATTGTTTTTCGCTTTATTTCAAAACTTCTCAAAGTAATGTTTGATACATATGTGACCATGCCATGAAACCTGGTTTTAGAGAATTTGCTCAGTTCTAAAAGCAATCTTCCATAAACTTGGGCACAAAACAAAAAGAATAAAAATGGGAAAGTATGACATTTTTTGCCCAAGTATTAATAAGGAAATTATGAATATTACTGAGCAATAACATTATTTCTCTTACCTTCTCTTCCTTGCTCCTTGCTTCTTTAAAGAATACCTTTTAATTTAATTACGACTATGACAGTTTTGGACGACCCCTTTCAGTTATTAAGGGATAAATTATATTTCTTTCCAATAGTCATCATGATTCTAGCAATTATGAATTCAAGAATGTTGATCTCTTATTTGGCCTAAAACCTGAATCCCCATTTGAACTTAATATTCCCCTTGTATATTTATTGTGCTATAAATGATACAGGAGACATAAACAGTCCATTTTATTCTAAAGAGCACAATGTTCTCTGGATTGATTTCTCTGTTTACCAGAATTTAGCTGTTTTCAAATAAGGATTTTTAGCCAGATGTCATCTATGCAACTTTTTCATGTTCTAAGAATTAGCATTTAATCTCTTTCTGGCTGAAATTTAGTTAGCGATGTTGACACCTCTGCATTTTAACACTGGGATTTCTTTGTGGGACACAATTCCTTTCAATCAACTTAATATCCCATCTTGGTCTCTAAGAGACAATAATTGAGTTTAGGCTAGTTTTAAATAGCGATAAGGACAGGGAACACAGATGGGTATTTCATTGATTAACACTAACCCTGGCCTAAGGCCCCAGTGTCAGGCATTAGATTAGGACATTATGAAGAGAATGACGGAGTTTTGGTACTTTATTCCTCTCAATAACATTCTTTCACATATTAAGTTTATCCCCCCCTAGGTAGCTACTTTATCATGCAGAAGGCCTTAATCCACTGATGTGACTCTCTCTGCTCTCACTTTGATGAAGCCTCTGTTTACAAGAGTAATGCGGCCTGTGTAAGACAAAGTACTTGGGACAAGGACAACTGAATAAGGCTTTTAGATGCACAGTGATCCGACCTAAAAACAAAACAAAACCCCCTTTGCACACACACTTGCACACACACAAATCCACAGACACACACACACAAACACCAACAAAACTGAGACTTTTTGGAAATGAAGTTATGGCGCTTGCATCCTGAAGAATCAGACGTTAGGATTTCTTCAAGAAGACCCGACGTTACTGATCTCCTTGTTTGGCACTTTATCTTTTCTTCACCTTTGACCTTCCTTTCAGGCCCTCTTCAAGGCATCCTGAACGTAAGCCCTTGTGGTGTTCTTTTAGAAGTAGGATTGCTGCCATCCCCTCTGGTGAATGTAAGCAGCTGCCGGAATCAGTGACAAGGTTGGGTACAGATTTGGTATCCTGGCTGGGAAAGAGATTATGGGTCAGTCCCCAGTGCTGGGATACAATAGATTCAAGCAGTTCAGGATTTTTTGGATATCCGAAAAAGATTTCATGAAATTTGTAAAGATCTAACAGTGTATTGCAGATTTCATGTGGTCTAAACAGCTTATACTAAGTAAAACTCTCGGTAGTCAGTAAATGATGTTTTCACAGCGATGCAATTTTAACTTCTCTGGAAGAGTTTAATTTCACCAAATTGTGTGGTTGCTGGATGAAGCAGGTGGCCTCTTGCATTTAGATGCTTTATCTGTTAAAGGGTATTCTAACTTAGAGAGTTCTTTCTTACTCTTTGAAGATTTACATGTTCACCCTAGTACATTTAGATGATTAGACAATGCCTTTTTAATTCTTTAGCGCACCAGCAAGTTATAAAGTTAGATATTATAGAAAGTCTGATTTATATATGATATATACAATGACAGTAATTTTTTGGTAAGCTATCAGGTAGATAAAATAGAAAGTCAGATATACATACATATATATGTATAAAATATATATGTTATATATACACATATATGTATATATATAAACAATACTTTTTCACATAAAAATAAACAACACAACAAAATACTTCTGTTTAGTCCTTTGTCATCATTTCATCTTTCACCAAAACCTCAAGAGAAAATCTTTAGAATTTACCTAGGGTTGAGAGTTTTAAAAAAATTTTCTTTTTGTTTATAATGTGGTTACAAAGAAAGATGTATTATAATTACATACGGAATTCGTAAATTTCTAAAATTCAAAGTGCAATTCACCAGACGCTTCAGCATTTTGATGGAAGAGAATTCTGTATATTCCTTGTAGTCTTTCCTTTTTTCTTTTTTTCACCTACTTTTCCTGGAAAACCTTGGAATAGGAAGCCATTATGGCGTTGTACAGTGATCCCTGTTTGTTATAGAGGGCAATGCATAAACCAAAAGCAGGAAAAGCCCATTTTTAAAATATAGAACATCTGACCTCACCAGTGTATGTCCCACATCAGAACCTGTTGCATGGACCAAGAGCAAGCTCTCTGGCATTGACTTAAGACTGTCGCTCCAGGAAGGGGCACACCCACATTTACCCAATGCCCATAAGGTGTGTAATTGCTGTGGTAAAGCAGGCTCATTCAGTGGAGTAGGATGAACAAGGAGAGTGGCACATTTTAACTTTTCAGAGCTGGTAGTATGCTTTGGAGGCAAACAGTGCTGGTTCATACTACTCCTTTCCCAATTAATCGGATCCCTATTAACACATTAGTTTGACTTAATTCACAAAAATTTATTGAGATCACAGCACTATCAAACAATATATACTGCCCACACATGGAAACCAAATCGTGAACTTCTTTTGAAGAACATCACTTCATTTGACCCAAGTCACTGATTAAACCAGATAATCACAAAACTTCAAGAAATCCTCAAGACCCTCCGATTTTGTGGTTCCCAAATTTTTATCAATCAAGACTTGTTTTTATTATTTTTTTCTATATGGTATCCATACTTTGAAATATTTTACCCATGAGTCTGGTTTCCATTAGTTTACAAAATAAATCCAAATAATTCAGGAATAGTAATCCATATGGGGGAGATTCCTAGAGATTTTTTTGGCCTCAGTTTGGGAACCTATGATCCTGTGTGTTCTCATTATATTAATGAAGGAGCTGAGCTTACCTGACTTTTGCTTCCCCAAGATCATAGAGTTAGTTTTAAACAGATTTGAAACCAGTTTCTGGGTAAAACTGAATTGGCTAATAAGTCTAAAGAAAGTTTTTTAGAGAACAAGTGAGAAGTGTGGCAATGGTTCTTCACCTCTGGAGTAGTAGAATCGTCTGAGGGAAATGTGTTTTTATATACAATTAACCTTTCCTTTTACATGTTGTTGGGAAACTCCTAAGAACTAAATTCTCACACCAACAATTACAACAAACAAAAGCATTATGGGCTACCGCCTCTCTTTAACACTTTCACATGACTTTCATCATTATGAAGATTGGCTTTTATGATATTCATATGAGTTTGACCTGAGCCAACAAAAGCCAGGGAAATCGATTAGAGAGGAAAATTCAGCCTCAAATCTTATGTTCCGTGGGGGCCGCCTGTAGCTTCTGGTCAGTCAGGAGCGTGTATGTGGCTCATCTGTGACACAATTCTGAAATAAAATGAGGCGAATGCAGAAGCCCAATTCCTAAGAAAAAAAGAAAAGTGTCCCTTTGGTCCATTCAAGTTACCACCTAAGCTAGGGCTTTCATGCCCTTTAAGTCCCAAATGAAAAGTAATTATAATGAGGCAAAAATCTGATAGGGAAAACTAGGCAGTTGGCTTGAATTCCTCTGTTAGTTTTTTTTTTTTTTAAATAATAATTTGCTCGTCTCGTGCTGGTGGATTTGGTCTCTTGCATTCTCTGGCAGTCAAGGAAAAGTTAGCTCAAGTTTTGCTCCCTCTGCCATTAACAGATGGCACGCAGATCTAAGCATAAGCTGTGGCTCCCGGGCCACAGGCAAAGGGTGAGGGCTGCTCCCCTGTGGACACCCTCAAAAGGCCCTAAGCTTGAGTAGCACAAATGAAAAGGTCTAGTGCTGGTGTTAATTACGCAGAAACCACACAGAAAGTGCTGGCTGTTACTGAGTTGAGAGGTTGGGCATCTCTTCTTCCCCAGATAAAAGGCTTGATATGAAAACATTTTGCAGAGGACAATGAAGTGAAGATTAGCATAATCTTCTGCAGTATCCTCAGTAAGCTATCCATGAGTGAGTTGCTTTTTTCTCATTCCTTCGGCTCTAATGTCTGGATTTAAGGAATGGTATTGTTAAGAGTAGGCTTTGTCCTTGGAGCCTGACAGTTGTGTTTTTCCCGCCTTCATGTGATCATCCCAGTTGCTAGTCTCCTGCTCTTCGGGGAGGCAGACAATGGAAGGAAAAATGAAGTGTCAGTTCATTGACAAAACCTCTCTGTGCTATGTTATTCTTAATCCAGACTCTTCAGGGTTTTTTTCTTTTCTTTTCTTTCTTTTTTTTTTAAAACATTCTCTCATCCATGCTCTTTGAATAAAGGAAAGTCCCTTTAATATCATCCTGAGGAAAATGTAGAGCAAGTAACGCTGAACTTTGAGGTTTAGGCAGCTTTAAATTAAAAAGCAAAATCAAATTGTATTGTCTCTGTACTTCAGTCAGAACATTAAACTGCTGTTGTTACCTTTTATATCAAAATGCGAGTAGCTGTTAAAATGGTTATTCAGATATATGCAACTGAAAGCCATGAGTGTTGAGGTTTTTCACGAGAAGAATTTAACTACTTGTACAATGCAGCTTATTGCAGTTCTCTCGGGGGCTGGTCCGGTGGCTAATGCACTAGTTTGTTGGCCACTTTGATCCTGGCTGCCCTGTTTTAAGTCTTGCTATGACTGGTTAAGCTAGTGCTCTGTAACCCCGGGGATAACTTGAGGGTTCTGAAAGTCATGAGGCACGGTCCCCAAGATCAAAATATAAAAATAGGTCTGGGGTCAGGGAACTCAACAGGCCCCTGGAAGCTCTTCACTTTTACAGCTGGAGATAGTCTCTTATGTATTTAGAATTCGTCATTAGGATTCTGACAAAGAAGTGCAGTATGGGATTGCTGCAGGGCAGGCTCTTTGAATCTTACTCTTGATAACAACAACAAAAAAAAACCCCAACTTCGAGCTGCTGACAGGAGACAAGGCGAGTACAAGAAACGCATTAAAAAGCAGCGCATGTCTATTGATAGCTGAAGAAGGGTTAGAATGGCTGAGTTTTGAATTTGGGTGAAAACCGCAGAGTTTATTTATTATACCAGATGAATCTGGGGATTCTCCAGTGGTTTTTAAAGGCCTGGAGAGCCTATGACTATGGATCTCTTAAAAGCCTGTGTCAGACGATTTGTTGACCTTTCCCAAGTTCTACTATGGCCAATTTTAACATAGATTTCATTCCCGATCTAGACTGCCTACTTGTTGTACTGCCCAGGTCACGCAGAAACTTGGTGTTTACATCTGACTTACCTAAGATTTTCTTCCCTAATACAAATGACTTGAATATATCTCATTTTCTTCCAGAGAGATAGCTCACTCCACTTCAGTTTGCAATCCAAACCAAGATCAGTCATTTGTTGCATCCAAGGTAAACTGACCTGGGTTTGTGGTCTGAGTTCACCATATTTCCACAGTATGACATTGAAGAAGAAAGGAATTTTACTTGTCACTTGATAGTTATTGTCTCATGACACTAAGCTATGACTTGGAGACAAAGGCCAAGTCAAGCCCCACTGTGAGATTCACTGATTTCTGTGGTGGAGAAAGAAGCATTTGATGTGGAGCCTGACACACCTGGCAAGTCCCAGCTCTGCTTCTTAGTGACTTGGTGGTTGACCTTCCATGATCATTGTTCTTTCACCTGTGCAATAACCGTCTCAGTGGCAACTCTACCGTTCTATTGAGAGGATTCAAGGCAATTGTGTATTTTAGAGCAATTTGAGAACTGTAAATCCCAATACCTACATGAGGTATCATTAATGACACTTTCAGAAAGTTTCCCATTAAGCATTTATTCATTCAACAAACATTTATTGGACACTATGTTCCAGACTGTGGGCCTTGGGGGATTACCAATAATATACAGCCCCTGTCTTTAAGGAAGTCACACTCTAGCAGGAGGTAGGAAAAAAAAAAAAGCAACCAAACGCTTGTAACAGAGACTACAATAAGTTTAAGAAACTCTATCCCTTCCAGCAAGTTGACAACAGTTGGAAACTCTGTCCCTTCCAACAATTTGAAGACAGTGCAATGTACGTATTAGACTGAGTGTGCTGTACACTGCACTGTGCTCAGTATTTTGGTGGGTGTGATGAACTACTGACAAGTATGATAATCTGTTTGGAAAGATAAGACATAAAATGATCTCCTCTACCTGCTAATATGAGACAGTAAAAGATGAGTGCCAAGTGAAAAACGTGCATAATAAATTCAAAGGAGAAAGCCATAATTCCTAGAGAAGATAAGATTTGAGTATGAGAACTCTTTGACCTTCCATAAGGCTTCATTTTTATCTCCTTAAGGCATTTACCTCTGTCTCCCGTATATTATTGTAATAGCTATTATCATGATTACTGCTCCTAGTAAGCTCCCGAAAGCAGGTTCTTATCTTACTCATTTTTAATCTCCCATAATACTTAGCAAATGCCTAGTATAGAGTGGGAACTCAAATAATATTTGTTCAATGAATGAATATAGAGGTTAGAGGGGTGATTTAATAGTGCATTGGTAGGGATAATACAGGATATTGTATTTCTATTTGTGTACTCCCAAATAATTTCTGGTTTGCCTCTGTATCTCTCAGTGTATCGAGTGGTGTTGAATGAGTAAGTACATGAATTTTGAATGAATACACCTGGAACATGTTTCTTTTCCCAGCCTAGTCAAATGCCTTGCCCATAGTATTTTAAAATCTTTTAAAATCCCACTCCTCAGTGAAACCTTTGTCTCTGGATTGGGAAAGTGCTCAGATCCCTCTCTTTGCCATCCCCACCCAATCCCCATAGAAAACAACAAGAAACTAGTTTTGTCACTTTTTCTGCTTTCCTATTCTCCAAGAAAATTCTTCCAAGATTATTATCTCTAACCTCTATTCTAATAATCTACTTTTCCTAGTTCCATCTCTAAAATACTTTTGGAATTTATTTACTTTGTCTAACTAGATATTTTTGTAACAGACCAATGTCTCCATCTTAGAGCTTTTTGTCTACACAGTGTGTTGCCTAGAGATTCCAGGTACTTAGAAGGCAGTCACTGGCCCATGCAATTTACTTATGATAACGTAAGCCCAGTGCTTAGTGCAGCTAGAAATTTAATAAATGTGTGTTGATAATAAACTGAGTCATTTAATAATTCTTTCTGAACATTTTGAGAATGTTAAACTAATGACATGACTGTAACTTGAAAAGTTTGATAATTTTGTCTGGTTCCTTTTTTGCTTGAAACATACTATGGCATGGGCAGTATGAGCAATTGACAATACTGTAATGTTCTTTTTATTTGTGAATGGGAAGTTCCTGGAATACTGCAGGTGTAGACGGTATGTTAATGGCATAGTATCTTCTAGAATTATTTTGGAATGGTTTATTGAGATGGTTTGTTATTCTTCTATGTATTTACTCCTTTGGGTTACTTCACATGACCAAGCTGACACAGAATGGCAGACTGGGAATGACTAATGTAAACAATTCATGCCAGTCAGTGGCCTGCGGTAGCTGTTCACTTGGAACTCAGTAAACACTTTTCTTTGAGTGCCACAGATCTGCTCTAACAAAGTTGTCTTCATCTCACCCTTTGTTATCCCACTAATATAAAAATGTCTCTCTTTGTATGTCTGTTATCTTGTGTCTAGGACATTGTCTTTTATCAGATTTTATGTTCTGAAAAAGTTCTAAGCTGCCAATACTATATGTTAATATCAGTGCTAAATAATGGTTATTGAGGTCTCGAACAGTGAACATTTTTGCGGAAGGGACGGGAAGAAATATCTAGCACAGCTGCTTCTGAATTCCCTGGCTGGTCTGAGAACTCTGTGAAGCTGTAATGGAACCCCCAGGAGATGTTCTGCAGCTCCAGACCTCACTTCACAGACTCACTGCAGGGTAAGTAGAAAGTAGTCCTGACGTCCAAATAGGATGGTAGGGTGATGTTTGTTTGTGAGAAAGAAAAGGAGAGTTATGCAATAGATAAAGGAAGAGAGAAAAGAAATAATGCTGTAAAAAGAGGACCCTGGGAGAGCACAGACGTTCCTGAAAAACCTTCATAGAGTCATTAATGATGTGGGTATCTAGGAATATAAAGTGTTTACAGGCACTATGGGACTACTGTTCTTGGCCTAGAGGCAGTGGGGACTGAACCATAGGAATCCTGGATACTATTAAAAAGAAGCAAAAGCCAGCAGGATCAAAACAACACCCTATAATAGATGATAAGCAATTTCTACTTACCTACTTCGGGTAGAAACCCAAAAGTCAATGTGGAAATCTGGCTTTTTGGAACTGCTCAGGGAGGTGATGTTATAAACCTGCATACGTTGTCAGCTGTACCTCTGCCACACATTGTCTTTTGGGATTAAGTTTTGCCTCACACAATCCCTTGGGGTTAAGTTGATCCTCAAAAAGTGGGTGACTTTATTAACTTCATTGTATTAAGGGATTCTAAAGTAAATTGATGGTGGCGATGGAGGATTTTTTTTAAATTTTAATGAAGAACTCAAATAATATGCTAACTTAAAAAAAAAACAGGCTTATTAAGCAAACTGAATGAGTGGTTAGTTCAAAACATTGATCTCTGAGGGCAGGGGCTATCCCTCATTTTTGTACTCCTAGCATGGAACACAGGCTAACACAAAAGGTGTCCAAATATATGCTCAATGATTTACATTAAATCTATCCACCTTGAATTTGAAGGAAAAACACTGAGAGGAAATTAATCTGAGGTCTCAAACAGTGAACATCTTTGAGGAAGGGAGGGGAACACATATCTAGCACAACTGCTTCCAAATTCCCTGGCTGGTCTAAGAACTCGTTGAAGCTGCGCCGAAACCTTCAGGAGACGTTCTGCAACACCAGGCCTTGCTTCACTGACTTGCTGCACAAAAACAGAGAGGAAAAGTGATCTGACCTGTAGTCTATTTGCTTTGGTGAAAAGTATGGTAAACAAGCGTTACCCAGTGCTTATTAGCATTCGAATCATTTGGAGCTTATGTCCAGTGAGGGTGGAAGAGGCAGTTGTCTTGAAAGCATGACGTGATCAGAGGGTCCCCTGCCCTATTGTTTGAAATTCTCACCTTTAAATCCATGCCTTTGAGATAAGGCATAGATTTTAGAAAGCTTTTCTTAAAATGCACATGTGTTACCTAGAATGGGAAACAAATTAACCTGTGCATACGCTGTGCATAAAAATGCCTTAGCAATTGTCAGATTAAGAAGCAGAGGGCAATTCCTTGCTTGAGCAGGACCCAAGACAGGTTTTGCTCAGAGGCTCTGGGTGCGGGAAAGAGACATGAAATGTAAGGTACCATCCATCTTATAAGCTGTGGCATTAAGCAACCAGGATACAGAACTGGATAGCAAAAGGGAGACCTTGGAGATCATGGCCATCAGGTTTTGTTTTCTCTTTTTGATGCTGCACAACTGTGATGTTGGCCTCGTAACATGAATTCTCGGAACCTAACAGAGTTGTTCCTGATAATCTACTACTTTTTATCTTGTGTGTATAACATTCAATAATTTTGGCTTTTTGGATAGAGTAATGGTGGAGGAGTAAGACCAGTGGCCAGTCAACACGATACCAGTCATATTGATTGTGTGTTGTTCTCCGTGACTATATGTCTTTTTGTTTTGGTGAAATATAATGGAAAAAAGCTGTTATAACACCTATTACAATGTTTCCAAAGTGACCCAGCAGGAGGAAAACCATTCAGGAGAGAAAGATTGGAATGTAGAGACAAAACAGCTGGGTCTAAGAAGGGTCGTGGAAAAATGGAGGAAAAGAAGCTGACTATATCAATTATATGAAAATCCTAGTGCCTCTATAGGACTTCAGATTTCCTACTCTGGATGAATTGTCAGCATTTAGTGGTCCACCAACCTGTGCAAGCGGCAGCAGGGGAGGATATAGCTTGGCCCTGAGATACGGGCAGTTAAGACCGTATATTCTCTGAACATTTGAAGAATTCTGGAGTCAGTCATAATCAACCTGAAAGCACAAAGATTATGTTTTCTCCCAGCTCACACTGCTCTTGAGATCTAATGGACTTGTATAGACAAATTAAAAAGTGAGTGCTTCCTCTGCCACAGATTGCTTTACCTGCAGAGGGGTAGAGGTAGGAGTGATGTGAGAAAGTATTCATTGAGCATCTCTGCAGCTTTGTGTTACAAGGAAATGCAGGTGTCTCACTGCTCTCATGTTAAGTTGGTGTGATAACAGGGAAAGAGCAACAGACCTGGAGCCCAAGATTGGCGTAGATTCTCAGCTCTCTACTTAATGAATACTGATGCATGAATAAAATCTCCAGCCTCGATTTCTTCATCTGTGAAATCAAGGGTTCTATATGATATATCTACCTCAACAGGCCATTTTAGAGATAAAGTGATAGTGAGTATTAAAATGATGAAATATCATACAACTATAATATATTATAATTTATTTGTAAGACAAATGCACAAAACAATAACCAATACTTTTCATACAGTGTGTGTAATTAAATATTTTGCTGCAGTTGGGCATGGTTATAAGTGCAGTAGGAGATCAGAATAGGGAGAAGTTGGTGTGTATTGCAGTGGCCAATGAAGTTTTGGGTTTGCTTCCATTGTGCTACCTGCAGTTATTCATTCCTCATGTTTCTGAATGTCTTCTTACCCTTGAACAAAGCAGACTTAGTTAGCTCTGGCTGCCTTTGTTCCCTGACAGTAGTTAAAGCTTCAATTAGGCTGGTATCCATTGAAAGTTGACATACCCATTTCTTTTACGTGTTTGTACAGACATAGAAGCAAGCCTGTATTTGGGTTGTGTTTTGGCAGGGTTTGAAGTCATGTTCAAAGATCTAAAAAAAATTGAATGACTGAGGACACAGACTAGAATTCTAACCTTCAGTTTATGTGCAAAATCAAAAACATGCAAAGTTTGTGGTATCTGAGCTTCATCTGATCGTTCATACATGAAAGTATAAAAGAAGGCCCAGAAGTAGGAGTCTTGTCAGTCTGAATGTTAGTTAAATAAGTACATAAGATAAACAGTTCATGGAAGGTTATGCAGCTGAATTTTCAATCAGAATGCACATGAGACTAGTGCACTACCATCTCTTGGTAATCAGAGCCTGTTGAATTTGTTGCTCATCCTACTTACATAGACAAGGTTGTGAGTTTAATGCTGTGAGCTTTAATATGCCCATGCCTTCCTCCCTCTGAAACATTGTTAGATCTGCCAGCTCAAACCCCACTTTCCTCCAGCTTAACATTGTTTAAGAGGTAGTTAACAATACCTAGATTCAGTCATCTCTCCACTCCCTAGATGTTGTATCTGTGATAAATTTTCCTCTGAGTGCTGGAACTGGGTAGATTTCTTGGACATTTCTTATCTTTCTAGGGAGAAGAAGGATTAAATCCTGAAGTGAAGGTTCCTACTGGGCTTGAAGTAAGAAGAGAAGCTGGGCTCTGGGGCACTGTTGTCTAAATGTGGGGAGTCTTCAGAATTTTTCCAAATGGCAGTTTGTGTACCTATCTTATGCTGTGTAAAATAAGAACAGGGGTCCTGACTATAACTGTGTACTTAAATTTACCGAATTTTAAATATTAGGTACTCTGCAAATGTTTGTGTCAGGGACAGACAATATGTATAGTGGGTAAAAGCAAGGGCGTGAGAGTCAAACAGACCTGGATGAATCCTGGTTCTGCCATTTGCTTGTTGCATGACTCTGGAAAAGTCATTTCACCTCTTTGAGTTTATGACTTCCATTTTATCGAGGAAACCACATAAGACCTACCATTTATGGTTGTTGTGAGAGTTAAATGTGATGTTGGTAAAGGGTTTTATAAATTCCTGCTTGTCAGAATCAGCACTCAATAAATGGCAACTATTTCCATCATCTTTACCATCATAATCACAAATAAATAAGTAATTCTAGCCTCCTGCATTTTCTCAGTCTTTTTTTATTTTATTTTATTTTATTTATTATTATTATACTTTAAGTTCTAGGGTACATGTGCATAATGTGCAGGTTTGTTACATATGTATACTTGTGCCATGTTGGTGTGCTGCACCCATCAACTCGTCAGCACCCATCAACTCGTCA
>NW_012105276.1:1211369-1219076 GCF_000951045.1 Mandrillus leucophaeus
GACACAAACAAATGGAAGAACATACCATGCTCATGGATAGGAAGAATCAATATCGTGAAAATGGCCATACTGCTCAAGGTTATTTATGGATTCAATGCCATCCCTATCAAGCTACCTATGAGTTTCTTCACAGAATGGGAAAAAACTGCATTTTCTCAGTCTTAATTTGAGCTCTTCACCATTGCCCTGACAGTGTTATCTACAGGAATTTCATTTTCTGGGAGTCTGTGCTGATTGCAGAGGGCATGGACTGAGGTCTCAATGACTCTGACAGTTGCCTTGTTCAGTTAAATCCTTTTTCCTATCTCTGGCTGTTCTACTCATATAGTTGTTTGTGTCTGTTTTTCTTTCTCACTCAGCATAGTGTTTTTTTCTAAAATTTAAATGGATACAAAATGTTTGCACATATTTATGGGGTACATATGCTATTTTGTTACATGCATAGAATGTGTAATGATCAAGTTGGTATTTAGAGTATCTATTACCTTGAGCATGTATCATTTCTATGTGTTGGGAATATTTCAAGTCCTCTCTTTTAGGTATTTTGAAATACAAAATGCATTGCTGTTAACTATAGTCACACTACCATACTATCAAACATTATAACTCATTTCTTCTATCTAACTGTATGTTTATACCCATTAACTAAACTCTCATTCTCTCTCCACTGCCCTGTCCCTGGCTCCCCACGCCTACACTGTTCCCAGTCTTTGGTAGCTAACATTCTATTCTCTTTCTTCCATGAAATCAGCTTTTTTTTTTTCTCCCACACATGAGACAGAACATGAACTATTTGTCTTTCCATGTCTAGCTTATTTCACGTAACATAATGGCCTCAAGTTCCATATATGTTGCTGCCAATGACAGAATTTCGTTCTTTTAATGGCTGAATAATATTCCATTGTGAATATATTCCACATTTTCTTTTTTTATTTTTTATTTTAGGTTCAGGGGTACATGTGTAGCCTTGTTATATAAGTAAACTCGTGTCATGGGAGTTTGTTTTACAGATTATTTCATCACCCAGGTACTGAGCCTGGTATCCAATAGGTGTTTTTCCTGCTCTTATCCCTCCCTTCCTCCTCCCACCCTCCACCCTCAAGTAAGGCCGCAATGTCTGTGGTTCCCTTCAAATTGTGTCCTTGAGTTCTCATCATTTAGCTCCCATTTACAAGTGAGAATATGTGGTATTTGGTTTTCTGTTCCTGCATTAGTTTGCTAAGGATAATGGCCTCCAGCTCCATTTATCTTCTCACAAAAGACACAATCTTGTTCTTTTTTATGGCTTCATAGTATTCTATGGTGTACGTGAACCACATTTTCTTTATCCATTCTGTCATTGATGGGCATTTAGGTTGATTCCATGTCTTTGCCATTGTGAATGGTGCTGCAATGAATATTTGTGTGCGTATCTTTGTAGTAGAATGACTTATAGTCCTCTGGGTATAAGTACTGGGATTGTGGGGTCAAATGGTGGGTCTGTTTTTAGCTCTTTGAGGAATTACCACACTGCTTTCCACAATGGTTCAACTAATTTACACTCCCACCAACAGTGTATAAATGTTCCCTTTTCTCTGCAACCTCACCAGCATCTGTTATTTTTTTTTATTTTTGATTTTTTAATAATGGCCATTCTGACTGGTGTGAAATGGTATCTCATTTGATTTGCATTTCTCTAATGATCAGTGATATTGAGCTTTTTAAAAATATGCTTGTTGGCCATATGTACGTCTTCTTTTAAAAAGTGTCTGTTTATGTCCTTTATCCACTTTTCAATGGGTTTTCTTTTCTTGTAAATTTGTTTAAATTCTTTATAAATGCTGGATATTAGACCTTTGTCAGATACATAGTTTGCAAATATTTTCTCCCATTCTGTAGGTTGTCTATTTAGTCTGTTGATGGTTTCTTTTGCCATGCAGAAGCTCTTAAGTTTAATTAGATCCCCTTTGTCAATTTTTGCCTTCGTTGCCATTGCTTTTGGCATCTTTTTCATGAAATCTTTGCCCATTCCTATGTCCAGAATGGTATAATCTAGGTTGTCTTCCAGGTTTTTTATAAGTTTTGAGTTTCACATTTAAGTTTTTATTCATCTTGAGTTTATTTTCATATATGGTGTAAAGAAGGAGTCCAGTTTCAGTCTTCTGCACTTGGTTCGCCAGTTATCCCAGCACTATTTACTGAATAGGGAGTCCTTTCTTCATTGTTTATTTTTGTCAGGTTTGTTGAAGATCAGATGATCATAGACATGCAGCTTTCTTTCTGGGCTTTCTATTCTGTCCCATTAGTCTATGTGTCTGTTTTTGTACCAGTACCATGCTGTTTTGGTTACTGTAGCCCTATAGTATAGTTTGAAAGTGTGATGCTTCCAGCTTTGTTCTTTTTGCTTAGGATTGCCTTGGCTATTTGGGCTCTTTTTTGGTTCCATATGAATTTAAAAATAGTTATTTTTAGTTATGTGGAGAACATCATTGGTAGTTTGATAGGAATAGCATTGAATCTGTAAATTGCTTTGAGCAGTATGGCCATTTTAATGATATTGATTCTTCGTATCCACAAGCATGGAATATTCTTCCATTTGTTTGTGTCATCTCTGATTTCCTTGAGTCATGCTTTGTAATTCTCATTGTAGAGAACTTTCACCTTCCTGGTTAGCTATATTCCTAGGTATTTTAATCTTTTTTGTATGGACACTTAGGTTAATTCCATATCTTTGGTATTCTGAATAATGCTGCAATAAACATGGGGGTGTATGTATCTTTTTGATGTACTAATTTATTTTCCTTTGGATAAATACTCAGTACAGGTTGCTGAATTGTATGATAGTTCTTCTAGTTTTTTTGAGAAATCTACATACTGTTTTCCATAATGGCTGTATTAATTTACATTCCCACTAACAGTGTATGAGAATTCCCTTTTCTCTGCATCTTCACCAGCATCTTTTTTTTTTTTTGATCTTTTTGATAATAGACATTCTAACTGGGATAAGATGATATCTCATTGTGTTTTTAATTTGCATTTCCCTGATGATTAGTGATGTTGAGCATTTTTTCATATACCAGTTTACCGTTTGTATGTCTTCTTGTAAGAAATGTTTATTGAGATTCCTTGTCTACTTAACAGAATTTTTTTTTTTTCTGTTGAGTTTCTTGAGTTCCCTGTATATTCTAGAAATTAGTCCCTTTTCAGATAAGTATGTTGCAGGTATTTTCTCCCATTCATCAGGTTGTCTCTTCACCCTGTTGATTATTTCCTTTAGTTTAATATAGTCCCATTTGTCTATTTTGTTTTTTGTTCCTTGTGCTTTTGGGGTCTTAGCCATGGCCAGACCAGCATCTTGAAGAGTTTTTCTGTTTTCTTCTAGTAGTTTTATAGTTTTGGTTTCTACATTTAAGTCTTTAATCTATTTTGAGTTGATTTTTGTATATGGTGAGAGATAGGGCTCTAGTTTCATTCTTCTGCATGTGGATATTCAGTTTTCCAAGCACTCTTTATTGAAGACTGTGTCCTATCCCTTATATAGGTTCTTGGTGCCTTTGTCAAAAATTAGCCACAAATCCATGTGTTTATTTCTGGGTTCTCTATTTTGTCCCATTGGGCTATGTGTCTGTTTTTATACCAATATCATATTGTTTGGTTACTATAGCCTGGAAATATATTTTGAAGTCAGGTAGTGTGATACCTCCACTTTTGTTCTTTTTGCTCAGAATTGCTTTGGCTATCTGGGCTCTTTCTGGATGCATATAAATTTTAGGATTGTTTTTCCTGTTTCTGTTGAAAATGTCATTGGCATTTTGATAGGGATTGCATTTAATCTATAGATTGCTTTGGGTATATGGTCATTTTAACAATAATGATTCTTCCAATCCATGAGCATAGGCTGTCTTTTAATTTGTTTGTGTCCTATTTTTTTATTTATTTAATCAGTGTTTTGTAGGTTTTCTTGTAGAGGTCTTTTACCTCTTTGGTTAAATTTATTCCTAGGCATTTTGTTGGTAGTTATTTTAAATGAGATCGCCTTCCTGACATCTTTTTCAGGTAGTTTGTTATTTGTGTATAGAACCCTACTGATTTTTGTATGTTGAGTATGCTAATTTTATATCCTGCAACTTTACTGAATTTATTGATTAGATCAAAGAGTTTTGGTGGATTACTTAAGATTTTCTAAATATAATAAAATTATGTAATCTGCAAAGATGAACAATTTGACTTTCTCTTTTCCAATTTGGATGATTTTTATTTCTTTCTCATACCTGATTGCTCTGGCTAGGACTTCCAGTACTATGACGAATAAGGGTGGTGAAAGCGAGTATTTTTGCCTAGTTCCAGTTCTTAGAGAAAAGGCTTTCAACTTTTCCCCACGCAATATGATGTTAACTATGGGTTTGTCATATATGGTCTTTATTATATTGAGGTATGTTCTTTCTATGCCTAGTTTGTTGAGAGTTTTTAACACGAAGGGGTTTGAATTTTATCAAATGCGTTTTATGCATCTACTGAGATGATCATATATTTTTTTGTCCTCCATTCTGTTGAAAACATTTATTAATTTCTCTTTCAACATTATGATTTTGAGGTCCATCTGTGTTCTTAAGTGTAACAGCACAGTAGTACATTTCTTTTTGCTATTGAGGACCATTCATGTGGAAGTCTTTGTGTGCACATACATTTTGATTTCTTTTCTGTAGATGCAGAGCAATGGAATTACTGCATCCTATGGTAGATTTATGTTTAACTTAAAAAAACAACTGCCAAACTGTTTTCTAAAGTGGCTATATCATTTTACATTCCCAGCAGCAATGTATGAGGTGCAGTTTGTTCACATCCTTGCTAACATTTGGCATTGTCACAGTTTTTGATTACAGCCATTTTTAATGGATGTTTAGTGGTATTCATTGAGGTTTAAATTTGTATTTGCCTAGTAACTAATGATGTTGAACACTTTTCATGTACTTATTAGCCATTTATATATCTCTTTAATAAAATGTCTGTTCAATTTTTTTCCCTGTTTTAAAATTGGTTTGTCTGTCTTCTTGTTATTTAGTTGCTAAAGTTCTTTGTGTGTTCCAGGTGAAAGTCCTTTATCTACTATAGCATTTGCAAATATTATCTGCCTATTTGTGACTTGGTTTTTCACTTCATTAATGATGTCTTTTGGAGAACAAAAGTTTTCAATTTTGATGAGGTCAAATTTATCAATTTTTTTGAATAGGTTTTGCTTTTGGTATTATATTTATGAAAGCTTTATCTGCCTTAAGGTCACAAAAATTTGCCCCTATATTTTCTTTATAAAGTTTTAGTTTTAATTATTACATTTAGGGCTGAAATTCATTTTAAATTAATTTTTGTGTATGGTGCTAGGTAAAGATGTAAGTTCTTTCTCCTCTTCCTCCTCCTCCTCTTCTTCCAAAATATAAAAGTTCCTTTTTTACATATGGATAGCCAGTTGTTCAGCACTATTTGTTGAAAAGACTATCCTTTCTTTATTGAATTGTCTTACTTACCGTAAATGTGAAGGTTTTATATCAAGATTCTATTCTTTTCTACTGATCCATTTGTCAATATGGTATTGGCATCATTTTACCAATACCACACTGACTTGATTACCATAACTTTATAAGTTTTGAAATCAGGTAGTTTAAGTCCCCCAGCTTTGTTCTGCTTGTTCAAAGTTGTTGTGTCTAATCTTGGTTCTTTATATTTCTACCTAAATTAAGACAGTTAATTTCTACAAGGGTTCCTGTGTGGATTTTGATACGGATTACATTGATTTACAGATTAATTTGGGGGGAATTGCCATGTTAGCAATATTGAGTTTTTCAATCTATGAAAATGATATATCTCTTCATTTATTTAGGTCTATTAAAAATTTGTTAGCAATATTTTTTAGTTTTCAGAAGTTCTACTTCTTTTATTAAATATATTTCTAAGTACTTTATTCTTTTTGATGCTATTGTTAATAGAATTATTTTCTTATGTTTTAGAATTGTTATATAGGACACAATTGTTTTTTGTATATCTTGTATAAAACCTTGTATCCTGTGACCTTGCAAAACTTGCTGATTAGTTTAAGCTGATTTTAAAAATAAGTTTCTTAGGATTTTCTGTACAAAGTTGTATTATCCAGGAAAGGTAATTTTACTTCTTCCATTTCAATGATACCTTTAATTTACTTTTCTTGCCTAACTGTACTGGCTAGAACGTTCAGTACAACTTAAATAGAAGTGGTGAGAGTAAACATTCTTGCCATGTTCCTGATCTTAGGGGGGAAAGCATTCAGTCCTTCACCATTAAGTATGATCTAACTGTACGTTTTTCATAGATAACTTTTGTAGGGTTGTAAAACATCCTATTCCTATTTTGTTTAAAGTATTGCTTTTTCCTTTTTAATTATTACTGGGTGTTGAGTTTTGTCAAATACTTTTTCTGTGTCAATTTAAATAATCATGGTTTTTGTTCTTTATTTTATTAATATGGTATGTTACATTAATTGATCTTTGGATCTTAAGCCAATCTGTTCTTGGTAACTCCTGCTTGACTTTAGTGCATAACTTTTTTTTAATGTGTTGCTGGATTTGATGTGCTAATATTTTCTGAATAATTTTTGCATCTATCTCCATTAGGGCTGTTGGTCTGTAGTTGAATTTTTTGTGATGTCTTTGTCTGACTTTGGTATCAGGGCAATACTGGCGTCATAAAACAAGGTGAGAAATTCTCTGTTTTCTGAAAGGATTGATATTATTTCTTCCTTCAATATTTTTAAAATTTAATCAGTGTAATCTGAAGTTTATATGTGTGTGTGGTGGAGTGTTGAGAAGATTTCAAAATTCCTTTCTCATGTTCTTTGTTTGATATATGTGGACTCTGATATTCTATTTCTTCTGAAGAGAGTTTTGGTAATTTGTGTTCTTCTAGAAAATTGTCTATTTTATTTAGTTTGTCTAATTTGTTGGAATAAATTGTTCTCTTATAATCCTTTCTTATTTCTGTCGTGTCTATAATGATCTCCCATTTTTTATTCCAATTTTAGTAATTTGTGTCTTCTGTCTTATTTCTCTGCTCTAGCTAAGGATTTATCAATTTGGTTGATTTGTTTCAAATAACAAACTTTTGGTTTTATTTATTATTTCTTATTTTTCCTATTTTATTGATTTCTGTTTTGATAATTAATATTTCTTTTTCTGTGTGTTATTTCATTTATTGTTGGTTGCTATTTCTTTTCAGCTTGAAAGACTTTCTTTAGTATTTCATATAGAATAGGTCTGTTAGCAGTAATTTATATCAGTTATTTTACCTTGAAATATATTTATTTTGTTATTATTTTGAAGGATTGCTTTATTGGATATAAAGATCTTTGTTGAATTTTTTTCTTTTTTTCTTTTTTTTCTTTTTATCATACTTTAAGTTCTAGGGTACACGTGCACAACGTGCAGGTTTGTTACATATGTATACATGTGCCATGTTTGGTGTGCTCACCCGTTAACTCATCGTTTACATTAGATATATCTCCTAATGCTATCCCTCCCACGTTCCCCCACCGCACTTTTGATGGGGTTGTTTTATTTTTGTAAATTTGTTTGAGTTCTTTGTAGATTCTGGATATTAGCCCTTTGTCAGATGGGTGGATTGCAAAAATTTTCTCCCATTCTGTAGGTTGCCTGTTCACTCTGATGGTAGTTTCTTTTGCTGTGCAGAAGCTCTTTAGTTTAA
>NW_012105276.1:1221345-1221908 GCF_000951045.1 Mandrillus leucophaeus
CTTCTTCCTGGTTTAATCTTGGGAGAGTGTATGTCTATAGGAATTTATCCTTGTCTTCTAGATTTTCTAGTTTATTCGTGTAGAGGTGTTTACAGTAGTCTCTCATGGTAGTTTGTATTTCTGTGGGATCATTGGCAATATCCCCTTTATCATTTTTTATTGTGTCTATTTGATTATTCTCTCTCTTCTTCTTTATTAGTCTTTCTAGTGGTCTATCAAGATTGTTGATCTTTTCAAGCAACCAGCTCCTGGATTCATTGAGTGTTTGAAGGTTTTTTGGTGTTTCTATCTCCTTCAGTTCTGCTCTGATCTTAGTTATTTCTTGCCTTCTGCTAGCTTTGGAATGTGTTTGTTCTTGCTTCTCTAGGTCATTTAATTGTGATGTTAGGCTGTCAATTTTAGATCTTTCCTGCTTTCTCTTGTGGGCATTTGGTGCTATAAATTTCCCTCTACACACTGCTTTAAATATGTCCCAGAGATTCTGGTATGTTGTGTCTTTGTTCTCATTGGTTTCAAAGAATATCTTTATTTCTGCCTTCATTTTGTTATGTACCCAGTAGTCA
>NW_012105276.1:1222248-1287043 GCF_000951045.1 Mandrillus leucophaeus
AGAGACTAGGATTGCAACCCCTGCCTTTTTTTGTTTTCCATTTGATTGGCAGATCTTCCTCCATCCCTTTATTTTGAGCCATGTGTGTCTGTGCACGTGAGATGGGTCTCCTGAATACAGCACACTGATGGGTCTTGACTCTTTATCCAATTTGCCAGTCTGTGTCTTTTAATTGGAGGATTTAACCCATTTATATTTCAGGTTAATATTGTTATGTGTGAATTTGATCCTGTCATTATGATGTTAGCTGGTTTTTTGCTCATTAGTTGATGCAGTTTCTTCTTAGCATCAATGGTCTTTACAGTTTGGCATGTTTTTGCAATGGCTTATACCAGTTGTTTCTTTCCATGTTTAGTGCTTCCTTCAGGAGCTCTTGTACGGCAGACGTGATGGTGACAAAATCTCTCAGCATTTGCGTATCTGTAAAGGATTTTATTTCTCCTTCTCTTATGAAGCTCAGTTTGGCTGGATATGAAATTCTGGGTTGAAAATTGTTTTCTTTAAGAATGTTGAATATTGGCCCCCACTCTCTTTTGGTTTGTAGAGTTTCTGCTGAGAGATCTGCTGTTAGTCTGATGGGCTTCCCTTTGTGGGTAACCCGACCTTTCTCTCTGGCTGCCCTTAACACTTTTTCCTTCATTTCAACTTTGGTGAATCTGACAATTATGTGTCTTGGAGTTGCTCTTCTCAAGGAGCATCTTTGTGGTCTTCTCTGTATTTCCTGAATTTGAGTGTTGGCCTGCCTTGCTAGGTTGGGGATGTTCTCCTGGATAATATCCCACAGAGTGTTTTCCAACTTGGTTCCATTCTCCCCGTCATTTTCAGGTACACCAATTTGACATAGATTTGGTCTTTTCACATAGTCCCATATTTCTTGGAGGCTTTGTTCATTTTTTTTTTTTTACTCTTTTTTCTCTAAACTTCTCTTCTCGCTTCATTTCATTCGTTTTATCTTTAATCACTGATACCCTTTCTTCTAGTTGATCGAATTGGTTACTGAAGCTTGTGCATTCATCACATATTTCTCGTGCCATGGTTTTCAGCTCCATCAGATCATTTAAGGACTTCTCTACACTGGTTATTCTAGTTAGCCATTCGTCTAACCTTTTTTCAAGGTTTTTAACTTCTTTGTTATGGGTTCGAACTTCCTCCTTTAGTTCAGAGAAGTTTGATTGTCTGAAGCCTTCTTCTCTGAACTATCAAAGTCATTCTCCATCCAGCTTTGTTCTGTTGCTGGTAAGGAGCTGCGTTCCTTTGGATGGGGAGAGGTGCTCTGATTTTTAGAATTTTCAGCTTTTCTGCTGTGTTTTTTTCCCCTTTGTGATTTTATCTACCTTTGGTCTTTGATGATGGTGACGTACAGATGGGGTTTTGGTGTGGATGTCCTTTCTGTTTGTTAGTTTTGCTTCTAACAGTCAGGACCCTTAGCTACAGGTCTGTTGGAGTTTGCTTGAGGTCCACTCCAGACCCTGTTTGCCTGGGTATCCGCAGCTGAGGCTGTAGAACAGTGAATATTGCTGAACAGCAAATGTTGCTGCCTGTGTGTTCCTCTGGACGCTTCATCTCAGATGGTTACCCAGGTGTGTGAGTGTCAGTCTGCCCCACTGGTGAGTGCCACCCTGTTAGGCTACTCGGGGGTCAGGGACTCACTTGAGGAGGCAGTCTGTCCGTTCTCAGATCTCAAACACTGTGCTGGAAGAACCACTACTCTCTTCAAAGCTGTCAGACAGGGACATTTAAATCTGCAGAGGTTTCTGCTGCCATATGTTTGGCTATGCCCTGCCCCCAGAGCTAGAGTCTATAGAGGCATGCAGGCCTCCTTGAGCTGCAGTGGGCTCCACCCAGTTCCAGCTTCCCAGCAGCTTTGTTTACTTACTCAAGCCTCAAGAATGGTGGGCACCACTCCCCCAGCTTCGCTGTCACGTTGCAGTTAGATCTCGGACTGCTGTGCTAGCAATGAGCGAGGCTCCGTGGGTGTAGGGCCCTCTGTGCCAGGCATCGGATATAATTTCCTGGTGTGCCATTTTCTAAGACCTTTGGAAAAGTGTAGTATTAGGGTGGGAATGACCCCACTTTTTCCAGGTGCTGTCTCTCAAGGCTTCCCTTGGCTAGGAAAGGGAATTCCCTGACCCCTTGCACTTCCTGGTTGAGGCGATGCCTCGCCCTGCTTCGGGTCTCACTCGATGGGCTGCACCCACTGTCCTGCACCCACTGTCCAACACACCCCAGAGAGATGAACCCAGTACTTCAGTGGGTAATGCAGAAATCACCCATCTTCTGCGTCACTCATGCTGGAAGCTGTAGACTGGAGTTGTTCCCATTTGGCCATCTTGGAACCCTGTTGGAATATTTTTTTCTTTCAGGAATTTGAATATGTCTTTCTAATGGCTCCTGACCTGCATTATTTCTAGTGATATATGTTATTAATTAAGTTGCTGATGCTGTGTACATAAGGTGTTTTTATTTTACTGCACTGCTTTAAAGATTTTTTCTTTGTCTTTTGATGATTTTCAATAATTTGAACATAATGTCTCTAGGTGTGGATGTCTGTATTTTTTCCTATTCAAAACTTGTTAAGTTTCTTAAATATGTAAATTAATGATTTTCTTCAAATATGAGAAGTTTTCAGCCATTATTTCTTCACATACTTTTCTGTCCTTTTTTCCTCTTTCTAGAATTCCCATTACACATATCTTAATAAGCTTGATATTGTTTCACAGATCTCTGAAACTCTATTCATTTTTCTTTAAGCTTTCGAATAGAACAGAGAGGTTCCTTGGACTGGATAGTTTCTATTGATCTCTCTTTGAGTTTACTGATTCTTTCTTCTTCCATTTCAAATATGCTGCTGAGCTCAATGAATTTTTCATTTCAGCTCTTATACTTTTCAACTCTAGAATTTTTATTTGGTTTTCTTTTATAGTTTCTACTTCTCTATTGAGATTTCCTATTTGTTGAGTCATTGTTATATTTTACTTTAATTCTTTGAACACAGATTCTTTAAGTTCTTTCAATGTATTTATTATAGCTGCTTTGAAGGTTTTTTCAGAATCATTTTTTGCCACTTATTTGCCATTTATTAATAGTAAACTGCAGCATATTTTCTCTTTTTGTTCTAAACATAATTTTAAGAGTATTTTGTTAACATTATCATTTTCAGGCTTATCTCTATTAAAGCATTACAAATTTTAATACTTCTTTACTAAAAAGATCTTTTACTAAAATGACTTTTGTCATTGTCCTTGTCTATGTGTCCTCTCCCCCTATCTTTTAAAAATCTGATGTCACCAAAAATCTGATCTCTTTCCTGTACAGCTCTTATAGCCTGTATCTACAAGGATTCCTCATGTTGTAAGAAACGGAGAACCCAACTCAGACTTATTTAAACAATAAAGCAAACTCATTAGCTTATGTAAGTAGCATGTATTGAGGTAAAGCTTCAGATACAGCTTAAAACTAGGACTTATTTCCTTTCTCTCTGTATCTTGGCTCTATTTATTTAATGTTATTTCTAAGTCTCAAGAAAGCTTTCCCCTCATAGTTGAAATACAGTTTCCAGTAAATCCTGGTTCTACATTCTTCCGTATTCATGTGGTTATTTATACGGAAGAAAGAAAAAGTCTCTTCTGATTACTTTGCAGAATAATAAAGAGGAGTTTCTTAGGCAGAACTCTTAGAAAATAAATTTTAAAGTCTTATTTCTTCTACTTGAGCTAATGCTCACATGTAAACCAATCTGTGTGACTGGGGAACTATGAAGGGCTCACCATGGCATTTGAGAATCTTAAGTCACTGATCTATGAATGAAGGAAGAGATGAATTCCACAACTGAAAACAAAGGTATATTGGTCAGAGTTATCCACAGGGACAGAACCAATTATATATATAACATATATGAGTTTATTTAACAAAAATAATGAAGTATTTTTGTTGTTTTGTCCAACCTTCCTCCCTTTCTCTACCATGGGCCCTAGTTACATTTCACCCAGTTCTTGTGGATTACAATTCAATTCTTGTGGATTACAATTACAACAGATGGACTGTTTAACTTGTCACTAGCTCTGTGTTCTGAGAAAGGAAGTTGTCAACAAGGTGAGCTAAGAACTTACAGAATCATTGCTTTTCAGTTGAGAGGACTTTCAGCAAATGTCCTTATATAGTCTCCCATCACTATTTTGTCTTACCTCTTTGTTAGTTTTATCATCCTCAAAATACAATACTCTCTGTTCTTTCTGTGTCTCATAGTTTATTGTGTTTTCCAAGTTGAATCCATTGTCTGTGACATTTCTCAGAACTTGTCAAGAACAGGGCTAGGGTTCCCAGAGGTGGGTTGCACCCTGTGGTCAAGTAGGAGTGTATGTGGGGGGTGTGTGTGTGTGTGTCTGCATGCCTCTTTAAAAACTGGAGTGGTTATCAGTCTGTCAGTCCATATTTGGAAGTGAGTTGCTTAGTCAGTATCTAAGAGGTTGCAGGAAGAATGGATAGAGAGAGAGGTTGAAGGAAAACCTGAAGGACTGAAAGACAGGCTGAAGGTGGTCTCAAGGACAAAGGAAGAGAATGAACCAATGGTTGGAAATAGTAGGACACAGATGAGGTATGGATAGATGGATGTCAATTAAGCTCAGAAATCAGTTATGATACTGAGTAATTCATTGAGGGTCATTCAGTCAACAAATGCTTATTGAGAATTTAATAATAATCGTTACTATTGATTGAGCTCTTACTTTGTGTCATGTACTTTACTGAGCACTTTATTTATTTAATCCCTGCAATGATCTTATTATCCCCACTTTACAAAAAGAAAACAGAGGCATGGATATCTCAAATAGACATTTTCCCAGATCTCAGCTTGTAAGCCAGAGTTCAAGTGTAGGGCTTCTGACTGTAGAGCACCTTCTCCTAGTTACTGCATTGTACCATGTGCTAGACTTTGAGCTATGGTGGTGAACATGGCAGACATAGTCTTTATCTTCAGGGAGATAGAGTCCATTCTTTGTATTCTTCTGTACAGCTAAGTTCATAGCACTAGGCTGGGGGTAGATGTTCTAACAAGGAGAGCACTCATCTCACAGCTCTATAATTTTTTTTTTTTTTTTGCAAAATTGCAAAAATCCATTAAGAAGAAATCCTACATCTTTAAAGAACTGATATGTGACTTATTTCTGTGGGGTTAGATATTGGCATGAAATTTGCCAGATGGTTAAGTTGCTCTTGCTAATCAGGAGAAAAAAGGGCTTTTGAGCAAAAGACAACTTAGGAAAAAGCCTTCTTTCTCCAAAATTCAGACAGGAATTTAAAACCACTACAATAAGAGAAGGGGAAAAGTAAATGGAAAAAACTTGGCTATGCCAGATAGTATTATTAATTTGGATAGGAAAACTTTTCCAGTGCTTTTAAAAACAATTTAAGCCATAAGTTGAATGTAACAAGCATTCTATTAGACTTGAATGCCTGCTTTATGATAATTATAAGCACACCTTTCACCACTGTAATATTTTTCCTCTTAGGAGCTGTATGGCAAAAAGAAGTTTTGTGAAATTTTATTGCATTGTTATATAAATTTGAAACTGCATTATATATTTGTTTCTCCTACTGTAAATTAAATACACTTTAAGAAAGGAAGTGGTGCTTTTGATCTTTCAAGGGAGCTCGGCTATTAGACAATTTCAAGTTTTAGAGGTAGACTGAAAGGACAGAATATAACAGGACAAATGTAAGCTCCGTGGGGGAAAAGCTCTTTCCTTTTTCTTCATTGCAGTGTCTACAGTGCCGTAGGCAGTGCCTGGCCTATAAATAAATACATGGTTTATGGCAAATAATAAACACAGATGTGAATTAAGGACTCTGAATATATAGAGGAAAGAGCAATTTACTCAGCCTAGAATGCTGGGAGAAGGTGACCAAAGGAGGTTGCGGGAACTTTTCACCCTGGACTTGATTTGGACAAATCTTTATGGGGTAGAGACATTTAGGCCAGATCAAGCATCTGAAAAGGCATATTGCATTATTAGGCTAGGGCACCCTCCTGTATGTTTCCACAGTTTTCTGAGCATTTTTCTGCCATCACACATATGGCACTGCATTTCTCTTAACTTGCATAGGGGAATGGCTCAGTTGTGGTGCCCTGGTGCCCTTGCATATTTCCACATGGGCTAAGTAGGCAAGGCTTGATAATGACCTGACCTGAGCCTGATACAGTGCCCTGTGATATCTCCTTGAATAATGGGAGATGAGCCTGGAAAGAAGCCACCATGAGGCAGTTTCTCATATCTCATGGGAGGTTGCTATGAGGGGCTTCCTCATTCATCTCCCTGGTTGTGACTGAGAGCAGGACTTTCTGCTTCATTTCTTGCCACCACCCTTTAGAGGACAGCTGCAGGCTTCTATGTGTGTCTACTAAACTACTTGCCTGTACGTTAGAGTTAGTTCCTTCATGACAGAGTATCACACCACTCATGCCATCTGCTGCCTGGTTCGCCAGCTTAGTGCTCTCCTGTGGGCGAGAGGAGAGGGTGCTGACACCAAGCTGATAGTGCTTTGGCTGTCTGGATAAGTAACACAGTGTCTGAATCTTTAAGATAGTTGCCACTTTACCACAGAAATCTAGGGAAATGAGCAAGCCAACATAGCTGAGTAGTCATTGCTGCTGCTCGGTCTCTGCTTGCCCAATTGGCAACATGTCTGTCACTAGATTACAAGCTCATCTGTGTTCTTATCACCTAGCAAAAGGTTTTGCACAATTGCCTAATAAGTGTTTCGTTTTGTTTTTTCTTGACAGAATGGATGAATTAATCAATGATTAAGAAGTGAGTACTAGCAAATTTCTTGTGCCAGGACTAAAGATGGAGTGTAGGATGAGTAGTAGAAGATGTAACAACTGGGACTGGATTATAGATGGTCTTTGTATTAGTCTATTCTCACACTGCTATAAAGAAATATCTGAGACTGGGTAATTTATAAAGAAGAGAGGTTTAATTGGCTCATGATCCTGCATGCTGTACAGGAAGCATGATGCTGGCATCTGCTTGGCTTCTGGGGAGGCCTCAGGAAACTTACAGTCATGGCACAGGGTGAAGGGGGCACATGCACATCACATGGCCAGAGCAGGAGCAAAAGAGGAGGAGGAGGTGTTACACATGAAACATCCACATCTCCAAAGACTCACTCACTATTGTGAGGATAGTACCAAGGGGATGGTGCTAAGCCATTTGTGAGAAATCTGCCCCCATGATCAAATCCCCTTCCACCAGGCCCCACCTCCAACACTGGAGGTTACAATTCCACGTGAGATTTGGGTGGGGACACAGATTTAAACCATATCAGTCCTGTGGGCAAGGCAGTGCCCTGAAGACTTTAAAGTAAGAGAAGAACATGACTGTATCTGTGCTTCTAGGAACTCTAGTAGTAATGCTGAGATTGGAGATCAGCCCACCAATTAAGAAACTTTAAATATGTGAAAAACGATGGGGATCTAAATTCAGAGCATCTCAATGAGATTGAAAGTGAGGCACTAGATTACATTTGTTTTTGTTTATTTCTCTTTTTTGATTTAAGCAATAGAACTGGTAATGATTCAATATAAAAGAAAAAACAGAAGGCAAAAATGAGTGTGATTTAGTAGATTTTTATTTTGCTTTGTGAGTTTTACTCTAAGAAATGCTTACTATTTAATTACTTGACTTTTTTCAGAGTATTTAAAAATTAATTTTATATTTGAATAATTATGTATTCAATGTCCAGAACTGCTCCATTTTAAAATTTTGATTATACATTTCTGAGGCTGCTAAGATGTTTGTTTAATCACTTCACTAACTAGTGCCTGCTCACATCTTAGTAGCAAAATCTGCCGTTAGACACTTCTGGATTACAAGCACCTTGAGGACAGGAACCATACATTATTTATAACATTTTTCAGCCATGTCTTTCTTTTATTTACAGTTTATATTCAATGCAAATTAATTCCATAACATAGGAAGTTACTATGAATCAAAAAATAAATACACAAACACAATATACAATCCAAAATAGATGTACAGTATTCTAGAATGAAGCAAAAGAGTGTTCATTCACACACACAGTAGCTTCAATCTGTTCGATCTGTTTGTTTCCATGTAGTTTTCTAAAGATGGAAAAAAATGACTTTGGTCAACAAGACTACTGTGGCCATATTAGGTAACTGGATCATCTAAGCATCAGCGTGTGACCATGCGAACAAAAGACTTCAGGGAGTGTCTATTTTTAAAAAGGTTTCTGTGTGTCAAGGCAGCTGTAAAGGATTTACTGCAGAATCAAGCCCACTTTTAGGCTTAGGACCAGATTCCAACTATTTAAAAATATTGACTGGTAACAAGAAATGTGGCTATTCTGATCAATAGTTTTGTTTTTTTTTAAAGTAGATACAGAAAGAGTATAAAAGTTTTTGTGAATTTAATGCAAATTAGCTTCCAGTCTTTACTTCCCAAATACTTGGTTTGCAGTGTTGACTCCTTTACATTTTTGCATTTTTAATTTCAAGAGTCGTAATTTTACCTTCAAAACAGATCATTTTTTAAAATTGTAAAAAGTTTTCAACATATGCAGATATAAAAAGCATTTTGAAATTAGTCATGGTGAATGCAATTCTATTCTTGGAATCATTTTAGCTAAATGAATGTAGTGCTCTTATTGAATGGAAATAAGTGATAGGAAATGTCTACCATTTGACTCTATATGGATACTCAAGAGTTACTCAGAATGCTTGCACCTAGGCATAGACTTTAATTCATCACTGCCCTGGTACATGTCAATTACTACATAAAAGGTCAAGTGCAATGTCAAATTCAAAGCCTCAAGAGGAAAGTGAGTTGAGTTCCCAAGGGAACAGAGATAGCTCAACAATATAAACCTTCATCTAGAGTATATCAGCATTAAATTGCTGCTGTTGAAACAATATGTTGAGGATTTGCGGTAACACCTGGAAGTTCCTTCTAATGTACATATAAATAAAATCATGGAAGCTTTTTATATTACCTGTTTTATGGCCTTATAGAATTAATGAACCAAATGAAAACTGAATCTCCATTCCACAATCACATCCTTTATTTCTATTCCTATTTTCAAGGTAGTGTTAAGTGTCCATATTTCTTAAGCCACATTCAAGGAAATCATGTCTTAACTATTTTGGGTGTTGCCACTCGTTCATCTTGTATATGAAACTCCAGCAGATTTAATATTGGCATCCATCATCTAGTCAGACCTCTCACATGTTCTTCAAACCAATCAAATTTGGGATTCTCAATATATTCTGTGTCAATAAAAGGTGTGCAATTAGTAGATTCGATGAAGACCTATTTTTCCTTGCCACATTGGACTTCCAGATGCCATTTGGATTGGGTTTAGAAGACGGGGAAGTACCGATGTTTCTTGGCCTGAGTCTCTTAATAGTAGAGATGTAGAAGAGAGAGTGAGACCATAAAGAGACTGGCTGTTGACTGCAGGGCACCACCAACTGCCTCGGCGGTGGTATTAACTGGATTTGGGGCAGCCGAAGTACTCTGGGAGGAGTTACTTGAAACTGTTACAACAGCTGTTTGATTGGAATAAATTTGTGTGGGTAGGAGCAGTGCCAACAGCAGCAGCCCCAGCCTGAACCTGGCCAGCATTGCTCTGCCCATGTCCCCTCCGTTGGTGTCAGCGTGTCTCACTGGATGCTGGGTGCTTGGAGAACTGCTGGTTCTGGGTGGGCACAGGAAAAGTCCATTATTTATAATTTTATATTATTTGTAGCACCAAGTGTGGTGTTAGATCCATAGTAGATGCCTAATAAATATTTAATGAATGACTGCTTTACCTACTTAATTATGTAAAAGTCTTCTCTGAAAATACCAAGATTTTAAAAACCCACAAATATAAAATTTAACTATAGATGTCACATCTCACAACGCCTTTCATCTTTGATTTTATCTTCTCAAATAACATTTATAACATACCTAATCTGTTGCCAAACATATCGTAGGCAATTCAGATATAAATGAAATAAAAAGGATCCCTTTGCTTTAGAAGCATGGCATTTAGTTAGAGAAACAAGACATATCCTTAGGTGAAACTCCTAAATGACAAAACAGAACAAATGTTACTACATACCAAATGATCTCTAAGGGGAAAGATCATTGTGAGATGGTTTCTTAGTAATAAATTTTGCAAAAAGTTGGAATTTTATGATATATTTATTAAATTAAGTTTATCGTTTAACACAGATTTTCCATTTGATTTTAAAGTAAAACAGTCTCAGGTGAGGGAAACAGGTGAGCAAATATTCACAGAAGGTAAAAAGAGGTAAAGTATCAGAGGCCAAATTTTATATTCAGAAAAACTGAGTTATCGTAGCGAGAAGTATCTGAGAGCTATGCATTTGAAATCTACCACTAAAAAATAGGTGTATGTTGTCTTTAATGATTTATAGTACATGTACAATCATCATGTCAGTCACTGAGGGCAGCTGCAATTTTCATCTCAAAAACACAGAATGTCCTTAAAGGAAAAATCATGGAAACACATCATTCAAGAGCCTCCTGGAAGGGAATTTTTAATTCACTCATTGGGTTTTAAGTAAATGGAAGCTTACTCAATGAACATTTAAATCTAATAAATAGTTTTCTAGTAATCGTAATGTGTTATTAATAATCTCAGAATACTTTATCTCACTCACATTCTATGGATCGAAAGTTGGTACGTGTGCACCCTAGCCTTGGAAAAATGGTTTAGTAAGAACAATTGCATTTGCTTTAGGGTGTGTTCAAGTAGTAGCCATGCAAGTTAATTCACTTCTTATAGTTTATTTCCTTATCTTTATAATGGACTACTGATAATATAAACCTGTTTTCCTCAGTTTTTCCAAAGCCCAGTATACAGTTTTTTCTCTACTTTATTCAATGTCTTCACTCCAAATAATTAGATTGTTGTTTGAAGCAGAAATGTGTTTTATTCTTATGTGTTGTGCACTGTGTAGGTACAAACTGATAAATACCTTTGCTGACCAATTAACCAAAAAGCCTCCTCTCTTTTACCCTTTTTCAAGTGGAGGCTGCAGCTGTACACAGGTAACTGTTCTTCTGGACATTGTTTTAAAATGGTTTGTTCTCTTCGTAGAAAGTAGATAACTTCAAAACAAGGTGGTGACTGTTATTGAAATTATAAATTATATAGGGGCTCTCTGTTTTATGTCTGATGTATTTGTTAATATTTAGAATTAATTCCTACTTCTGAAAAATATGTCAAGCTTCTTATTACAATACATAACATTTTTAATAAAAATAAACTAAAAACTAGTGGATGGTAGCAGTGAGCTTGATATTAGGAATTCAGTAGGACATTTGGATTGAAATGCTCTAGTTTCTTAACATTCAAGGAGAGATTCCAAATCTGTTTATCTTCTGATCAGCACAAGTAAACAGAAATATAGGACATTGTAAAATTGGTCGGTGGTACATTTAAATCTTGTGCTGGCTAGAGGGTCTGAGCTGGAAGCGGCCGGAATTTTCTAGTCAGTCTTTTCTATTTTATTGTGACCACTCACCCTGGGGAAATGGGTACTGGCCTGAAGGTTGCACATGCCGTGCAGTTTTTACACAGAGTGTTTGTTGTTCCAGGGTCCTGTTTGATTAGATTCCTAATTTTCTTATATCTAGATCAGAATTGTAAAAAATGAGCTTCGTGCTTGTTAGAGTGGACTAGATGAGATATATCTTGTTATTTGGAAGGCTCCAAAAGGAGATATTGAAAAATGCTTAAAATGGGGTTCGTTGCTCTAGAAATAAAGCCAAGCTTCTGAAGATTATTCTCAGTGACTGCAGCTCTGGCAGCAGAGCAGCAGAAGGGAAAGGTAATTAGTCTTGGAACTTTGCTTTTTATACTTGGCTTTAAGTGAGGACACCAGCAGCAGATAGCAATATTTAAATGTGTTGAAATAAAGCTTGGAAATCATGTTAATTTTCAGTTGGAATCCAAGAAATGTTCTTCTTATGATTTCTGTTTACAGGAAGAAAAATTTTACTGGTATTCAGCCCAAATATAAAAGTAGCTATGAATGCCAGGTTACTGGGTATTAAAGGAAGTAGGCATTAAGTTGGGGTGTATATTAGTCTGTTCTCAGGCTGCTGATAGAGACATATGAGAGACTGAGTAATTTATAAAAGAAACAGGTTTAATTAACTCACAGTTCAGCATGGCTAGGGAGGCCTCACAATCATGGTGGAAGGCAAAGAAGAGCAAGACACGTCTTACGTGGTCGCAGGTAAGACAGCATGTGCAGGGAAACTCCCCTTTATAAAATCATCAGATCTCACAAGACTCATTCACTATCATGAGAACAGCATGGGAAAAACCCGCCCCCATGATTCAATTACCTTCCACTGGGTCCTTACCATGACATGTAGGGATTATGAGATCCACAGTTCAAAATGAGATTTGGGTGGGGACACAGCCAAACCACATCAGGGGAGATTTAAATTTGGACATATCAAATATTTGTCTAAGTTAGAATCGTCCATTTCTGCCTGCTAGTAACTTGTTTATGTCCTTTTGAACAAAGAACAACTTAAGGCAATTGAGCTATAAACAATGGTGATTTTTATTGACGATAGCCTAAATGATCTAAATTATGGGTGGTATGAGTAGAGAGCTGGCTAGTAAAAAATAAACAAACAAATAAATAAATAAAAAGAAGAAAAGCCATCGTTTCTTCAATTGTTCAGTTAAATTTAGTTGACCTTAATGGGAAAAGTGGAACTTCTACAGATTGTTAAAATTATCCTACTTCCTCTTTTCCCCAGATTGACTTACGACATTTAAACAATCGTTCAGACACCTGAGTCCATGAATTTAAGCGAAGTATCTCCAAGAGGATAGATTGCAATTGTGTTTTTAAGAGTCTGAATAAGCCTAAGAAAGTCTGATTCAAATGACAAAGAAACCTCATTGGGAGACACAGATGAGTTGAATGATGTGGTTTGGAACTTTCTGGGAGTTAACCTTACAATGATGAGAATCCTGTGACTTTCGTTGTTTGTTGGTTGGTTTAGTGATACAGAAATGTAATTCATTCAACCATAATTTCAGGAGAATTTCATTAACTCCTTAAAAATGTTCTCATTTATGGTTCTGAGGACATGCTTCTAGGCACAAAGATAACATTTGAACTTTAGAAATGGTTGAGGATACATTGAGTACAGAATCTGAAAATCAACAGGAGAGGCTGATGTAATTTGACCTGGACTCCGGAAGGTTGAGGCTAGTTTAATATGTAAACTTTTAGCCTTGAGCACTTTTAGTAATACAGCTAGGTCTCCAGGTTTCTCTTCTTGGGTCCTAGGTTTTCTACATTCTATTTGCTGTCTTTTGCTTTCCAGAGCACAATTATCCAGGACTGAGTTCATTTCAATGATGACTTTAGGTCACCTCTTCTAAGAGAGTCATTTCTCTGCCCAGTAGTATATTAGGCCATGTGAGAGTACAAAGATAAATAAAATCCAGTATTTAAAATATCCCTAAAGAAATTTATAGTGTGACAGGAGGAAGAAAATATGTGTAACAAATCTATTTAATAAAAACTAGAAAACAAAGTGGAGGAAGTGTGTGCTATACCTTGGCAAAGATAAGGTGTTATGGCTGAGATAACAGAAGGAACAAAGGTATAGAGACTGATTATGTCTGAGAAACAGAGTAAATAGTATAGCACCCTTCTTACCTATTATACACAATGTAGTTCTCTGCCTTACCTACTTTAGCACAGTTAAACATACCCAGTCATACTTGTTATATCATAGGATAGCACTCTATCTTACTATGGCAAATGACAGTACCTTAGGTTACCCACGGTATTAAAATGCAGTCCCCTATCTTACCCACTGCATCACAGCGCAGTCCCCTATCTTACCCACTGCATCACAGTGCAGTCCCCTATCTTACCCACTGCAGTGCAGTCCCCTATCTTACCCACTGCATCACAGTGCAGTCCCCTATCTTACCCACTGCATCACAGTGCAGTCCCCTATCTTACCCACTGCATCACAGTGCAGTCCCCTATCTTACTCACTGCATCACAGTGCAGTCTTCTGTCTGTCTCACTACATCACAGTGCAGTCCCCTATCTTACCCACTGCATTAGAGTGTATTCCTTTATCTTACCTTCTACACCACAATGCAGTCCCCTTACCTGCTGCCTCATAGTGCAGTCCCCTATCTTACCTACTGCATCATAGTGCAATTCCCTAATCTTACCTCCTGCATCATAATGCCATCCCCTATCTTACCTACTGTGTCACAGTACAGTTCCCTGTTACTTACTGCATCACAGTGCAGTCCCCTGTGTTACTCAATGCACCTAGTGCAGTCTGCTGCAGTGTACTGGGGTGCATTGAGTCAGATGCCTATATTGTGAGACAGCAGGAAATATAGAGCACTGTACAGCACGTAGCATGGTGTTAGGCCCATAGTAGATGTTTCATAAATACAGTACTGTCTAGTACTCTATTTTTCCTGCTGTCTCACAGTATGGGCATAGTGAGAAGTGGGAAGATATGGGAGAAAAGGAAAGTCACCTTGGAATCTAAGTTTATTCATAAGCTATCTCAGGTTATCTTTCTAACCTCATCTCCTACTTCTTCATTTATTTATTCACCAAACTTTTATTACGTGTGCATTATGAGCCAGGTGCTGTGCTAGGAGCTAATGATACACTTTTCAGGAAAAATGACTGTTTCTGACTGATAGAGCTCATAAACAAATGGAGGAGGGGTTAGACATTAATCAAATTATAGCACAAATAAATATATAATTTCTGATTGCTGTTTTAATTTTGTACTTCTATTTAAGATGAAAACACACAAAAAGCTCTCAGAAGGTGAAAGGATCTGTGACTCAGTCTGGAGTGCCACTAGGTGAAATGGGGAGATGATCAGGGAAAGTTTCCCCGTGGAAGTGATGCTTGAGTTAAAACCTAATGGATAAGGAGGAATAAAGAAATAAATGGGCAGGGGTGGGATGGTGTTCTAGGGAGACGGAGCAGTGTCTATGAATCATCTAAGGCTGGGGGCAGGAGCATCACAGATTTAAGTAACTAAAAGAAGGGCTGAGTGCAGAGCTGCAAGTGAGGCAGAAAGGGACATGAGACAAGGCTGGAGGGAGAAGCAGGAGCACAATCAAGCAAGATCTTGCTAAGGATTTTAGTCTATCCCAAGACCAACAGGGAGCCTTTGAAGAGTTTTAGGTGGCAGATTTACAAATGAGATTTGCATTTTAAAATATTATTTTGCTACACTATAGGGAATGCATTGGGTCAGAAAGAGTATGGGGAAACCGATATGAGGCTACTGCAGAAACCCAGGGAGGAGAGACAGACTTGACAGCAGTGGTGGAAATAATCAGAGGTGGACCTCAATGAAAGAGCAAAAACGTGGTATTTGGAGATAGATTGGCTATTGGAGGTAAGAAGATTGAAGTGTCAAAGACACATATGAGGGTTCTTCTGACTTGTCAAACTGAAAGGATGATGGTGATGTCCCAGGGACAGGAAACTGAAAGAGGGCTGGGGTTGAATCTGTGGCTTTGGTGAGAGGAATTTAGGCATGTTGATTGGAGAAGATATTCAAGCAGAGCTTTCAAGGGGTGAAATGTATATATGTGTCTGGAGCTTCAAGCAAAGATACATGTTTAGGAGCCATCACATATAACCAAAACAATGGAATTGGATAAGGTTAGTTAGTGAAGTAGCATACCATGAAAGGAGCCAATGATTTAACTTTGGTGAACTCCAATAATTCACTGCCTTGAAATGATGAGTATAGGCTTGTAAAGGCGATTGAGAAAGGGCTGCCAGAGAGGAGCAAAACCAGGAGAATCCAAAGCTTTATGGAAATCAAAGAAGATGGTGCTTCTAGAATGAGGGAGTGGTCTGTTTGAATCTTTGAAAGGAGATATAGTATGTCGTGTTTTCCAAACTCAAGTCCATGGAGCCTTTCTTCTCTGAATATTAAGACCATATAATCCCAGTGCCACCAAACCACCTATCTCCCCACATAAATTCAGTTTGGAAATTTATATAGTAATAAGCAACATTTATCTGAAGAAAATTTTATGTAATATTCCTATTGAACTTTAAAGCAAAATACTTAATAACCATTTTTATTGTAGATGTGAGAATCTTCTTCTGTTAATAATACCTTCTTACCTGAGATAGATGTGACTTGAAGAGGAGATTAAAACTGAGTTGAAAATAGACATTTTATTATTTAAGAAGAAGTGTAGCTGGCTGCCATGGCATATGCCTATAGTACCAGCGGCTCAGGAGCCTGAGGTATAAGGATTGCTTGAACCCAAAAGTTCCAGACCAGCCTGGGCAATATATAGAGACTCTGTCTCAAAAAAAAAGTGTAAATCAAATGAAACACCACATGTTCTCACTTATAAATGAGTGAACAATGAGAGCTGAACAATGAGAACACATGGACCCAGGGAGGGGAACAATACACAGGGGCCTGCTGGGGAGTAGGGGGAGGGAGAGCATCAGGATAAATAGCTAATTCATATGAGGCTTAATACCTAGGTGATGGGTTGATAGGTGCAGCAAACCACCGTGGCACATGTTTACCTATGTAACACACCTGCACATCCTGCACATGTACCCCAGAACTTCAAATCAAATCAAATCAAATATTTAAAAAGTATAAATCAGAAAACTTCTATTATTTCTATGATATTAAATGAATATGAATGGTGGCTTTCTTATTAAAAAATGTATTTGCCTAGTAAATTATTTTAGAGCACAAACATACATCTTAAACCCATCACTGTAAAAATATATAACACACATCCCAGATAGATGAAAGAGGTCTCTAGAAGATTATGTGACATGTTTTCTTTGACTGCCTCTATTACTGTATGGAATTTACATCTCGTAGTGGCCACAACATACAAATATGCATATGTATGTTTTTCCCCATTTCCTTTGCCATGTAAAACTTTTGTCTTCTCTACAGAAATGTACATGGGGAGATTGATGTTCTCGTCTATCCACCTCACCATATAGTTTTTACAATGGTTTCTCAGTCGTTAATATATTTCTGTGGAATATGTGTAAATAGACATGAGCAAACTGTCTAAAAGTTATTCAGCTACTCAGTGAACCATGTAATCTGTTGGTTCAGAGACAACAGATAATAGAGTGAGATATTTGCGTTACCACCCACACACTCTATGTAGCATCTATGCTCCAAAAGTCAATTTGTGTTCTGTTGGAGCATGTCTCATCACACTGTATTATCACATTGGGGATAGGACATTTGGATAATGACTATCTGATTCAGAAAAAAAGAGACTATTTAGTGAATTGAATATCTTTGAGATGGGAATTTTGAATAGAATTTGGTTCTAGCCTTGGTTAATTTGATACTTTCTCTGTGTTTCATCACTGTTTTTCTCTCTTTTAACAATGCAAGTTAGAAATAACCTTGTTAATTAACATCTATTTTTAGGTTGATGGCATGACACAGCCAAGACAGAGTGGGAACATGCCAGGACTACCGTAGCACAAGCAATAAAACTCCTTTCTAAAGGAAAGGTAGATGTTGGAAATAAAAATGGAAGGTATCCTTTGTAGGAGTACTTAGAGGATATACCTATTCTGAATAGTCAGAATTAAGAAAACTGTTAACTAAGAGGCTTAGTTGGTAGGCAGCCCTCTTACTCAACAAAAGTAGCTGAAGTCTGGGTGATAGCAAAGCATTTCCCCTTCTCAGAAACTTTCATTAACTCTCTCTTATCCCCACAATTAGGTCCAACTCCCTCTACACTATATTTCAAGTTTACATTTATATCTTTAACTTCAGCATCCTGTCTTCCCATCAAATTAAGCTATCCTAACTCTTCTGTGTGTATGCATGTGTGTGTGTGTGTGTGTATTATATATAATTTTAAAAATCTTCTCTATGGCTTTGATAATGCTGTTTCCCCATCATGTCTACATGTCTCATTCCCATCTACCTTGAATGGCCAGCTCATTTCTTTCTTGTTGATGGAGCACTTGTTGACCTCTTCTGCCTAGAAGCGATTTCATAGCACTTCATCTGCACCTCTCCTAAGGCAATTAGCACCTTCCTTCTTTATTTTGATTATGTATACACATATTTTATTTCTCTTTCTAGACTGAAATCTCCTATTTATGGAATTTATGAGTGGTTAGCTAGATCAATGAAAAGATGAGATAAGGAGAAATTCTCAAATTAAAGGGAAGAGATTTGTCTAGGTAACAGTATATTTGAACTTTTGGAATAACCTGGAATGTATCCAGTCTTCTCTCAAGAACCACCCGTAGATTCAGTAGACTTAAATAAGTTTAGATATAGGCATATGTTTTGCTTATTTTTAAAATTTTAGTAGACAATGATAGGTTTTCTTGTATGGGAACAATTAAGTATATGGGCTCAATAGATTGGTTGACTAAGTAGATTGAACTGGAGCAGAATATGTCAGATTGGGTGGGAGAAGCCTGGTGGGTAGACTGTGAGGTCGTGATCTGTGGTTAGAGAGCAGATGCTTTGCTGGGATTGCTTTGCAGCATGGTCTATGCTTGTCTTTCTCTTCTCTGAATTTCTATTTTAGTTATAGCAATATGACACAGTGTAGCACTTATTTGGCTCATGCGCGATAGCTTTTCCTTCCCTATGAGGTTGAAAATTTCTTGAAAGCAGGGACACTTTACCTTCCTTGTGTGTGTGTGTATTAAGACAGGGCTTAGCACTGTTCCTAGGGCATGTGTACAATCAAAAAATCAGTTGGTTTATTAATTAATACATTAATTTATTAATTGGTGGATTACTTTCATTTAAAGAAATGAAATTTGCTTTCTTGAGCAAATTATGAGATATTATGTTCAAGGTATTGTGCTAAATGCCTCAGCAAATACAAAGATGACTAAATTGTAGACTCTGACTTTAAGAGCTGCTATAATCTAGTAGAAATCTAGTAGCTATATAATTCAAAGAACAGTGTGATGTGTACCATAAGAAAGATGCAACAAGGGGTCCACAGTCTTCTCCATCAAATTTGGAAGTATGGATTCTGGTTAAGTTCCAGACCCTGTGTTTTCTTAAGCTGGTGTTCTATATGGCACTACACACACACAAAAAAAATAGCTACGTAGAGGTTAAATGCTGCTAAAGCTCTTTGAATATGAGTGTGGCCAACGAACCGGGGTAAACTATGGATGATGATGAGACTGAAGACAGAAAGATTTATTTGCACATTTTTCCAGTTGTAGTCACTTACACATGTGTGTGTTTGAACTTTTTTTTAAAAAAAGTAACTTCTTTGTGACTGTCAAAGAAATTCAATACGGAAAATTTGGAAACTAGATAAAAGTTCAACAGACTGACTACTCAGAATGCATTTTTTCACCTTTTGTACAGGTGTCCACTTTCTCTGTGCCCTGGGGTGAAATGGCTCTCACCTCCAGTTGCAGTGGGATTTATCTTAATTTGTCCAGGCCAGCCATGATAAATCTACTTCCAAGCAAGTGATTTGTTTAGGGCTGTCTATTTAACCTAGTTCTAGACAATGGAATATGAAAGAAAATCTGTTCAGGAATTCTGGATATTCTGCATGAAGATGTGATACCTGCAAGCATGTGGTCTTGATTGCTTGCCCACATGCCAAGGATGGCAGAGCAGAAAGAAAAACATAGGTCTTTGATGGCACAATTTAGCCACAAATTAATAAACGTTGGAGGCTCCCCCTATCTCAGGACTTTGTGTTATGTTTAAACATCCTTTAGCTAAGTTTTCTGTCACTTACAGCACTAAATACCCTGTCTGATCCCATCACCTTATCTGTTTATAAGTCTTGTTTATGATTGCCAGCCTACAGCAGTCATAAGCCATGCATGTCTAATGTTTCTACGGTGCTTGTGGTATTGTGGTCATAGTAATAAAACCTAACATTTGTGTAGCACTCATCAGTTTACAGAATGCTTTTATTTCATTTGGTTATTAAACCTTGTGAGGTGGATGTACTACTTTGTTACCAAATATCAACGGTCCCAGAACAGATACTAATCTCATGCTTATCTTGGGGAATCCAAGGTGAAGAGGGTGCCATTTATTGAAAACCTAATAGATCTCCAAAAAGTCTAGGAAAAGTTAGAGTGGAACTATCAATTTGTCCCTCATACTGAGGTATGGGGAACAGGGGTCTGGGAGGAAAGACCACTTTCAGTTTGTCAGGAAGGTCTTGGTGGGTAAAGGACAGACACTGACTCAGGACAATGAAGTGCCTGGGCTCTGTCCTAGAATACTGGTTGCATTTCTATGGGGAGGGACCTTTGGACACAATATGTGCATTACTTCACTGTTTTCCATCCAGCCTGTAGGCCTTTGCCTCAAATTTGAGAGAAGGGGAGAAAAGAAACTGAGTATGTTTGATAGAAAAAAGTCAACACAGAAAGCACTGTAAAATATCAAACATATTGGGCTTCTTCTGGCGGATCTTGATAAAAGAGTTGCAACATTGGTTAAAAAAAAGAAAAGACCCTTTTTACCTCGGGGAGAATAATGAGGGCAGCCAAACAAATGCCAGGCAATATTGGTGTATTGGTGGCTTATGGATTAAGTGACATCATTAATTAATTAGTTCAACAAATACTTACTGAAAAGTGGTGAGCTAAGCAAGTCTCTTGTATTAAAGGAGGAAGGTGCGTATGCTGTAGTAGTGAAGAGATAATGAAATAATAAAATAAAGAAATATATAATTAAAAACTATGATGAGTGCTAATAAAAAGGAAGAACAGCACGTGTGAGAGAATAGTGGAGTTGCGGGGCTGCTTTATATTGGGTGGTCAGCATAGGCCTCAGTGACTAGGTTGTATTCATGATGAGACCAGAAGGCTAGAAAACAGACAACTGTTGAAACGGAGGAGGTGGGATGGGGTAAGAGTAGGGTGGGGACAGAGACAGTGCCGGGCATAAGGAACAGCATCTGCAAAGGTCCTGAGGCAGAAAATAGTTGGTGTGTTCAAGGAACTGACTTTTTATGCAAAGTTCTTTTTATCACATCATGTCATAACTGCTTATTAAACTTTTTCCCTGTGTCCAGTGTTGTCATAGGAAATGTGTGATATATATGTAAATGTGTGTGTGTGTGTGTGTGTGTGTGTGTGTGTATAGGCTGAGATTGTTAAAGATTCCTTGAAACGGCAGGTGGGTGAGACTTTAATTGGAATGTGAAAAACAGGAGAAAACATTCCTGAGAAAGAAAATAGTAGTTAACCTTGAATGAATTATTCCTAATTGGGAGTTAATAAGCAACAATCTGAGATTCACAGGATATCACAATTTTATTTATCCCCTTTTAAGCTTCACTACTCCTGTCCAAACCCTCACTTAAATTAATTAGATCAGCCCAGTTATTCAGAAATAGTAAATAAAGTAAATATCCTGTCACTGAGAATCAGTTTCAAAACTCTTGTTGACTAAATTTTGAGTGGCAAATGTTCCTGACCTCCATGCTTCCCTATCTTATAATCTAAACCTATCCTTATTTTCATTGTGTATCTCACTGCAGGTCTTTTACAACATTTTACACTATTTGAGCCTAGCGCTAACCAATGGCATTTTCAAATGCTTTGCAGACACAGCTCATTCACTCTCACAGCTCCACAGAGGTAGGGAGGGGTAGGTAGCATTGTCTCTGTGGAATGAATGAGGAAGCAGAAGGGCAGAGAGGTTAAGTGACTTGTATAAGATCACACAAGAGGTCAGTAGCTGTGTGTGAATAGGACTCAACTTCCAAACCTTTAGTCCAAGGCTCTGTCCACTAAGCCATTTTTTGCATTGCAGGAAGCTCTGAATGTTAGAAGAAAAAAGAAGCAGTATTTCAGCATTCTAAATGGATAAATAAAAAACTGAGGTGATTTGTGGAAAAGATTCATTTCATTTTGGGTAAATGTTGCAGAATAGTTTAACATTTTGTTTATTTATTCAGAGCATCGGACATCTTCAAGTCCCCAAATTGCAGTACATTGAAGGTGATGTGGGTAGTTAGAAACTTTGGAAGGGTAAAGTTCAAGAAATGGTGGCTAGCGTCAGATTGCCGTCCACCTCCGCTCTCATACTCCTACTCCTCTGTCAAGGTAGTAGACGTCCTAGCACTTACTCCATTCAGACACTCCCCACAGTGCTCAGTCACTTGGAACCCACAGCACTTTCAGCCTCACCCTGGTCGTTTTGCTGCTTCCAGATCAACATCGTTTACAATGTGCTAAAACGTTCTGAGGACCACAAACTGTAGAAAATGCCATGTCTGAGATTTGGGCCCTGTTTGGGCCTGTGCTATTGTTTGCTTTGCTTTAGTATTTGGGTTCAAAAGCCTCCTATGCAGGCCCCGACTGCCACCTTCACCACTGCTTCCTTCTATCCCAATACTCAAATCCAGCAGAATTTGTGCACGTGAAACCTTTTCTAACAATTTAGTCTTGGGATCAAGTTTTGAGCACAATTTTCCTTAAAATAATAACTTTCCCAGCAAGTTGTAAGAGTCTCAAAGGTGGTTTTGAATGAAAATGGTGTCATTTCAACCTACGCTATTATCCTACAGTCATGCCCCTCTACAGTTGAATTTTTTTTTAATCTTGACCCTGCATTTTCTTTAAATCTTGACCCTATAGAGGAGCTCTAATGAAATGGTGGATTGGTTTCTGCCCCACCAGAGAAAGACAATTGAATATAAGTTGCATTAAATTCAGAAAAATGAAGACCTATCCTGTGTGGGGTTTTCTAGATAAATCTGCCTCTCATATATACATTTTTAATGACAATGTGGTTTCAAACTCTGTTATTCAATACCAAATCAAAGCTGACTCATGGAGAAAAATACCGTTTGATTCTATTTAGTCCACATTTCCCTCCCCACTTTTGGGGAGTCTGCCCGTGCAGTTGGGGGTGGGGGTGTGTATAATGCGGTCTGAATACATTCTTATAAGTATTAGAAGTATGGAAACACAGAGCCCTCCGTGACCCCCAGAGCCCTCTGTTGATCACTGGTGTTTGTTGTAGGAGGAAGGCAAACATAAGCATAGAAGTGTTATTGAACAGAAACCCCTTCAGAAATGTCGCTGGGCTTTTGTTCTCCAGTTGCATAGCAGTAGGGGGCCCCCTCCTCAGAAAGCATACTTTTGCAAGTATTAAGAACTGTCTGAGATAAGAAGTAAAGCTTAAGAGACCTTCATCATTAGCTGCTAGTGGTAGAGATTAGTGATCCTACTACAGGATTACAGATGGAAAGAGTGCCAGTGTTGGTTAATTGTTCATTAATGCTTGTAAAATAAGCCAGCTGGAGGAAAACTGACCATTGTCTGCTCTCTCAGAGTGAAACTAAATTGGATCTGCTCATCAATGGCAGTATTGATGTCAGAAAAAAAATACACATGTAAACTGCTTCCCTATGACTCCCTCTCAATTTTAAATATTTAATTAAAAACCGTTATCCTAATAAGCAATGATTAAGTTGTCAATGCATCTTTCTGTTTGTGGCTGACCTTTATTTCAACTAAAGGCACCTTCCTTCACATGCATTTGCTCCTTTAGATTTGCTCTGAAAAGAGAAATAAAACCAACTTCCTAAAATGGCCTCTAGATACAAACAAGCCTGTATAATTTGTGGTTATCATTTTGAGATATAGCGGACATGCTACTTACAAATCCTAGAGAACTTTAGGCTTTTCTTTCTCTCTGCCTCCCTCCTTATTCCCTGTCCTTCCTTCCCCTAAAACACGTCTTGCAGGACTGAGGCTATTTTTCCCCTCCCACACCCAGGCACAAGCCAGGTTAAATGATTTGCCCAAAGTCAGGAAGACAGCCAAGCACATTTGCCTTCTTTTGCCTTATTCTAGACAACATTCATTGTAAGGTCAGAGACTATGAAGTTAACTGTTACTGAAATCAAAAATAAGAAAAATTTAAGCAGGTTTCCTCCAGTCCTTTTACTTGAAGTCAGGTTGGAATTAGTTTATTCATTCAGGAAATATGTACAGAGTTCCTACCATGAACAAATAGACACAATTTCTGCCCTCATTGTGGTTTCAGTCTAGTGGGGAGACAGACAATAGCGTACAAGTTAAAAATTGACAAGTGTGTTGAAGGGAAAGCAATGTGTACAGGGAGGAGTTATCAGAGAGGGATGGGATTGAGGTTGGGCGATACCACACGGGTAAGAGAGAAGTTAAGGGATGAGTGAGAGGTAGTAAGGTACATTTGGGGGAAGGGCTTGCAGGCGGAGACTGGAGCTTGTGTGAAGATCCTGAAGTTGAAGGAATCTCTGTGTTGGAGACAGCACAAAGGAGAAGATACTCTGAGAATTTGGAAACAGGTTCAGGTCAGTCCTCTGCAAAGGGAACCTTCTTGATGAGATGATTTGTAAATAGTGAGGGTAATGAACCTAGGGAGTTAGTATCTGACAAAAATCACGATCTGGCCCCTGCCTCCCTCTCCTACATTATCTCCTGCCATTTCTTTCTTTGCTCATTCTACTAAAGCCATATTGGCCTTCCATTTCTCTAACATCCAACTCAGTGTTCTTGCTTTTGCCAGCTCCTCTGTTCTCGTATACATTTAGTACCAGTGCACTCTTCCCTCTGTGCTTTCACTCATTCACTCAACAAATATTTACGGAGGATTCACTAGTTACCGGTTCTAAGCACCATGGGTTTATCAGGAAACAAGAGAGTCCAAATCCCTTCTTTCATGGTCGGTCCTGATGGCACCATTTCAGAGGATATTTCCTCCCTATCACATTGGCCTCTTTTATTAGTTTCATAGCAGGTGTCACACCCAGAAGTTGCCATATTTAATTATTACATGTTTGTTGTCTGTTTCCCCTCTAAAATAAAAACATTGTGCTGGTGAGGCTGGTGCCCTCATGTTTGGTACTGTGTCTCCAGGAATTAGGACAGCACCTGGCACTCTCAACACTGAATGACCAAATATACAGGAAAGACAAAAATAGCAAATCAGACTAAAAAATTAGACAGCATTGGTGGAAAGTGTGGAAAGGGAAGTAATATTTACTGATCACTGACAGTTCTTTAAGAATGGCTGGTCTTTAATTGAATGCCAGGGTAGCATGACATTACCACGTTCTGCAGCCACGCTGTTGTGCTAGCTTTCAAAACTCTACTTTTATTTGTTTGGAGGGATGATATGTTAACAAGATTTACTGATGTTTGAATTTTTGTGTTATCTGCTTTATAAAAATGCGCTCATGTGATCAAGGATTAAGAGACTATCAAAATCTAAAATTTCCTCTGATTGTCTAGTTAAGTAGTTATCATGCAGAGTTTAAGGCATATCATTAAGGAAATGATACTGGTATCTAATTTTATTTTTTTATTTTACTTAATGGTAGAATAAAATCTCTAAAGTCCTTCTTTTGTACCTCTGAGCATCTCATAGATATTAATTGGTTTATCTTATCTCTGAAAATCATGCTCCATTCACAACTACCAGTGGGCAGTTCAACGGAAAGTTATGGCTCAAATGATTCAAAGCAGGGCCAACCCAACACCAGGATTCTGGATTTTATTTTAATACCCTGAACTTTTAAAATATTAATATCACAAACAGCACTACAACCTAGAGGAAGAACACGGTAAGAACTGGTACTCACGCCTGTCTGAATATCTGCCTGGTTTCTAGTTTGCTGCCTTGCTTCTAACCAATAACACCTGAATGCATCAGGGTGTTCAAGTCAGAAGTGAGGCAAGCAAAAACCAGTTCGTATCTGAAATGACAGCCAAGGCCAGAACAGCACAAGACAACAAGAGTACTGTATAGCAAATTAAACTTCTATGTAAGCTTCATATAAGCTTCTTGTTTCATAACCAACACCAACAATTGCCAGGCTGCCATAGAACAACCCACCTCACCTGATAATTCCTAACACAGATCTGGTGCAGAACCTCAATTTGTCACATCTAGTCTATTCTTAAATGCTATAGCAATAAACAGTCATTTATTTTTTCTTCATTTCTCAATTAATTTTTAAAGCAATCATTATGAACATCTGCCTCTAATCTCCTTGATTGTGTATTCTGAAGACAAATGTAAATTCTATTATATTTTACATAATGTTATCCAGAAAATTTCTTTCTTGTGGCATTGGGGTTGTAAGATAAAAAGGAGAGATTCTGCAATTTAGATCAAAAGAGGACTGATGAAGAGAAGAAAAAAAAAAGAGATCACTAAGTATGAGTCCCAACTAACCACCAGGCCCACATGGTCTAGTTTGGAGGAAGAGGGTTGGGGCCAATGTGCCCTGGAGGACTTGGGAAGGTACTGCAAATATAGGTTTGGAATAAAGTTTATTGGTCCTGACCCAGCTCTCATTGTCAGTGATGATAGGGTTGCATAAGAGCCCAACAAGTTGAAAGTGGCACTGTATATTGTTAGAATCAGTTTTAGCAAGTTATAGGGATGATCTTAACTCCCTACACCTTGCATCTTAAAAACAGTTTTTTAAAAAGCTTTTCCTCACCTCTTTATAGCAGTGACGAGCAAAATTCAGCTTGTGACCATCTAAATATATCAAATTCCCTATTGCCTTGTCTGAGTCTTATTTTTATATCTTCATAACACTGGTGAAAAGGACCAAAGAGTCTACTTACTATCTGCATTACTCTGTTCTGTACATTGGCTCTTAAAGAGGAGAACAGAGGTCTTGTGGTGAAGGGAGTAGCTCTATAGGTAAATCTGTGGATGCATCTGGTCTTTGCTAATGTGTGTCAGCTAAACCATTTTCTCTTGAAAGCATCTCTTGAAAAAGATACTTTCAAGTACAAAGTACTTTCAGGATGCACAAACAAATGACTTAAAAAAGAGACACTAAGTCTGAAAGATAGGATTTCCACATCTTAAAGCAGATATGCTCGTGAGGCCACTAAAGTTCAATAGTCAGGTTTAATATTTTTTTCTGGGTATTTACAATGGTTTAATAGAAACTTTTCATCCTACTCTGTTTTGGGAATTAGTATGAAGAGGAAAAATATATTCCTTTTTCCCAAAGCCATCCTACTTTTACCATACGGGGATACTTCATGGAACAATTGAAGTCTGTGAAACCCTGACATAGTAGCAATTGGTCATTCTTTCAGCCATCCTCGCATGGTCACGAGGGGTGTCTATAATGCACAAATCAGGTCATAGCATTTTTTCCCCCTTAAAAACAACCTATTGACTATCCTTCACAAGCAGAACAATTCCAAACTACTCACCCTGATATAACTAGCATATTACATGAGCTGGAACTATAAGGAGAAAATAGCTTATTTTTTTTCTACTATCAATATTATCCTCGATGATATTTTGGGAAGATTCCATTGCTTTCTGTCACTTTTAGGTATTAGAAAAGAGGCTTTTTCAGTATTAATAATTCCAGTCCAGCATAACAAAATTTCTGTTTCCTATTTAATTCAAAGCTAAGGTCTGGGAGGAAGGTGGAGGTGGGGTCATAGCCTTTTTTTTTTTTCTCCAGATTTTTCCCTTCCCCTTTAGATCCTTCAAGTTGTGGATGGAAAAGGAGGGAGAGAGAAAAAGTGTAGTATTTGTAGCTCTCTACGGAATAATCCCAATGTTAACTCTATCTCTAGATGTCCTCTTTGGGACAGGCTATGTGGCCCTCTGCTTTGCTCTGTCCCACGACTCAGGAGATGCTCATCTACGTCAGTTCCTGTCTTTCCATGATAGATTTTCTGTCATTTTTACCTGGGACTCCTCTCCCTAGCAGGGACTTCTTTTGGGGAATGGTCCATTAGACATGACTGGAGGTAGGTTACCTTCTTTAGCATCCATGTGGTCCATGACAAAATACACCCATTCTTTCCATACCAGATGGGTTTATTTGAGGTTAGTCACTGAGTCCTCACTTCTTGTCCTGCCTTCGTTTCTAGGCACCGGCATCTGTCTTCATCATTTGGTCCTTTACTCCTGAACATGTGCATGAGACTTGCCCAGGAACCTTTTGAGTCCTGCTCTGGTAGTAGCACTGGGAAGGCCTACCAATTTCTGTCTCTAAAGCAAGCATCAGACTTGAGTTTGAGAATAAAATCTTTTCTCTAGCAAGTAACTCCACTTGCAAGTGTTCTCTTGGGGTCTCCTTTACCTAGCTTGAGATTGGTGTGAATGGGGAGAGATTATGCCACAGCATTCCCTATTCATGTTAATTTCTTCACTTTGAAGAAGCTTCTTCTCAATAAATATCTAGCTGTTATATAGACTGCTGATGGCGACGAAGTTTGGCTGGCTTTGAATAAGTTTTACGTCAACACATCTGGCACCACACTTTAAAATGTAGCATGTTTATTACCTGTTATTCTTAGCTTTAGGGTGTTAGCTGAAACTCACAGACATCAGGAAAAATTCCATTCTGCTTTTAATCCATTGGCATTTAAAGTCCTTAGTAATCAAATCAGAATATTGCTTTCTTACTGTATCCAAGCACACTTCTCCTGCCTCTTTTCATATTCTCCCCTAGTGTGATTTAGCCATAACTTCCCTTTTACCTCTCCTCCTCTTCTTCCAAATGCAAATGTTCCATTCTTTTCTGTCTCCAGTGCCTCTGCACCATCTTCACTTGTTGAAATTTGACTCATCCCAAAGGTCTTGTTACCTTCTCCATGAAGTCTTCTGAGATCTGTCTAATCTAATTAAATCTCACCTATCCTAATACTTGCTTTTCGTTTAGCACTTTTTGTTTCTATTATAACATTCAGTGGTGCCCTTTATTAACAATATAGTGGTATTGTTGTAGTCTTCTTTGTATTAGATTTATTTGTGTGTCTGTCTACTGCACTATCCTTCATAAGCATAGTGAAGTGAATCTACTGCACTAGGTTGTAAATTTCACTCCATTCGTTCATTCACTCATTTATTCATTCAAAAGTATTTATTCATCTTCTCGGTATCAGACATTGTATTAAGTGATGGGGACAAAAAGTTGGGTAAGGCACAACCACTGATCTCAAAAAAGTTATTCCAGGAGGGCAGATAGAACATAGATGTGAAATTTTAAACGTCAACTTAATGAAATACACACTGAGATTTGGTTAAAAGTTAAAGTAAGCAAAAAATCTCTCCCCTGTGGGGGCTCGCAGTTTAACTCAAGAAAGAAGGCAAAGAAGACACCCCAAATACTGTGAGTGCCCAAACTATGAAGGTGGGAAAGGGAGATTCTCCTCTGCCGAACACACACCCCCACTGGGGAAACTGAAGGTCTGTGTGCAGGAGAAGATTCCGACCTTACCTGGAGCTGAGTCCATTTAGAGAGCTGAGTGAAATACAGGGGTAGAGAAAGCAGTGGGAAAGGCCCTGGGAGCTCACTGGGTCCCCAGGCAGGCCAGTCCTGCCTGTCACCACAGGGATCCATCAGGAGGGTGGTCAGAAGTGCGGGAATGGGGGAGAGGGGAAGCACCACAGGGAGAAGGAAGGCTCCAGCTGAACTTTGTAACAACTGGAACCAGTGAGAAGCCTCCTGGCCAGAACTCAGGTGAGGGCACAGATCCAGTATGCAGACTCCACAGGTGGGGGAAGAAACAAGCCCTTTTCTTTCGCAGCTGGGAGGTCGGGGTGGCCTGGGGCAAGTTCTCAAGCCCTGCTCACCCACTGCCTGAAAACAGACTTGGGGCTATTAGCGGGGCACAGTGGGAGTGAGATTGGCCCTTCAGATTGCATGAAAGCTGGGTGAGGCCTGTGACCGCCAGCTTTCCCCTGCTTCCCTGACAACCTGCATGACTCAGAAGAGGCAGCCATAATCCTCCTAAGTACACAACATCATTGACCTGGGAACCTCACCTCCATCCCCCCAGCAGCTGCAGCAAGACCCTCCGAAGGAGAATATGAGCTCAGACATGCCTAGACCTGCTGCCATCTGATGGACCTTTCCTACCCACACTGGTAGCTGAAGATGAAGGGTATATACTCTTGGGAATTCTAGGGCTCTTCCCATTGCCAGTTCCTCTCCATATTACCACAGCTGATGATCCCTGGAAAATGCTACCTCCCAGCAAGAGGCCAACCAGCACAAAAATGGAACATTAAATGACCAAAGCTAAGAACCCTTACAGAGTAGTCCATTTCATCCCCTGCCACCCCCACTGGAACAGGTCCTGGTATCTATGGCTGAGAGACCCATAGACAGTTCACATCACAGGACTCTGCAGACAACTCCCAGTACCAGCCAGAGCCTGGTAGACTTGCTGGGTGGCTAGACCTAGAAGAAAGACAAGAATCACTGCAGGTCAGCTCACAGGAAGCTGCATCCATAGGAGAAGGGGGAGAGTACATCAAGGGAATGCCCTGTGGGACAAAGGAATCTCAACAATATCCTTTAGCCCTGGACCTTCCCTGTAATTGAGCCTACCCAAATAAGAAGGAACCAGAAAACCAATTCTAGTAATATGACAAAACAATGCTCTTTACCACCCCCCAAAATCACACTAGTTCACCAGCAATGGATCCAAACCAAGAAGAAATCCCTGATTTACCTGAAAAACAATTCAAGAAGTTAGTTGTTAAGCAAATCAGGAAGGCACCAGAGAAAGGCAAAGCCCAATGCAAGGAAATAAAAAAAAAAAAAAAAAAAAAAACAAGAAGTGAAGGGAGAAATATTCAAGGAATTAGATAGCATAAAGAAAAAGCAAAACTTCAGGAAACATTGGATACACTTATAGAAATGTAAAATACTGTGGTAAGACTCAGCAATAGAATTGAACGAGTAGAAAAAAATTCAGAGCTCAAAGACAATGTTTTAGAATTAGCCCAGTCCAACAAAGACAAGAAAAAAAGAATAAGAAAATATGAACAAAGTCTCCAAGAAGTCTGGGATTATGTTAAATGACCAAACCTAAGAATAATCGGTATTCCTAAGGAAGAAGAGAAATCTAAAAGTTTGGAAAACATGTTTGAGGTAATAATTGAGGAAAACTTCCCTGTCCTTGCTAGAGACCTAGACATCCAAATACAAGAAGCACAAAGAACACCTGGGAAATTCATTGTAAAAGATCATCACCTTGGCATATTGTCATCAAGTTATCTAAAGTTAAGACGAAGGAAAGAATCTTAAGAGCTGTGAGACAAAAGTACCATGTAACCTATAAAGGAAAACTTATCAGATTAACAGCAGATTTCTCAGCAGAAACCTTACAAGCTGGAAGGGATTGGGGACCTATCCTCTGTCTCCTCAAACAAACAGTTATCAGCCAAGAATTTTGTATTCAGTGAAACTAAGCATCATATGTGAAGGAAAGATACAGTCTTTTTCAGACAAACAAATGCTGAGAGAATTTGCCACCACCAAGCCACCACTACAAGAATTGCTAAAAGGAGTTCTAAATCTTGAAAGAAATCCTGGAAACAATCAAAACAGAATCTCTTTAAAGCATAAATTACACAGGACCTATAAAACAAAAATACAAGTTAGAAAGCAAAAACTAAAACTAAAAAAACCAAGCTACACAGGCAACAAATAGCACAATGAAGCAAACAGTACCTCACATCCCAATACTAACATTGAATGTAAATGGCCTAAGTGCTCCACATAAAAGATTCAGAACTGCAGAATGCATAAGAACTCACCAATCAACTATCCACTGTCTTCAGGAGACTCACCTGACACATAAGGACTCACATAAACTTAAAGTAAAGGGGTGGAAAAAGGCATTTCATGCAACTGGACACCAAAAGCGAGCAGGGTAGCTATTCTTATATCAGACAAAACAAACTTTAAAACTACAGTGGTTAAAAGAAATAAAGAGGGACATTATATAATGGTGAAAGACCTTGCCAACAGGAAAATATCACAATCCTAAACATATGTGCATCTAACACTGGAGCTCTCAAATTTATAAAACAATTACTAATAGACCTAAGAAATGAGAGAGCAACAAAATAATAGTGGGGGAGGGACTTCAATACTCCACTGACAGCACTAGACAGGTCATCAAGACAGAAAGTCAACAAAGAAACAAGGGATTTAAACTATACCTTAGAACAAATGGACTTCACAGATATATACAGTACATTCCATCCAACAACTGCAGGGTACACATTCTATTCAACAGCGCATGGAACTTTATCCGAGATAGACCATATGATAGGACATAAAACAAGCCTCAATAAATTTAAGAAAATTGAAAATATATCAAGCACTCTCTCAGACCGCAGTGGAATAAAACTGAAAATCAACTTCAAAGGAATCCACAAAACCACGGAAATGCATAGAAATTAAATAACCTGCTCCTGAATGAGCATTGGGTCAAAAACGAAATCGAGATGGAAATTAAAAAGCTCTTCGAACTGAATGACAATAATGACACAAGCTATCAAAACCTCTGAGACACAGGAAACACGGTGCTAAGAGGAAAGTTCATAGCCCTAAATCCCTACATCGAAAAGACTGAAAGAGCACAAACTGACATTCTAAGGTCACACCTCAAGGAACTAGAGAAGCAAGAACAAACCAAACCCAAACCCAGCAGAAGAAAGGAAATAACCAAGATCAGAGCAGAACTAAATGAAATTGAAACAAACAAACAAACAAAAAAAAAATACAAAAGATAAACGAAACAAAAAGCTAGTTCTTTGAAGAGGTAAATAAAATTGATAGACCATTAGCAAGATTAACCAAGAAAAGCTGAGAGAAAATCCAAACAACTTCACTGAGAAATGAAACAGGAGATGTTACAGTTGACACCACTGAAATACAAAAGATCATTCAAGGCTACTGTGAGCACCTTTATGCACATAAACTAGGAAACCTAGAAGAGGTGGATATGTTCCTAGAAAAATACAACCCTCGTAGCTTAAATCAGGAAGAATTAGACATCCTGAACAGACCAATAACAGCAGTGAAATTGGAATGGTAATTGAAAAAGTTACCAAGAAACAAAAGCCCAGGACCAGACAGATTCACAGCAGAATTCTACCAGACATTCAAAGAAGAATTGATACCAATTCTTTTGACACTATTCCACAAGACAGAGAAAGAGGGAATCTCCCTAATTCATTCTATGAAGCCAGCATCACCCTAATACCAAAGCCAGGAAAGAACATAACCAAACGAGAAAACTACAGACCAATGTCCCTGATGAACAAAGATGCTAAAATCTTTAACAGAATACTAGCTAACCAAATCCAACAACATATCAAAAAGATAATCCAGTCGGATCAAGTGGGTTTCATACCAGGGATGCAGGGATGGTTTAAAATATGCAAGTCAATAAATGTGATACACCACATAAACATAATTAAAAACAAACATCACTTGATCATCTCAATAGATGCAGAAAAAGCATTTAACAAAATCCAGCATTGCCTTATGATTGAAACTCTCAGCAAAATCGGCATACAAGGGACTTATCTCAATGTAATAAAAGCCATCTATGACAAACCCACAGCCAACATTATACTCAATGGGGACAAGTTGACAGCGTTCCTTCTGAGAACTGGATCAAGAAAAGGATGCCCACTCTCACTCCTCTTCAATATAGTACTGGAAGTCCTAGCCAGAGCAGTCAGACAAGAGAAAGAAATAAAAGGCATCCAAATTGGTAAAGAGGAAGTCAAACTGTCACTGTTTGCTGGTGATGTGATCGTTTACCTCAAAAGCCCTAAAGACTCCTCCAGAAAGCTACTAGAACTGACAAAAGAATTCAGCAAATTTTCCGGATACAAGATTAATGTACACAAATCAGTAGCTCTTTTATATACCAACAGCAATCAAGCAAAAAATAAAATCAAGAACTCAATCCCTTTTACAATAGTTGCAATAAAAAATAAAATAAAATAAAATAAAATACTTAGGAATATACCTAACCAAGGAGGCAAAAGACCTCTACAAGGAAAACTACAAAACACTGCTGAAAGAAATCATAGATGACACAAACAAATGGAAACACATCTCATGCTCATGGATGAGAAGAATCAATATTGTGAAAATGACCATACTGCCAAAAGTAATCTACAAATTCAATACAATCCCTATCAAAATACCACCATCATTCTTCACAGAATTAGAAAAAACAACTCTAAAATTCACATGGAACCAAAAACGAACCCACATAGACAAAGCAAGATTAAGCAAAAAGAACAAATCTGGAGGCATCACACTACCTGATTTCAAACTATACTATAAGGCCATAGTCACCAAAGCAGCATGGTACTGGTATAAAAATAGGCATATAGAGCAATGGAATGGAACAGTGAAACCAGAAATAAGCCCAAATGCTTAAAGCCAAATGATCTTCGACAAAGCAAACGAAAACATAAAGTGGGGAAAGGATACCCTTTTTAACAAATGGTGCTAGGATAATTGGTTAGCCACATATAGGAGAATAAAAGTGGATCCTCATCTCACACCTTATACAAAAATTAACTTAAGATGGACTAAGGACTTAAACCTAAGACCTGAAACTATAAAAATTCTAGAAGATAACATTGGAAAAACCCTTCTAGACATTGGCTTAGGCAAGGATTTCATGACCGAGAACCCAAAAGCAAATGCAATAAAAGCAAAGATAAAAAGCTGGGCCTTATTTGAAGAGATTTTGCATGGCAAAAGGAACAGTCAGCAGAGTAAATAGACAACCCACAAAGTGGGAGAAAATCTTCACAAGCTATACATCTGACAAAGGACTAATATCCAGAATCTACAATGAACTGAAATCACTAAGAAAAACGAACAGTTCCATCAAAAAGTGGGCTAAGTACATGAATGACAATTCTCAAAATAAGATACACAAATGGCCAACAAACATATAAAAAATGTTTACATCAGTAATAATCAGGGAAATGCAAAAACCACAATGTGATACCATCTTACTCCTGCAAGAATGGCCATAATAAAAAAATTTAAAAAACAGTGGATGGCGTGGATGCAGTGATCAGGGAACACTTCTGCACTGCTGGTGGGAATGTAAACGAGTACAGTTACTAGGGAAAACAACATAGAGATTCCTTAAAGAATGAGAAGTAGAACTACCATTTGATCCAGCAGTCCCATTACTGGGTATTTACCCAGAGCAAACGAAGTCATTACATGAAAAACGTACTTGTGCACACATGTTTATAGCAGCACAATTCACTTGCAAAACTGTGGAACCAACCCAAATGCCAATCAATTAACAAGTGGATAAAGAAACTGTGGTGTATATATACAACGGAATACTACTTAGACATATAAAGGAATGAACTAACGGCATTTGCAGTGACCTGGATGAGACAGGAGACTATTATTTTGAGTGAAGTAACTCAGGAATGGAAAATCAAACATCGTATGTTCTCACTGATATGTGGGAGCTAAGCTATGAGGACGCAAAGACATAAGAATGATACAATAGACTTTGGAGACTTCGGGGAAGGTGTGGTAAGAGGGTCAGGGATAAAAGACTACAAATGGGGTGCAATGTATATTGCTCGGGTGATAGGTACACTAAAATCTCACAAATCACCACTAAAGAACTTAGTCATGTAACCAAATACCATCTGTACCCCAATAACCTATGGGGAAAAAAGAGAATGATTTCAACAGAAGATACTAATTTTAGATTTAAAAAAGAGAAACTGCTTGGATATGCCAAATTAAACACCATTAGGTGCATATATTATTTTTGATAACTAATTTGCAACCATGTAAATGCATGTATGTGTATGTATGCTTGTATACACATGTGTTCATGAGGCAGGGATTGGTATCATGTAGAACATTTCCTCATGGAAAGTATGGATGTCTGTAGTGGATGCACTCGACAATACTCCAAATCTATAAACACTCCCCAGGAATGGATATGTTTCCAGATGTCTTATCATGAATGATGAGAGTTAAGAGCTTTCATTAAGAATACAGGCATTTTCCAGGGGTTCTCAGGACACTTGGACAATGCCTGGGATGTGGTGGTAGGAACCTTTAACCACAAAAATGCTTTCTTCTCTGAAATTGAAGTTTTTGTCTTTTAGAGTAACCATTCTTTCATACGTTCATAGTCAAATCCACAAGTCTATTTTGGAAATAATCTTTATGAGCAATAGCTAAACAAACAAGTTAGAGGAACTCAAATCGTCTCTCAAGAAGAATCTATCTCTGGCTTTCCCAGCATGGCATGTGAATGACTCAATTAGAATGACTTTGATAAATAACGTAGTGTTTCTCAAAGTATAATATTTTTTAAGGAACACTAAGTCTCTGGGATATTAATAGGTGCTATGCCCCCAATAAGAATTCATTTGTCAAATTAATCAATTTTAGAAACACTGAATTAAAGTAAAACAGATTTATTTACTGTATGACTGCTTAGAGGCTTTTAAATCTAATGTGCCTTGTGAATCTCTAAGCATTTGGAAAATATAAAGCATTTCCCAGACGCACAGGAAGATGGAATCCTGTGACCATATCATAGTGTCAGTGTTCTGAGGGCACATTTTGGGAAAGAATAATGTAGTAGGTCTTTTCCATTTCTTATATCTATGAAAACTGCCATTTTATCTGAATTTGTTGTAGCTGGGGACTTAACAGGAAATACCAGCTAATGAAGGAATGCCAGACATTTGTTACTGTAAGGAAATGTATTTACATCATGTTTAAGCCTTATAGTTGTTTCTGAGGTATAAAACTGTGAAGATAAAAGATACAAAATACATTCTCACATATAAAGAGATTACCTTCTAGTTTGGGAAAAAATGCAAAACTGAATCATTCCCATACAATGATGTAATTGGCAGGATAGAGACATACACAGATAGAATGGAAGCCTAGAGAAGGGGAACTTAGCTAAGCCTAGGCATGCAGGGAAGACTTTCTGGAAAGGGTAATGCCTAACTGACTCTTAAAGAAAAAGTAGGAGTTAACTTTGCAGGAGGTGGGGAGAGGTGGCTTCCAGGTAGGACATCAAAATGATAAGGTAATATAGGTGAGGGTAATTGGAGAACTACCAACACGTGACTTTTAATATTACAGAGAGAAGAATATTACAAAGGCACCACTCTGGAAAAAGAGACTGCAATATTTGGGAAGAGGGAAGGCTGCTAATGTGTTTGGATACAGCACAGCCACTTTACTCACCCACGCAGAGAGCTCTCAGGCCACCACCAATGTTAACCTTGGGAGTGACCTTTAGATAGAGGAGAGTTTTTTTTAAATCACGTCAAAACAAAATACATCTAAAAGTGCCTCAAATAACTGCGTGTGGGTCTGTGACAAAAGAGAAAAAGAACAGTGATGGTCTTCTCAAGCAAAGAGAGGCTTCTGAGAGGTAGATCACGCCTTTCACTCTACCTCATTATACTGTATAGCTGGCGGACTGAGAGGAGAAATGTGTCTCTGTGTAGCAGCTCATTAGCAAAAGAAGAACTCTGACATTAGTTAAAATGTTGATAGATGTGACAGGTGGTGTGAAGACAAGATGGTGTTGTCAAATTGGAGTGGGAGCCCTCCAGCCTTGTGACTTGCTTTATAATAACCGGTTTATGCAGCATATATTAAGCTGCTAAAAAGAGAGTCTTTGTTGAGTAAAACATACTGGGAAAGTACAGATTACTACTTTGTGGTCTGAACCAAGCTATGATTTTCTACTTTAAAAGTTTCCTTACACTTAGTGCTTATAAATGTCCAAATCTATTATTTGACTTTATCTTAGGCCTTTTTGGTTATTTGTAGCCAAGTTATCCTCCTTCTCTCTTATCTCCAAATGCTCTGTTTGATCATATTCTTCTGCCGAAAAATGTGCTCAGGGCTCCTCTACTGGTGAAAATGAAAAAAAAAAAAAAGAAAGAAAGAAAAGAAAACAACAAGAACGTCTTCCCCTGATCCAAGAATCCTTTTGAGTTTCCATATAATCTCCTCTTTTTTTCATCACTACACTTCTGGCTAAAGGAGGTTTTTGTACATTGTTCACCACTTTCAAACCACCCACTCACTCTTTAAACATTTTCAATATAGTTTTAGTTTCCAATATGGTAAGGAAACAGCTCTCTCAAAGACTCTCATTGGCTTCCTAGTAAGAAAATCTGATAGCCATTTAGTTTTTTTGTTTTCAGTATATATTTTACTTAATGTGTTCATGCATTTGGTGGCACTGATACTATAGTATTCTTTAAACTCTCTACTCTTTTGCTTTAGTGACATATATATCCCTGTTTTTCCTTCTAAGGACTTGGGTGGGAATACCAGGTCTGCCAGTTACTGTGTTACTTGGGGCATTTTATTAATATTTAACTTTTCTGAGTCTTGGTTCTCACTCTAAAAGGAGGAGGTGATAATATCTACCTGATAGAATTAGCTCAAAGATTAAAGTGAGGTATCCCATGTAATATCCTTAGTACAGGAGTGACACTCAACAGATATTAATCCCCCCCACCCCCTACCCGTCTTTCTGAACCACTTCTCTAGCTCATTCTCTGGATCCTTTTCTTCTCACACTTTAATGTAGTATTCTACAAAGTTCTATGCTTGGCCTTCTTTTCTATATTCCTTTCCTTAAAATCCTCACCATATACTCATTGCTCTAAGTATTACTTCTATGCTTTGACCCTCCAATCTTACTCTTAATTTTCTTTCTTGCTACTCATTGTGAAATTTTATGCAGATATTCCCTTTACCTCGCAATTAGTGTGTCCAAATCAACGATACCTTTCCTACTAAACTTGCCTTCCTCCTGTGTCTCTTATTTTTGTTAACAACACTATCATCTTCCTAACTCCAAGGTTAAAAATCTTAATATTGTCTTCGATCTTTCCTCTCTTTTATCCCTCGCATCCAGCCAGTAGTGAAATCCTATAGATTTCAACTGATATATCTCAAACCTCTTAACTTCTTTCCCATTTACCTGTCATTATCCTGTTATAGGCCTCCATGATAACTGCTATTTTAGTAGGCAGTTAGTTAGTCTTCCTGCTTTCGCTACTTTCCTCCTACTCCATTTAATGTGCACAGAAATAAACAAGTTGTATTACCATATAATCATGTCTCTGTGCAAAAAAACTTTTCTCTTTCTTTATTGCCTAAGGAGTCTATATTATTTAATGTATTTCTTGATCTGACCCCAAGTCAAATTTCTGATTTTATCTCCATTTTCTTGTATTGCTCCATTCACGCTGAACTGTTGATGGTCCTCCATATGCTTCTGTCTTTGGGCTGACTCTTTGGTCTGTGCTGCCCTTCTCTCTCCACTTACATCTGTTGAAACACTACCTGTTCAAAAGCTCAGCTCAAATCGATCTTCCACTTGGGAGAACCACAAAAGTCAACAACAGCTTTCCTGACCCCTCCAGTAAGGTGTAATCTTTTCTTCTCCTAATATCTTGTAGTACTTTATCTGTGACTGTTTTATAGCATGCCGTATGTCATTCATGAAAAATCAATGAATGAATTTATATGTATAAAGTTGTGGGTGTGAAAGTTGAGATACTAGGGACTAGGGACTCAATTGCTACCTATATAGACATTAGGCTGGAGTTGGCAAACTATGACCTGTGGGCTTACCACCTGTTTTTGGATGGTTCATGAACTAAGAATGTCTTTTACGTTAAAAAATGTATTTAATTACAGAGAGACATACGTGACATGTAAACGTTACTGTTTTGAGTGTACACTTCAGTAGAGTTAAGTACATTCACGTTGTTGTGCAACCAATCCCCAGAACTCTTTTCATCTTGCAAAACTGAAACTCTATGCCCATTTGTGTGAAACCATTCTTGCATTGCTATAAAGAAATACCCGAGGCTGGACAGTTTATATTAAAAAAAGATAATTGGCTCACAGTTCTGCAAGTTGTATAAGCATGGCATCAGCATCTGCTCAGCTTCTGGGGAGGCCTCAAGGAGTTTTTACACATGGCAGAAGGTGAAGGAGGAGCAGGTACATCACATGGAAAAAGCAGGAGCAAGAGAGAATGAGAGAGGTGCCCTGTAAACAACCAGGTCTCATGAGAACTCACTCACTACCTTGAGGATAGCACCAAGCCACAGGGGATGCACCCTCATGACTCAAACACCTCCCACCAGGCCCCACCTCCAATATTGAGGATTACCTTTCAACATGAGAAGTGGGCAGAAACAAATATCCAAACTCTGTTACCATTAAATAACAACTCTGTATTCTGTCTTTCTCCTTGCCGCTAGCAACCACTATTCTACTTTCTGTCTTTATGAATTTGATTATTCTAGGTACATCATATAAGTGGAATCACACAGTATTTCTCTTTTTGTGATTGGCTTATTTCAGTTAGCAAAAATGTCCTCAGGGTACATACATGTTTTTGCATATTTCAGAATTTTACTCCTTTTTAAGGCTCGATAATATTCTATTGTATGTATATACCACATTTTGTTTATCCATTTGTAATCTTTATTGATAGACATTTGAGGTGTTTCCACATTTTGGCTATTGTGAATAATGCTGCTATGAACATCTATGTACAAATACCTCTTTGAGATCTTGCTTTCAATTTTGGGGGGCATATTTTTATTTTCTGAGTAACCCTCACACCGTTTTTCATAGTGGCTGTACCATTTTACATGCCTACCAACAGTGCAGAAGTGTTTCAGTTTCTCCACATCCTCACCAATACTTACAATTTTCTGATAGACATCTTAATGAGTGTAAGGTGGTATCTCATTGTGATTTAAATTTGCATTTCCCTAGTGACTAGTGAGGTTGAGCATCTTCTCCTATGCTTTTTGGCCATTTGTGTATCTTCTTTGGAGAAATGTGTATTCAACTTTTTTTCCTCCCATTTTTGTTGGGTTTTGTTCATTGTTGTTGAGTTGTAGGAATTTTTCATATATTCTGTCTATTGACTTCTTATCAGATACATGATTTGCAAATATTTTCTCTCCTTCCATAGGTTTCCTTTCATTTTGTTGATTTTGTCTTTTGATGTATCAAAGTTTTAAACTTTTCTGTAGTCCAACTTAACCTATTTGAACTGTGTGCATTTTTTAATGGTGGGAAAAAAAATAAAAAGAAAACTAATGCTTTGTGACACATGAAAATTATATGAAATTCAAAGTCCATAAATAAAGATTATTGGAACACAGCCACATGATTCATATAAACACATACATAAGTATTACCTATGATTGCCTGCATGCTACCTGGGCAGAGTTGAGTCTTTGGGTCAGAGACTGTCTGGCACACAAAGCTTAAAGCATTTTCTATCTTGCTATTTATTTATTTATTTTTGAGACAGGGTCTTGCTCTGTTACCCAGCTGGAGTGCAGTGGCAATCATAGCTTGCTGCAACCTTGAACACCTGGATTTAAGTGATCCTCCTGCCTCAGCCTCCTGAGTAGCTGGGACTACAGGTACATGCCAGCATGCCTGGCTAATTTTTATTTTATTTTATTGTATTTTAATTTTAGTAGAGCCAAGGTCCTGCTGTCTTGCTCAGGCTGGTCTCAAACTCCTGACCTCAAGTGATTCTCCTGCCTTGGCCTCCCAAAGTGTTGGAATTATAGGTGTGAGCCATGGTACCCGACTCTATCTTGCTTTTTAAGGAAGAAGTTTGCTGACCCCCGTTTTAGGCCACAGTTGGTATTCTTGTTTTTTTCAATGCCTAGTGTAGCATTTTGGGTAGATTATAGATCGATAATAGGAGGTCCACCTACTACTTCTCATGATTTATTTAGGCAGTAGTAAGCTACTTAATGAAAGTGAGGAGGCTCCATAAAGCAGATACTAATGCCTTGGAGGTTTTCTCTTGCCCTAACAGGGTACACTGCTCTTAGTAATGCTCTCCATGACAGATGTGGGCCCCCAGAAGAAGAAGGCTGTAGCTGCAGAGTTGGGCCAACAGAGCACTTGGTCCATGAGGCAAACTGGGCAAAGGCTGGGACAGCAGGCGGGCTTAAGGGCAGACAAGCTCTTTTATATTTCTCAGAAGCATCCATACTGCTGATCCACTCTGGGAACTAATTGAGTCGCTCAATCTTGCAGGGAATGAGTTCTCAAGCAGTGAAGAGGGGTGACATTAATATGCGATGAATATTTCCCACAGACTGCCATTGAAGCAGCTCTCTGGGCTTGGGCTTCCCTGGGTTTTGAGACATTTGTGTGTATTCAGTCTTGCCATCTGATGGGAAAGAAGAGAGCATGATCTCGTCGAACATCAGCTACTCCTTAGCACTCTCTTTTTTCGGATTTTGCCGCATATTTATTAAGCTCTTCTTTGTGGCTTTCTACATGGACCCTTTAGCTGGTCATATGCAGAACAATGGAGTCAGTGTGGGCTTCACCCACTGTCCCATGGTGTTTGGGATAGCTGAGCCTCAGTGTGCCTGTAAGAGCAAGGAGAGCAAGGAGGAAAAGGAAGAGAGCAGATGTACCATGAGGAATTAGCAACAGAGAACCTGTTTTTTGCTGGGCCTATTCTTTAAGTAAATCATAAAAGATGCCCTTTTTAAGTAACATCCCAATGAGGACTGATAAAAGGTACTATTTCATTACCCAGGATGTGTAAAATAGAGTCCTTCCTATTCTTTCTCAAGTTCTTATATTTCATTAACATCTTTCCCCAACATCTAGTCTTCAGTAACTTTTGCTTTTGTGTCTATTTTCTCATTTTGCACTTTCTTTTGGTTTAGATGATTACACATTAAAACTGGGTTGTGAAAAGTAGAATTATTTAAGATATGATTCACAGACAAGTTGCCAGTCCTTAAACGGTTTGTTGCTGATCTGAGGTGGAATATAGAGCTTGCTCCAGAATTTAACCGAACTATATCACTAAGAATGTTGCTTAACTCAGCTGACATTTATTTTTCAGGTGGCAACTTTCTCACTGAAGGAAGGAGTGGTGTCAGCTGGTTGTCTTGTTGCCAACTGGCATTTGAGTACCAATGTAGTAAAAGTCATTGTTTTCCAGAACTTTCCACAAAAAACCACTATGAATATGAAATGACAATTTTAAATCTATATTAATTATATTAATTTATTTTGGACTCCGGAAAGTATCCTTTCTTTTAAAAGAGACTCAACTCAAAATACCCCTCAGGGAGAATGGGATAACGAGCCAAAGGAATCTGTGTGTTGACTAAAGATTTTGAGTCAAAGTCCACCTGTTGAGGTCAGCGACTTTTTTTTTTTTCACTTTAGCACACCCCACCCGACATAACATCTATTAGAGTTAACTGCATTGGACATAGCATCTATTAGAGTTAACTGCATTAGGCAGATATTCACTAAGAGCTTGTTGAATGTAATCCTCTTTGTTTTTTTTTTTTTTTCAAAGTAAACATTTTTTGTGTCTTGTTTGAAGAAATTAAACGACTGAAGTTTCTGAAGAATGTTGGTGAGCATGCAGTGATTTGGATCCTGGACAACACCTTCTCCCCGCTTGCCGGTGGAGGCCTGATAAGTCTTGTGTCCTTTTCAAGAGGCACTTTTGATTTCATCCTTCTCTCAGTGTAAGGGAGACTTTCTCTCAGAAGACTTTTTAGTTTTCTCTTTCTAACATTTAACTTCCAAACACGAATCACATGTGCCCTTAACCCCAAGTTTTATATTTTCCCTAGTGATTTTTTTTAAACTTAGAGTCAACATGCTTGAAATTCTGAAAGTTCTTTTAAAAACAAAAAAAAATCCCAAACTCTTGTAGGAGTAGAAAAAGCAACTTGACAAGGTAAAATAATCAATTGCAAGTTGGTGAACCTTCAAAGGTCATTAATTCAATTGGATAAACTGCAGTTAAATAACTTTTATCAAGCAAACTGGGTTAGGTGGTTAAAAGCAAGAAAAAAAGTCCTAAAAACATACAGTGGGTAGCAGTTTATGTGTCAAGAAAAACTGAGAGAATTTTTGAAGCTCTGATGTCTAGCAGATAGCACTTAAATCATTTTTCTCCAAACTTCAGTCATAATACTTCAAAGAGTTATAGCCATAATACAAATTTTTAGACTAAGAAGTGGTGTTTGAAGTTATTTTATAGGATTTTGCTGTAAGGGCTCCAATTGATTTGTAGTAAGATAAAAGAAGAAAACTTTATTTTCGAAGCTTTGTCGGAAAAAGCTTACCTCCCATTGGTTGTTCTGCCAATATGCCTGCAGGGCATGATGATGTAGACACTGATATTATATGCTTATATGAACTGAGCTGAGTGTACACCTCCTGCTGTTTGTGTTATGGTTAAAACCTGTCACAAAACTGGTGGTGATTTATTAAATGTTTAATGAAGTAAGACAAAAACTTCAATAACTACAAACAGAAAAGTAGAACATCACATTAAAATATAATATTACATATTACATTTCTATTTTTCTTCCCAATTTTCACTTGCTAAAAATGATAAGGGCACATTTGGAAATTCAGACAGCATAAAAGAAATACTGAGAAGTACCCCTCATGTTAACAAAGAATATGCTTTAGTTTTATGCTTTACTTTCTTTTTCTTCTCTATAAAAATTCTGTTCTGGAGAGAAAAAAAATTCTGTTCTGGAGAAACAGAGAATATGCAATCCTTGCTTACTAATAATTTCTTCATTAGATTTTCTGTTAATAGTATTCAAACTACACCATTATCCATGTAGAACTAGATGACAGTTTTTAAGTGTGGAATGAAATGATTAAATGTGCTGTATCTTTTTTTTTTTTTTTTTTTTTTTTTGTGATATCACTGTTTTGCCCAGGCTGGAGTGCAGTGGCACAATCTCAGCTCACTGCAACCTCCACCACTCAGGCTCAGGTGATCCTCCCACATCAGCCTCCCAAGTAGCTGGGGCAACAGGTATGAGCAACCATGCCCAGCTAATTTTTGCACTTTTGTAGAGATGGGGTTTCACCCTCTTGCCCAGGCTGGTCTCGAACTCCTGAGCTCAAGTGATCCACCCATCTCAGCCTCCCAAAGGGCTGGGATTACAGGCGTGAGCCACCATGCCCAGCCTGGTGTATCTATTTTATGATATTCTATTTAAATATTGCCCTAGTGAGCTTTTCTAAGTCCATACATATGAAAGAGTATGGTAATAAACAATCACAGAGATGTCTGAAATTTTGTCTTTTTAAAATAGATTCTATTTTTTTTCCTCTACTAAAGAATCTAGGATATCATTTTAATTTTAAAAAAGGGATGTTTCTCATCCAGCAGCCTATATGTACCAAGCTAATGTCCATTCTTTGTGTATGTGTGGAATGGAGAGGGAAGGAAGGGAGATAGTTGCTATTTTCATTTCATTATTATATTACTATCCTCTCATTTATATATACATATATATACATATATATACATTTATATATATATATAAAACCTCTGTCTTTCCTCTATTTAATTGCTTTGCAGTATCAATTTGCGGTATAAGTGATTACTTATGTTTATTGATTCTGGTTTACTTAATCCTTGTAATGGAGATTCATACACTAGGTGAAGATGGTATTTTGAAAGTACAGAAATATTGATTTTGTTTTAAGCATAAAATTCCTATATGACTATATAAACATCTTGCTTGTACTAAAATTTCTAAAAGGTCTTGCCATTTATGTTATTAGGTACAGCCTGGCTTACTAGAGGGTCATTTCTCCTTGGACTTGGTTGATATGAACTAAAAAATAAAGTCCAATAAAATAATTAAGTGATTTACTTGGGAGAGGGATGGCATACCAATTAATTGATGGGCTGAATTTTTCACTTTTTATCTGTCCTCCATGTTTAGTAGATTTAGACCACACAATGAATCTATCTAGAAGTTTTAGCTTCCAAATTTCTGCTTCATTCATTCATATTTATTCACAGAACAATAACTGAATACATACTGTGCATGTCCCATGGGGAATAGCAATTAGAGAAACAGGTAAGGTCTCTGCATTCTTGGAATTTACAGTCTAATTAAGGAGACAACAAAAAGCAAAAACAAAAAGTTTACAATACATTCTATGAAGAAAGCAGTGCTGTTATTAAAAACTTGGAATTTTTTTCAAATCAATCAAAACAGGGCGACTTATGCTAATATCATAAGGGCTGATAACTGAGCAGTCAAATGAATGATCACACAATTGCAATTGACCAAACAACTCAAGTATTTTTCGTGATTCTAATTATTTCCATTATCTAAGTATATCAAGGAAACTTAACTATGGAGTAATCTGACCAATGAATTACTGATCTAAAAACTACTGGTCTGGTTAAAAAGATTTTTTTAAAAGAGATTGTGTGACTGTTTCTCACTTAAATCAGTACTTTATTCATATTTTTGCTTCACCATTTTAAGCAATTTGCCTGTAAATAAATTATTTTTATTTAAAAATTAGAACTTGGGCTATTCATTATTTAAGAATGAATCTCAAAAATCACTTTGAGGTAATAATGTGTTATGACAATTAGTCCTCTAATTCTTCCCCAAAGACAGAGCTATGTATGAATAGTTTGGACTTAATCTAGTATATTGAGATAGATTTAAATCTCCATTTGAAAAAGTGCTTTGGTCATAATGTTAAATAGTTAATTTACACATCAACCCAGAAACAGAGGGACAGAGTGGGCCTAGAAAGGGGCAGAATGTCTTGAGCCTTGGTTTCTAGTATTGATCTTGCAACAACTGTAGGAAACCATAGGTAAATTCGTTCAAGTCAATGGTTTCTTTCATATAGGCCATTAAAATCTTTACAAAAAGTGACTTGTCCTTAAGGACATTAATACTATTTGCTTATGAGGAAAAACAATTTTATCAATAGTATATGATGAAATAAAGTCATAGTAATAAAGAAATAACAACTAGGATTATCATTCTTCAAATGATACATAAATCATATAGAGATGAGAAAATCTGAAAAAGCTCCATACAGGAGCTATCTTGCAAAATAAGCCCTGAAAGTAGACAAAATTTCAATAAGCAAAGATGGATAAATGCAGGTTTCTAGGGAGATAGCTTCCCATGAACAAAGGAATGGAGGCGGGAAAGCGTATATCAATTTCAGTGACTCACAACTACATACTGTAGAATAAAACATTTTCTACCTCTCTTCTCCCCTAGTATTTCAGTATTCCCTTTTACTTCGTGTGTTATTGAATTTAAAGTTGCATTTTGAATCCTTCTCTAATTGTTCTGCACCAGTGCAAGGGAATACAAAATCAGCTTTGACAAAGTGCACCCAACATAGGTGCACAATAAACATTTGTTCAATAAACGAATAAAAGAATGAGTCTCTGTTCCCCATTCCCTCTTTTATTTCCCTCCAACTTCTTCTCTTTGGCCCTGAGAAATCAGCAGCTCAAAGATCTTACAAGCAGAAAAGTGATTCAGAAGAGTCATTTTAAAGCAGGTCCTCTTAGCAGTCAGTCCCCATGGAAGCAACCTAATTTATGTCAGCTTTGGGTTACACTACAGGAGGATTACCCTCTTGTTCCTGAGGTACTTCTCAGTAAAACTGAGAAAGTTTGTAGTTCATCACTTTTTCTTTTGTTACTTCCTGTGGCTACTACTGGAGCGATAGTTAAGGGTGCTTCAGTGAGAGCAAGCTAGCCAAGGGGCAAAACAAAGGCAATTGTCTTGGGAGAGCTCTAATCCACTCATTTAAGAAAAAAGAGACCCTTTGGTTCCTGGGCTTCCAGGGTTACTTTCACCCAGAATCTCATTTAGTCAGCTTGGTTTCATGACTTCCATATGTCTGATAGGATAATTCTGCACTATCCTAACACAGCTGACACATATGTCCAGGAAGGCCAATGGCATTAAAAAATATTTTTGTAAGACACTGCAACGTTTCTAAAAATTTTAAATCATCTTTATTTACTTATATTTTCTCACTCAAAAATGTTTTTCACCACATTTAGTCAAATCGCCCCAAAAGTAGATTTGAGGAGTTGTAGATGTTGGTGATGGTTACCCCTGGCTTTGGCATTCATGTCAAGGTTCCTGTCCTGCCAGCATGTCACGATGCTGCCAGGGATGGCATTTGTTGTTTGCCCTCATCTCTGTGGGATTCTCACCAAGTACCACTGTGAACAGCTTATTCCTCTATTTCCTTTCCTGACAACTCTGGGGATTCGAGTGGATGCATTGCCAGATTTCCCCAGACCGAGTGCCACAGTGAAACAATTGGAGCTAAAGACACCCTTCCACATTATGCTTTGGCGCACATTATTGGTATCTGCAGGTAGTTTTATGCCTTATTAGTAGGTGGAATTTTAGAAAGGCATCACACTGCTTTTAAATACCTTCTGTACTTCACAGATTCATCATAATAATCACCCAAATTGACAGAAAAAATTTCAACCTTAATTTGCTTAGCAGTCATGGAAGATAACACAGTGTGAATGGTTCCTCTGAAGAAGCTATAATTGTTTTGTTATACCCATGTATTACCCTTCTCAGAAAAGGAAGGAATCTATAACAAGACAGCCTGTTGAGTCTGCTAAATGAGAAAAATGAAGCTTAATTAAAAGACCTGTCTTTGCAATAAGGGAATTTTGTGTGTGTGTGTATGTGTGTGCATATGTGTACTCCTTCCTTATTATGAAAGATTCTGGAATAAATATTTCAATCATACTTTTATAATTATTTGCAAGCACGACAAATGGCATGCTGGGCTTCATTACATAACCCGCATCGCATCGCTGTTTTATTTTGCCTATGTCAATAGGAAATGTAGCAGAAAATGGTTGGCCAGCTACTTTGGAAATCCAGAGCTACGTTATTAAAATCAGAAACATTCACTGCTAGGATAAGAATGCAAATATATGCACCACTTTTCTTCTTGCTTAGTCCACAGGACATCTAGTGGTAAGCTGTGCAGTAGCAGCAACTCGCTGAGGCTTCTGTTAGTTTTTACCGTTACTAGTACTTTCGGGCTGGCAATGCTTTCTTTATTGTACTGCTGGGGAAACAGAAAACTGACCATCTGTCCCAATTGTAAAATGTTTTATGGAAAATAAGTACAAGCTGATCAGTCAAATTTAAAAAATCAATTGGCATCTCTGTAATTTGAGTGGAAAGAGGACTTCAAGACAAATTTAGATATAAACTATAGATTATTATTAAAGCAATAAATTTTGAGCTTTGATAATACTATAGCATTCTCATGGATAACTTCTCTTTCCTGAACATTGTGATGAACTTTATGAGTAATCCAATGTTTTGTTTTTCTCAGAGTTTTGCTTTCAAAACTTTCTACTTCTACTTAGGCAGGGTTATTTTTAAAAGATAATATAAAACAATAAATATATTTTGTGTATTCATTACTGATTAGTGTTTGCCCTCAAATATCCATGAATATTGCCTTGCTAATTGTCTTTCCATCATGTACTTCCACTATGTAATGTGTAGATGAAAGTGGAAACTCTAAGAAATGAATAACATGCTGCAATGAACAATATCCAAAGGACAGGGCATTTCTTCTGCATGAATTGCAAGAATTTGGTTTCCCAAATCAATTTCAGAAATCTATACGATTGCATTCCCTTAATTGCATTTTAAACCAATATCTAACATAATTATGGACACAAACTATTATGATGTGGCTATTAGTAGGTTAATTAGGTAATAATGAATAAGATGCCATAGCTTAGCATAGAGTTAGCACAATAGGATTTGTTTCAGCATGAAATGAAGTTGAGTGTTAAAAATTTAATCTTTATGTGCTAATATGCATGAGCATACCTTGTTAATTATTGCCAAAGGATTCTTTCTACTTCTGAGAACTAACAAGTGAGTCATTCAGAAGCAGATTATGTTTCGTAATCTGTACATGCAGATTAGTTTGACAAAGTCTGAAAGATGTAAAAGTCATGTAGCATGTTAGTATAAATACTATCTACAGTATAACAAGCCAGCTTTAAAGATTATAATATGGAATACTAATGTTTTAAATAAATGGTGTAGATATTATTTTCAGTTTTAAACTTATTTTAAAGTGAAAAGCATTCAAATCTGTGTATCAAAGTATATATTTATTATTATTGTTGCCTTCTCAATTCCTATTGTATCATCACTGAAGATATTTTATCAGCATTGAAGATCAATTGCTTTTGGAATTAATAATGGTAATTAAACTGCTGATGTTGGTTTGCAGAAATAGTACTAACTTATGACAAATTAAGTGTGCAAATATGATTACTGAAGTACTATCTAAATTTCATGATGTTTTGGTACCATTCACATCTATAAGTCCCCACGGAAGCATCTAATTTATGTCAGCTTTGACATAAATTACAGGAAGATTACCCTCTTGTTCTTGAGGTACTTCTCATGAAACTGAGAAGGTTTGTAGTTCATCACTCTTTTTCTTTTGTTACTTCCTGTGGCTACTGGAGAGACAGTTAAGGGTGCTATAGTGAGAGCAAGCTAGCCAAGGGGCAAAACAAAGCAAAAAATGTTACTACAAAAACTATAGTAAAAATGAGATCATTTGCTTCATTATTTGTGACTCTAATTTGAAATGAATAGCCAAATGGGAAACAATTATGTGAAACAATTTGGTTCGTTGGAGATGAAGTAATTACTTAATCATCTGTTTTGTATAGATGAGGCACTGAGGTTCACAAACTCATGTTTGTGAGATGGTATTTAAATACTTTGTAGCAGACTGATTTCTAAGAAATATTTTATTATGCTGTCTTGTATATATTATGTAATATGACCGACAAATGAGATATGTGAGTATGACCTTGTGGCACTAGGAGGCCCAACCAAAAGTAACTCTTTTCCCCACTCATTCAGAACCGGTTGAGACATAGGCACAAGGATCAGGCAGATTGAATTCAAAATCTTAGCTTTTTGGTGTATTTTAACTGATGAAACTTCATTGGGGAAAGCTTTTGCAAAGTGGGTTTGCTAATAGTTTACCCTGATTAATCCAGCTTATTTACCTGGTCACAGAGGTCCTACTTCCCCTGCGTCTAATGAAGCAGAGACTGTTTTGCTAAGTTTATCATTTGGCCAAAAGATCGGGTGAGAGTGCACCTTTGCTATGGATAGGCAGAACTCGTGTGTACAACAGAGAAGGGTGGGGCTGAGCAGGCCCGCACTTGCTCAGTACCTCTCTCAAACTCACCAGTCAGCCTTCTTTCAAGGTAGCTGTTACGGACTGAATCATGTCCCCTGACCCTCCATCCAAATTCATATATTGAAGGCTGGATGCTGTGGCTCATGCCTATAATCCCAGCAGTTTGGGAGGCCAAGGAAGGTGGATCACTTGAGGTCAGGAGTTCAAAATCATCATGATCAACATGGTGAAACCCCGTCTCTACTAAAAATACAAAAAAAGTAGGCAAGCATGGTGGCACAGGCCTGTAATCCCAGCTACTTGAGAGGCTGAGGCAGGAGAATCATTTGAACGCAGGAGGTGGAGGTTGCAGTGAGCCAAGATCGTGCCATTGCACTCCAGCCTGGGCAACAAGAGTGAAATTCCATCTCAGAAAAAAAAAAAAAAAAATCATATATTGAAGCCCTGACCTGCAATGTGACTGTATTTGGAAACAGAACCCTTAAAGTGGTAATTAAGGGTAAAAGAAGTCATTTGGGTGGGACTCTAATTTTATAGGACTGGTTTTCTTATAAGAAGAGGAGGAGACACCAGGGATGCTCACTCACAGGGAAAAGGCCAGGTGAGGACACAGTGAGAAGGCAGCCATCTGCACGCCAAGGAGAGAGGCCCCGGGAGAAATCATTCCTGTGGGTACCTTGATCTTGTGGTTCCAGCCTCCAGAGCTGTAAGAAAATAAATGTCTGTGGTATTTTGTTATGGTAGCTATAGCAGACTATTATAGTAGCCAAGAGTATTACTCCAGAGGAGGTGCCTCCGTGTAGAATTATTAGGACTGGGGAATAAGTTTTATTCTGACATAAGCTGTTGTTCACAGATGTCCATCCTGTCTCCTGGACTAGATTTGAAGGTCTCAAGTTTAAAGACTATGTATTCTTTGTGGGGTGGGGGGAGAGGGGAGGGATAGCATTGGGAGATATACCTAATGTAAATGATGAGTTAATGGGTGCAGCACACCAACATGGCACATGTATACATATGTAACAAACCTGCACGTTGTGCACATGTACCCTAGAACTTAAAGGTATAATAAAAAATAAATAAATAAAGACTATGTATTCTGCTTCTTCATCTTGGCCAAGTTAATTAGTACATATGTACTCAGTAAATACTTCAAGATTAATCATGCTTTTGCCTTTATAGAGCTTTCTGCCTTTTAAGTTTTGTTATTTTTCTTTTCCCTAAAAACTATATATTACACTACCTGTGACCATCTTTATTAGTAGTGGAAGAGAATTAAATCTCCTGCTAGAAAGTTTTGCTTCTAAGGGAGAAAGTTAATTATTGTGAATTTACGTTATATCACCTTTATCCAATGCAAAGTTTTTTGCTAAAAGAATTGCAATGTGAAAGTTAGATAATCTAATTACAGTTACCAAGAAAATGTAGTTGCTGTGGGTTTGTGTTCAATGTGTAACTGGAGCCCATTTAGCATTTTTAAACAACTTTTTATTTTCAAATATATTTAGATTTTTTAAAGTTGCAAAAACAGTGCAGTTTTCTTATTCCCATCACCAGATTCCCTTATTGTCCACATATTATATAGCCATAGTGTAATTACAGAAACAGGGAAATTAATATTGATACAATCTATGAACAAATCTCTAGACCTTATCAGATGTTGACCCATTGTTCCACTAGTGCCCTTCTTCTGGACATTTATCACCTTGCACTCAGTTGTCCTCCATTTCCCCTAATTGTGGCATGATCTTTCACGACCTTAATGCTTTGGAAGAGTGCTGGTGGATCATTCTGTGGAATATCCCTCAGTTTCTGTTTGCGATTTTCTCACGATTGGATTTACATTGTGTATTTTTGGCTAAAATACTGAAAGTAAGGTGACATTCTCAGTGTATCATACCAGGTGTGATGACAATAAAACTTATTTCCTGTGATAGTAACTTGGAATATTTGGTAAAGGTGGTGTCTGCCAGGTTTCTTCATTGTGAAGTTCCTCTTTCCCTCTTTTTAATCAATAAGTATCTTCTGGGGAGACACTCTGAAACTATGCAAATATTCCATTCCTTATCATACTTTTGTCCCCTATTTTAACATCTATTGATGATTCTTGACTGTAACACTTATTTCTATGGTGTTTGCCTAATGGTAATTTTTAAGTTTCATCATTCCTGTTCCTTTATTAATTGGAATACTACAGGAAGAAAGAGCGGCCTCTTCTCTCACTTATTTTATTTCTATTATGGACATAAATATATAAATAAGGATTCATGAATATTTCTTTTTTCTACTTGTTTGTTGTAATTCAATACCATCACTTATTTTGTTGCAAGAGCCCATTATAAAAGCATAAGTTTAAATATACAAATTCTAAAAGTTAATAAAGTCACTCTTCTAAAACCAATTATAGTAGCTCCTCCTTTTTTTTTACAGTTTCTGTTACCTGCACCCAACTGTGGTCAGAATATATGTTAAGTACAATAGGATAGAGAGAAAGAGAGAGAGAGAGACCACATTCACATAACTTTTATTACAGTATATTCTTATAATTCTATTTTATTATTAGTTATTGTTATTAATCTCTTACTGTGCCTAATTTATAATTAAACTTTATCATAGGTATGTATAGGAAAAAACATAGTGTATAAGGAGCTCCGTAATATCCGTGGTTTCAGGAATCCACTGGGGATCTTGGGATGTATCATCTGCGGATAAGGGGGAACTACTATAATATTAGACTTAGACTTGAAATGATGTGGCTAACAGGTTCTGAAGTAAATGTGTTAGTTACTTTGAAAAATAAAAATAGTACAAGATAGTCTATGCCCTCAATGAGTTAGTATAATAATTGGGGAGAGAGAAAGACACCCCAAAAGATACAATGATATTACATTTGTGTAGTAGCACAGCAAGAGACAATCTGCATTTGATAACCCAATGAGGCAGGAAGTGTTCAAGCACTAAGGATAGGGAAAAGGCCTCTGTGCATCCTGCCAAGTGCTGATCACCAAGGGCCTGTTCAGCAAAGGCCTGTGTCACATGCTACTCTGACCTGGAGGAAAATTATAAGGTGAATACTGTATTTCCTGAACAAAACAAAGAAAGAATATCCCTCCTCATATGTTCTTCCCACTCACCATTTTCCTCAAGGGTAAATTTTGAGTGTTTGTTTATGCATGAAAGTACAACAAAGTAAATTAACTTTTTGCATAAATTTTCATAATCTGACTGAAGCTACCTTTTTGTCCCTATTTTTTATTTTCTTCTTTAAATTCCATACCCTATCTCATTCAAGGCAAATGAAACTTAATTTTCCAGATTCAACACATTTCCATACCTCTGTACCTGCCATTCCAGCTATCTGGAATGCTTTTCAACATATCTTTGAGAAATCTCTTCTCATCCTTTAAAACCCATCTTAAAAATCACCACCTCTTGGAACATACCTTCAACTACCTGAAACATGTTCTAGTTTTCTGTCCCAGTGCTTCTGTGGTTCTTTATGCGGGCATCTGTTTTAGACCTTACCATGCAGCTGCCAATTAACCTGTCTCCTCTCATAGTTGCCTCCTCCATTCATTGAAACCTCATTGAGGACCCTGGCTCTGTCTTACACAGTATTATGCCCCTGGCTGTAGCTGGAACTGTGTCTGGAATGGAGCAGGTGCTTGGTAAATGTGTGTTGAATGAATGCACAGTCGAATAATAAAACATTTTCACAAATATTCCCACTTCTTTCTTTTCAAGACCATATTTCGTTATGCTTCCATGAATTGCCAACATCACACATCACCTTTTTGGTATGAAGTGCTTTGTTTTAGACCACAGTAGTTACATCATTGAGAAGATTTATTCCTGTTATTGAATGTTAGTTCTGGAAATGGTAGAATTGAATATCTAGTTAGCCACCGATGTTGTAATACTTAGCATAGGATGCAGGATTGTAGCATATTGAGGATGCCAAAAATGTTTCATTTTCCTTTTAAAACAATTCTGGGTGGTATTAAATCTGTTGTTGTATTTAATACTTCAACTTCTAAGTATGGGAAAAAGTAAGTCAGTAAATATGTGTACTTTATTTTGTAAAATAGTTGTATCATGAAACTGTCCTGTTCTAACTTTAAAGTTTTGTAATTGCACATTTAAATCCTTTTGAATCTTCTCTAAGGAGTGCTATTTTGCTAAGTGAAAAAAATTCTAGTTCAGATAATCTTCAATATATCTGAGTTTAATATGTGAGATTTAATATTCTAGGTTTTCTTAAAATAAGCTCTCCTTTCAATTTAGAAAATATTATTTGATGTTTCTAGAAGTGAAAATAATAATGTAGAGGAATTCTCATGAGAACAATGAATATTTTAAAACATTGAGATAATTGGGAAACTTAAATCTCAAATTATTTCACTGGAGACAAATTTAAGATTTTTTTTTTTAGTAAATTCAAGGAATACAAGTACAGTTTTATCACATGGATATGTAGTCTGGGCTTTTAGTGTAACCACCACCCAAATAATATACATGGTACCCATTAACTAATTTCTCATCCCTCATCGTTTTCCCACCCTCTCAAGTCTCCAGGGTCTATTATTCCACATTCTATGTCCACATGTACACATTATTTAACTCCCACTTGTGAGAATATGTGGTATTTGACTTTCTGCATTGTTTCACTTAAGATAATGGCCTCCAGTTTCATTCATGTTGCTGCAAAAGACATGATTTCACTCTTTTTATGACAGAATATATCCCATTGTATATATAGACCACATTTTTTAAATCAATCATCCACTGATAGACACTTAGATTGATTCCATATCTTTACTATTTTGAATTGTGCTGTGATAAACATAAGAGTGCAAGTATCTTTTTGTCTTTTCCTTTGTAATGTAGCAGGACGAGCCACAGACAAAACTCCTCAGACACCGAGTTAAAGAAGGAAGGGGTTTATTCGGCCGGGGGCATTGGCAAGACTCCTGTCTCAAGAGCCAAGCTCCCCAAGTGGGCAATTCCTGTCCTTCTTAAGGACTCACAACTCTAAGGGGGTGCGTGTGAGAGGGTTGTGATTGATTGAGCAAGCAGTGGGTACGTGACTGGGGGCTGCATGCACGGGTAATGAGATAGGAACAAAACAAGATAGGGATTTTCACAGTGCATTTCTATACAATGTCTGTAATCTATAGATAACGGAACCAATTACGACAGGGGTCGATCTTTAACTACCAGGCCCAGGGTGCGGCACCAGGCTGTCTGCCTGTGGATTTCATTTCTGCCTTTTAGTTTTTTTTTTTTTTTTTTTGAGAGGGAGTCTCGCTCTGTCGCCCAGGCTGGAGTGCAGTGGCACAATCTGGGCTCACTGCAAGCTCCGCCTCCTGGGTTCAGGCCATTCTCCTGCCCCAGCCTCCCAAGTAGGTGGGACTATAGGCACCCACCACCACACCTGGCTAATTTTTTGTATTTTTAGTAGAGATGAAGTTTCACTGTGTTAGCCAGGATGGTCTCCATCTCCTGACCTCGTGATCCACCCGCCTCAGCCTCTCAAAGTGCTGGGATTACAAGCGTGAACCACCACCCCCCTCCTCTGCCTTTTAGTTTTTACTTCTTTCTTTGGAGGCAGAAATTGGGCATAAGATGATATGAGGGCTGGTCTCCTCCCTTAGTAGTGGGCTTGCTGTGTCAAATGGTAGTTCTACTTTTAGTTCTTGGAGAAATCTTTATACTGTTTTCCAGAAAGGTTGAACTAATTTACATTCCCACCAACAGTGTGTAAGCATTCCCTTTTCTCTGCATCCTCACCAATATCTGTTATTTTAAAACTTTTAAATAGCAGCCATTCTGACTGATATAAGACAACATCCCATTGTAGTTTTAATTCGCATTATTGTGATGATTAGTGACATTGTGCATTTTTTTCATATGCTTGTTGGCCATTTGTATGTCCTCTTTTGAAAAATGTCTGTTGAGATCTTTTGTCCACTTTTTAATGGGGCTATTTGTTTTTGTTTGTGTTGAGTTGTTTGAGTTCCTTGTAGATTCTGGATTTCAGTCTCCTATCAGATGCATAGTTTGCAAATATTTTCTCCCATTCTGAAGGCTGTCTGTTCATTGTGTTGATTATTTCTTTTGCTCTGCAGAAGCGTTTTAATTTAATTTAATTCAGTCCCATTTGTCTATTTTTGGGTTTGTTGCTTATTCTTTTTAGGTCTTAGTCATGAATTCTTTGCCTAAATGAAAATCCAGAAGAGTTTGCCCTATTTTTTTTCTAGTATATTTTAGGTTCACATCTTACATTTAAGTCTTCAATTCATCTTGAGTTAATTTTTTTATATGGTGAGAGACAGGGGTACAGTTTTGTTCTTCTGCGTATGACAATTCATTTTCCTAGCACTGTTTATTGAAAAGGGTGTCTTTTTCCCAGTATATATTTCTGTCAACTTTGTCAAACATCAGTCTGCTGTAGATATATTGGCTTTATTTCTGGATTCTCTATACTGTTCCATTGATCTATGTGTCTATTTTTATACCAGTACCTTTCTGTTTTGGTTAATATAGCCTTGTTGTATATTTGAGGTCAGGTAATGTGATGCCTGAAGCTTGGTTCTTTCTGCCTTGCTTTGGTTGTTTGGGCTTTTACGAGGGTTCCATATTCATTTTAGAATTGTTTTTCCTAATATTTGAAAAATAATGTTGGTATTTTGATAGCAGTTGCATCAAATCTGTAGATTGTCTTGGGCAATATGGTCATTTTAATGATACTAATTCTTCTGACAAATTTAAGATTTAAGTTGCATCTTTAAAACCCAGAAACCTACAGTTGTTACCTATAGGGCAATATTTTATTTTATTTTTATGTATGTATGTATGTATTTATGTATGTATTTGAGTCAGAGTCTTACTCTGTCGCCCAGGCTAGAGTGCAGTGGCATGATCTTGGCACACTGCAACCTCTACCGCCGGGTTCAAGCAATTATCCTGTCTTAGCCTCCTGAATATCTGGGATTATAGGCCCTCAGCACCACACCCTACTAATTTTTGTATTTTTAGTAGAGACACAGTTTCACCATGTTGGCCTGGCTGGCCTCAAACACCTGACCTCAAAAGATCCACCCGCCTCAGCCTCCCAAACGACTGGGATTTGAGCCACCGTGCCCAGCCATCTATAGGAAAATATTTTAATTTTGATTAGTTGACCCACGTAAAACAACAACAACAACAACAACTAATGATTGCTTCATTCCTTAGGCTCCATGAAGAATTAAAAACACAGCACATAGATATTAAACAGCATTGAGCATTCCAGGTAGATATAATAATTAAATAAATTTATTTGAAAATGAACTATTTTGCCTTAATTACCCAGCATTTGTTTTAAGTAAATTAACTCCTTTGCTATTATGTGTACTATTGAATTACATCAAAAGAATTAAAAAAAATTAAGAATTTGTGTTCAGTAACATGGTTTTATTACAGGGGGTTCTAGCAAATGATCATGCTTAATACATTCATTAGTGTAAACTTGTAAAGCTGCTCTTTGAGTCTACTGACCTAACCAGGCTTTAAAAAAATCAAACTGCCCTTTCAAATACTGTACCTGGGTCTGTATCCACAACAAGAAAGATCTGACAGTTCCTCTCCAGCATCTTGCCTTTGTACAGTTGCACTTTTGAATTTAATGAATACCAATGGTGAGTTCACACAACAAGGAAAAAAATCTACTTTATACATCTTTTCATAGAGAAATAGGTCTGCAGTGTTTAGGGACTACACGTCATATTCTGTACTTGATACTTGAATGGAAGTTGTGAGTTTGTTTTTTTTTTTTTTTTTTAGCAATTCAGTACAGAAAGTACAGATATTGTACTGTCTTAAAGATGTTGGACTTCCATGGAAGCAATGTTTAGTTCCCTCTGAGAGGCCTGGACAGTGTCCATGAGGTCCATGGACCTCCTCCTTGTCTGTTTGCATCTCAGGTCATGTGGTTACACTGTTTCCAGGAGGGTAAGTGGAATATGAAAATGTGCCTCTGAAGAAGCCAAATCAAATACAGATTACATTGCCAGTTTTCATCATCTAGTAGTTTTCATCTCTTCTTTCCTTAAGAGTACCTACCTAACTATATTACGAGGCATCCAGTGATTAATGCAATGAATGGCATAGACAAGAATTGTAATAATTATAATGGAAGAGCTAATGTATATATACATCTATATATCTTATATGCTTAGATAATTAGAAAAGGCATATATATATGCCATTTATATAGACACACATATATATTGTCATAAATATATATATATGCATACACAACAATGTGTGTGTGTAGGTGAGGTCAACTAGTTTGGAATGCTGGAAAGGGCATAGGACATGACACCAAAGATCTGGATTCCAATCTCACTTCTGCCACTTATTACTAGGTCATGCTGGATAAATGCCTTCAAGTTCTGAGCTCCAGTTTAATAGTATGTTAAAACAGTGTTTTTTATATTTATCCTAGCTACATTCCCTGACAGAATTATAAGAATCAAATGCGATTTTACATGTGAAAGAATTTTGTCAGGTGTAAAGCACTTGTTCAATGTATGTTAATGTTCACTGACTTATTTTCTAAAGCAGCTATGATGTGCCATACTGAAAATATGTACAAGACACGGCCCTCACGGACTGTCTTCAATTAAGTTACCCTAAATAGGTATGGGAGCTGAGGGGAATGATCAGGTAAACAGAAACTTTATATGCAGTATGATAAGCCTGATATTAAATTCATATCAATATAAGTTATTTAGGAAATACAGAGAAATGGCTTACAGCTCAGTGTGTGGGGAGAAGGAGGACCAGAAGGAAGTTTCTTGAAGAGACATTGCCTGGGCTCAGTCTTCAAGAGTGAGAAGGAGTTAAAGGGGCAATGTAGGAAGAATCAGAGAACAAAAGCCATTTCAAACAGAGAAACAGCATGAGCACAGATAAGGAAGGCACAAACTACGTAGGGAATCAATCAATATTTCATTATTGTTGGGTAGTAAACAGTAAAGAGCGTCAGGAAGTGGTAAGAAAAGTAAGGAGCTGCTCAGGGTGCGCTTATTCCGGGGAAGAATGAAAACCATTGAAGGGTTGCAGGCAGGAGAGTTGCGTGGAGAGATTTCCATTTTAGATAAATCACTGTAGCACTATGTATGTGATAGACTTAAGGGGGGATAAGACTGAAGGGAGAGAGACCTGCTAAGGGGCTCTTCTTATAGAATGAGTCAAGGTTTCTCAGCCTTGGCATTATTTACATTTTGGGCTGGATAGTTTTTGTTCAGGAGTTGGAGGGAGCTGGTCTGTGCATTGTAGGATGTTTTGCATCCCAGGCCTCTACTCATTCGATTCTAGTAGTACTTACCCTTCACCTCCAGAGGTGACAACCAAAAATGTCTGCAGTTGTTCCCAAATGCCTCCTGGTGGAGGCACAGTCACCCTGGTGGAGAGCTACTGGTCTGGGACAAAGTTGTGAAGAAACACTTTAGCACTTGGTAATTGGTAATGGCATTAGAGAATAGATGGCAGACTCTAGAAGAGTTTAGGAAGTAAAATGGACAGTTCTAAGTGATAGGTTTATTGGAGAGAAAACATAGGGAGAAGTGAAGAATGACTCACAGAGTTCTGGCTTTGTTGACTGAATGAATGGTTGTGTCTCCAACTGAGATGTAGAATAAAAAAGGATGGACGTTGAAGTGACTATCCTTTTTTGGTATTTTGACAACAAGATGTCACTGAGGTTCTTATGTTCAGCATCAGTAGGTTTGACAAATATCAAAATTTTATAAACCTTTTATATCAACTAGAGTAAAGGTGAGGGGAAATTACTGGGGGAAGGAGAGAGGGAGAGAATGAATGAGTAGCTCTGTTTAACAGATAAGGAAATATTAGCTTATAGAGGCTATGAAATTGCCCAGCCCTAGAGAACAGAAGAGAAAGACGTATTTGCATAAGCCTTCCGATTTAAGCAGCAGTGATGCATTTGGTTGCTGTAGGGAGAGCATTTTCAGGAGTAAAGTGGGGAAAAAAATGAAATAGCGGTGAGGTGAGCTCAGTGTAAACTCAAGCTACACTAACTGTAGTCTAGGTTTATTTTTTATTGTTTATTTATTTATTTATTTTTACAGGTTTGGTTGGGAAGAGGAGAAAGGGGGTTTTATGGTAACAAGGGAGCTCTTGAGGAGTATATTTTTCTCAAAGTGTGAGCGATTTGAGCTTGTTTGGGAACTAAGGGATTAGGGTATATGGTGGGAGAAAATACGGAATCCCAAGAATCTCGAGAATAGGAAAGGTGAAAAGAACAAATGAGTATATTCTGGAATAAGAGGAGGGACGTATCTTCTGAGACTAGAGAAGAGACATATGTCATTATTCTATTTAAATTTATAGTTACCATTCTGAAGGCTGAGGAAGATCATGACTAATGGCTTAATTTTTGTGATGAGAAGGGACTCTGATATTCTAAGAGTGAGAACAATAAATGTCCTGAAGAGTAGAACAAATGTGGAAGAGAACTAAAGAGGAACAAAGAGAAAATAAATAAAATGAGGCAGGGCAGAGCTGCATTTAGAGAATTTGAATTTGGTCTTATGGTTTTTCTAAAGGAATGAACTGATGCCTAGGTGGAGAAGCAGAGAAAGTAAATTATACAGTGATATAAGTTGGGTTTTGCTATGTGGAAATGATGGAATTACAGGATTGTAAGGAGAATCAAAGGTATTGATGAGATAGTTGTTCAGATGACCTGTTGTGAGGTTCAGTATGGGGGAGAAAAAGAAGAAAGTTTAGTTTAACTATTTACTAGCAGTAGGAATCTGGGCAAATTGGTAATAATATTGTTTGTGAAAATATATATTCTATTAATATTTCTAATATGGTGCCTGGCACATTACAGATACTCAACAAATGTTAGTTTCCTTCCTTTTTTCCCTTCCAAGAGAAGTAAAAATGTAATGAGGCCAGCACCACCAACTTAATAGCTGTGCGACCTTGAGCAAATGACATAATCAAAATATTAGTTTCTTTATCTGTAAAATGGGCATGATAATGATAATTGCCCTTCCTGTTCTACCTCAAGGATCTACTTTAAAATAGCTGTTGTTGTAAAATAATCAATGTGACATTATAATCAGTGTAAATTTTAAAGTGCTAGAGAAATATAAGTTATTACAAGTCTACATTATATAGTAGTCATGTAAATTTCATGCTCTTAATTAGAAGATACGGTTCAGTAATATCTGTGAGCGAAGATATATTCTCCAATATAATACCTTGTTCGAAAGTGTTACCAAGGTGGAGATAACACAAGTGGCATGTATTTTATTCCAGAATGATGGAAAAAGTATGGTGATCATGTCATGAAACTATTAATATAATTATTATAATGTATGCTATAAGATGCGAAATATGATTTGGGAAATAGATGAGAATAATGAGATTTGGTGGGGAATAATGAAGATTCCCCAGCTTAATTGGTAGGGAAGTAATAGGGAAAAATCTGCTGGCTAAGCAGACCCAGGTCAAGAAAATACTGAACTCATATTGAAGAGATGCTTGTGAACTGGAATATGAATTCTTCTCTCTCAGTCCACTCCTAGGAATGGTCAAGAGACCCTGTTTTATCCTTCTAAGGGTAGCAGTTGCTATCTGAAGGGTGGGAGTGAGGAAAAGATAGAGCATTCCTATGACAAATCCCTACTCATTACCTAATATAACCAAATCACTCTTTGATCCCTCAACTGGGTTTATGAGTAGTGTAATTTTAGGAAGTCCAAAGGTGTACTTTCACCTGATTGATGATGTAAGAATTTTCAGACTCACTTGAAATGGAAAGGTTTTGTTAAGATAATAAATTGTTTTTGTACCAGTACCATACTGTTTTGATTACTGGAGCTTCATAATATAGTTTGAAGGGGGTAGTGTGATGCCTCCAGCTTTGTTCTTTTTGCTTAAATTTGCCTTGGCTATTTGGGCTCTTTTTTGGTTCCATATGACTTTTAAAGTAGTTTTTTCTAATTCTGTGAAGAATGTCATTGGTAGTTTGATAGGAATAACAATGAATCTGTAAATTGCTTTGAGAAGTATGGCCATTTTAAAAATATTGATTCTTCCTATTCATGAACATGTTTTTCCATTTGTTTGTGTTATCTCTGATTTCTCTGAGCATTGTTTTGTAATTCTCATTGTAGGGATCTTTTACCTCCCTGGTTAGCTTTATTCCTAGGTATTTTACTCTTTTTGTGGCTATTGTGAATGGGATCGAATTTTGATTTGGCTCTTAGCTTAGATGTTGTTGGTGTATAGGAATGCTACTGATTTTCGTACACTGATTTTGTATCCTGAAACTCTGGTGAAGTTTTTTATAAGATCAAGAAGAATTTGGGCAAAGACTTTGGGGTTTTCTAGGTATAGAATCATATGAACTGCAAACAGGTACAGTTGACTTTCTTCCTATTTGGATACCTTTTATTTCTTTCTCTTGTCTGATTGCTCTGACTAGAACTTCCAGTACCATGTTGAATAGGAGTGGTGAGAGAGGACATTCTCATCTTGTCCCAGTTTTCAAGGGGAATGCTTCCAGCTTTTGCCCATTCAGTATGATGTTGGCTATGGGTTTGTCATAGAAGGCTTTTACTGTTTGAAGGTATGTTCCTTCAATGCCTATTTTTTGAGGGCATTTAACATGAAGGGATGTTGAATTTTATGGAAAGACTTCTCTACATCCATTGAGATAATTACATGGTTTTTGTTTTTATTTCTGCATATGTGATGAATCACAGACATGGAATGAATCTAAAGGCCCATCAATGGTACACTGGATAAAGAAAATGTGGTACGTATACACTATGGAACACTAAACAGTCATACAAAATAATGAAATCATGTCCTTTGCATCAACATGAATGGAGTTGGAGGCTATTATCCTAAGTGAACTAACACAGAAACAGAAAACCAAATACCACATGTTCTCATTTATAAGTGGGAGCTAAACATTGAGTACATATGGACACAAAGAAGGGAACAATAGACCCCGGAGCCTACTTGAGGGCAGAGGGAGGGAGGAGGGTGAGGATGGAAAAACTACCCATCAGCTACTAGGATTACTACCTCAGTGATACAAATATCTGTACACCAACCCCCTGTGACACACAATTTGTCTATAATTTGTCTATATAACAAACATGCACATGTAACCCCAAACCTAAAAAAGTTAAAAAAAATAATAAATGGAAATGTATTCATACTAAAGAAGGAGACACGTAGTTCCTCCTTTGAGGGAGGTAAAGGCCAGCTCAGAACACCTGAAATGGTGGCTAAGGAGGGAGAAGCCACCAAAAAGGGGAAAGGACCACAGAGAGGAAGGTTGGGAATACTAAAGACCAACCAAACTGATGCCACAAGTTGGTACTTTCTTTTACTCAGGAGCAGCCTGCATGCAGCTCTGCCCCACCCCTCCAATGATATGTTTTAAAGCCTGTCTTTGTTATTAAGAGTATCATTATCCATAGACTGAGATTATTTCCCTATTCTACCCTGACAACAATGGGTAGGTCTACCAGAGAACAATCTTAAAAACATTTCTAAAGTTTATTTCCAATCAAGCTAATTGTCAGATGACAAAGAGCCCATTCTATAATAAAAATTACTACCTTATTGATTGTTTTTTTTTAAATTTTTTTTTATTATTATACTTTAAGTTCTAGGCTACATGTGCATAACGTGCAGGTTTGTTACATATGTATACTTGTGCCATGTTGGTGTGCTGCACCCATCAACTCGTCAGCACCCATCAACT
>NW_012105276.1:1288458-1323324 GCF_000951045.1 Mandrillus leucophaeus
CATTCTTTTTTCAAGATTTTTAGTTTCTTTGCACTGGGTACGTAATTCCTCCTGTAGCTCTGAGAAGTTTGATGGACTGAAGCCTTCTTCTCTCAACTTGTCAAAGTCATTCTCTGTCCAGCTTTGATCCATTGCTGGTGATGAGCTGCATTCCTTTGGAGGGGGAGATGTGCTCTTATTTTTTGAATTTCCAACTTTTCTGCCCTGCTTTTTCCCCATCTTTGTGGTTTTATCTGCCTTTGGTCTTTGATGGTGGTGATATCCTGATGGGGTTTTGGTGTGGGTGTCTTTCCTATTTGTTAGTTTTCCTTCTAAACAGTCAGGACCCTCAGCTGTAGATCTGTTGGAGATTGCTTGAGGTCCACTCCAGACCCTGTTTGCCTTGGTATTAGCAGCAGAGGCTGCAGAAGGTAGAATATTGCTGAACAGCGAGTGTACCTGTCTGATTCTTGCTTTGGAAGCTTCGTCTCAGCGGTGTACCCTGCTGTGTGAGGTGTGAGGTGTGGGTCTGCCCCTAGAGGGGGATATCTCCCAGTTAGGCTACTCAGGGGTCAGGGACCCACTTGAGCAGGCAGTCTGTCCATTCTCAGATCTCAACCTCCGTGTTGGGAGATCCACTGCTCTCTTCAAAGCTGTCAGACAGGGTCGTTTCCGTCTGCAGAGGTTTCTGCTGCTTTTTTTGTTGTTGTTTAGCTGTGCCCTGTCCCCAGAGGTGGAGTCTACAGAGACAGGCAGGCCTCCCTGAGCTGCTGTGGGCTCCACCCAGTTCGAGCTTCCCAGCAGCTTTTTTTACCTACTTAAGCCTCAGCAATGGCGGGTGCCCCTCCCCCAGCCTCGCTGTTTCCTCGCCCTTAGATCACAGACTGCTGTGCTAGCAATGAGGGAGGCTCCATGGGCGTGGGACCCTCCTGGCCAGGTGTGGGATATAATTTCCTGGTGTGCCGTTTGCTAAGACCGTTGGTAAAGCGCAATATTGGGGTGGGAGTTACCCGATTTTCCAGGTGTTGTATGTCTCAGTTCCCCTGGCTAAGAAAAGGGATTCCCTTCCCCCTTGCGCTTGCCAGGTGAGGCGATGCCTCGCCCTGCTTCAGCTCTGACTGGTTGGGCTGCAGCAGCTGACCAGCACCGATTGTCTGGCACTCCCTAGTGAGATGAACCCACTACCTCAGTTGAAAATGCAGAAATCACTCGTCTTCTGTGTTGATCGCGCTGGGAGCTGGAGACAGGAGCTGTTCCTATTCGACCATCTTGCTCCGCCCCCCCACCTTATTGATTGTTGTAAGATTGTGACCAAGTCATTTAATCTTTTTGGGCTTCCGTATCACCCTAAAAATGAAAGAACTGGGTGAGCTGGTTTCTAAAATCTCTTCTAGTTCTAGGTTTCTACTCTTCTGTGATACAGAGAGTAACATGTATTAGACAATGACAAGATCCAATTTATTCAATAGTTGCCTACCAAAATTATAGTGCGGTATATTGACCAAACTGGCTTCAGTCCAGGTTATCAGTCTGTTGATAAATGATATGAAGATATCAGGAAAAGATACTCAACAGCTTTTAATCAATCTTAGGAGGATGAAAATAAGCCAGATAAAGCCATTTGAAGAAAGTAAATGAAAAATTCTATCTTTCTCAGTTAAAGTCTTATCTAATAAAGTTTAGATTAGTTCTTCTATCAGTACAATTCAGTTTTGGCTTTTAAGATGTTACCATAATGCAGAAGGCCATAATAAATACATTGGCTTATCCCAACAGGATTTTCAAATTCAGTGAAATAAGAACACCACATATCGAGAATTTTAGGATTGTGATTTTTGGTTTTCTGGTTTTAATAATCTCATGGTGGGCAGCCAGTCTAATTTACAAGCCATATAAAGTTATATGTATTATTCATTTGAAAAACTCAACGAAAAATACCTTTAAATGTCCAAATCTGTGGAGTGATTATTCATTTGCTTTTGTCTGCCTGCTGATACTAGATAACAAGTGGAACATTTTTAGCTATTTTAACTACTCAGAGACATAGTCTTGTTCATATAATTGTAAGTATTTCCAATTACTTTTGAGAGCTCTAAAAGTATTTTCTCAGATGATTTCATGGGTCTCAGAAAAGTTACTTTGTTTTCTTGAGTCACCATAGAAGCAAGAAAGTCATTTTCATTCCCACTTACAATAAATCAATCAACATTTATAGAACACCTATTTTGTTCTGGGCCTTAGGCTAAGCAATGTGGTGGATACAATGATGAATAAGATATGATCTCTGCCCTCAAGGCAAGCCAGACTCTCAGACAAAAAAAAAAATATATACCAAACAGACAATACAGGGCAGCATATGATAAGTGGAAAATGAGTGGCCTGGGAAATAAGAATTCTAGTGCTTTAGAGGTGGGAGAAATCATTTTGGCCTGAGGTGATTAGAGAAGCCTCTAGGGATGTGTGGGAGATGACCTGGACCTTAGAGGATTGATAGGTTGAGACAAGTAAGTAGCGAAGGGGAGAGTCCACCAGGCAGAGGAAATGGAATGAAGAGTGATAGAGCGGTGCTGGTGCCAAACCAGGGAAGCAGGAGCAGCCTCTGTAGCCTGCCATGGTGTCAGGCCATGCACAAGACAAAGGACTGACCTATGCCTTAATCGAAGATAGGCAGATGGATGATGGCAACGGTAACCCGGGGAGGGTAAAATACAAGACTTATTTGCCACTTAGATGCAGCAACACTGGACTCTGGTCCTGTGCTCAGAGAGAGCCACAGAAGCTCAGAAAGCAGCATCTGTGTGGCTCCCAGGGAGCTGTTCCCCCAGCATGGAGGCAGAAACTTGGGGTGAAGATACCTTGGAACCCGAACTTTGCTGCCAACTCACTCTGTACCCTCCGCTGCCCCAGGATTTTTCCTTTCAAATGAGGTATTTGAGCTATTAACTTCAGCTAATTCTTCAGTTAGTTCAGCTATTCCTTCAGTTCTTAGGTTTTCGTGTGTATCTCTATGAAGGAACCCTGTCTTCACCCTCTGCAACTATAGTATAGTTTTTAAAGATTAAGTCAACTATCAAGACTTTTTCACTATATTTTTATTATTCAAAACAGTAATCAAAATGAAATAACATCTTAACATCTTTTTTTTTCTTATATGTGGACCTTAGAAGCACAGGTGAAAACAACTAATGTAAGCTAAGAGTTAAGCCCACAACCTGGGTTCAAATTCTAGTCTGCTCACTTAGCTTTGTGACCTGGAGAAAGCTACTTAATTTTTCTAAACCTTAGGTCTCTTTATCTGTAAAAAAGAGGATCACAATAGTACCCACAGATCCTGATTTCCTATAAGAGTATATATAAAATTGCTTAGCGTGGAGTCTGGCCTGTGAAGAGTATTCAATACATGTTAGCTCTTTTATCATTATTAATATAATACAGTTAACTGTTGTTGGCATTTCTTATCTTTTAAAAATGATTTTGTAGAATTAAGTAACATGGGAATTATCTGGTAATTACAAACCTGAAAGTGTTGTACACATTATAGATTGACAAATAATGACAGAAAGAAACTCAGGAAAACTAAAATTTGAGACTGAAAACACTAAAGTTTAAAGTAGGAAAAAGCTAAGTGCCTGGAGATAAAGATGGGAAACAGATATCCAGTGAAAGACAGAAATGCCTCAAAAGCCCTAGAGTCACAGTAAACAGCACCTGGAAACTGAACCTGCAAAGTGATAAGATGATACAGTTCTGGACACCTGATTATTAGAAAGATGTTAACCAACAAGAAAGAATGGAAAGTAGAAAAAGAGGGCTCGAGGGACCAAAATTTGATTGAAGATTTTTGAGAGCTAGACATCTGTATCAGTGAGAGGAGTATCTGTCTTACAATATGCTTCTCAGGCATGTGGATCGGAAAGATAGAAACATCAGGGAACGGGATGAGATAAAAGAGTAAGGTGGGCAAATGTCCTCTCCCTGCCTGTAGTGGGATCAATTCAAATAAAGAAAAACATTTCTAATGGCCAGGTTCCCTGAGGATGCAATAGAAGCCATTTACATCCCATCAGGACAAAGCCCTGGAGGACACACTGTGGGAAATCATCTGCAATTGGTGTGAGCGAGACAAAGCAATGTTTCCAGTTAGTGTGGAGCCAGCTAAAATTGCAGCAATCTTTTTGTGGGGGTGCCTCTGTGACTCCATAGAAAGAACGCCTAATGGATTAAAAGAATTCATGTTTGCATAGTGCTTAGAATAGTGCATGACACAAATTTAGTGCTATATAAATGTTTGCTAAATAAATGAATTTAGAGTTTTTGAAGATAGTTGGCAACCAAATCAGGAATCATTAGTCTAGATGATCGAATCTTCTTGCCAAATGAGAGGCAATAGGTTATGAAATCAAGCCAAGAAAATTCTTCTGGAAGCAATGTGAAGATCAATTTGTAGAAGCCCTGCCCTCAGGTAGCAGGCAAAGTAAAAAGTGTTTGAAGGAAAGCTTTACCAAGTTTTATGTGATTTCTGATCTGAAAGAGTATTATTATGAGAGTCTCTAGGATACCAAGTCCCTTTCATCTTCTTCATTAAACATTCACTCAGCAATTGTGGAGAGTTAACTGTTGACCATGAACCTTTAGTTGCTCTGCTTCTGCTCAGCTGCGAAACACATCTGCATGCCATTGGCACCACTGACCTGGCAATTCAAGGGGATCAGACTACCTGGCACCAAGAAGGACCACTTTTTTCCATAGGAAGCTATGTTGTACTCTACTTCTTGATCATTGTCATACAGGTATCCACTTCAGAGGGAAATTTGGCTGTTAATATTACAGATTCTTCTCTCTCCTAATGATCTCCCTCTTGCCTTCCAAGAATTTCCTGGCATTTGTTTTGTTTTCTTTATCTTTTTCCTCAAAGAAAATTGAGAAATCACTTTTTTAGGCCTTCTTTTTCCCATTCCAAATGATCATTTATGGAAATTCCAATGTCCTGTGGGTGATAGATCAATTTGAAATTATGATTGTACTGAATCAGTATTCCTAGACATTCCTCTAAAGTCATAGAATGTCTGATTGACTCTACTGAGACTTGACTTCCTAAGGAGGTGTGGTAGAAACTTATTCCAAACAGTGAAGGCTGACAAATGCCTATAGCTATGCTTTGTTTACAAAAGACTTATGTTATCCTCTATAACTCTTACAACTATACCAAGTGGTCAGTTGAGGCATCATTACCATTATTTTTCTCATGCACATAAGTAAACATATCCTTAAGCGATTTGCCCAATATTATACATATATTAAGTGGTAGAGCTAGAACTCCAATTCAGAACTCTTGAATTAAAGTTATAAGCTCTTTCTCCTTCTTAGGGTTGAATTTGATGTCTGGAAAGATAGATTGTATTTACAGATTTCGGCTAGATTAATAAAGTAATTTTTTTGCTACTGAGTTACGTTGAGTTCCATATATATAATTGTGTGTGTATGTGTGTGTGTGTGTATATATATATATATATAGAGAGAGAGAGAGAGAGAGAGAGAGTTTCTTTTTGAGACAGCGTCTCGTCGTCCAGGCTGGAGTGCAGTGGTGTGATCATGGCTCACTGCAGCCTTGACTTCCTCAACCACCTCAGTATCTGGGTCTACAGGCATGCACCACTACATCTGGCTAATTTTTGTATTTTTATTTATTTATTTATTTATTTTTTGGTAGAGACCTGGTCTCAAACTCCTAGGCTCAAGCGATCCTCCTGCCCAAGTGCTGGGATTACTGGCATGGGCCACTGTGCCCAGACAGTTCCTTATATATTTTGGATATTAACTCCTTAACTGATATATGGTTCACAAATATTTTCTCCCAGCCCACTGACTGTCTTTTGATTTTGTTATTTCATTTGCTGTGCAGAAGCTTTATAGTTTGATGTAGTACCACCTGTGTATTTTTGCTTTTGTTGCCTGTGCTTTTGGCAAGATATCCAAAAAGTCCTTGTCAATGCCAGTATTAAGAAACTTTTCCCCTATGTTTTCGTCTAGGAGTTTTAGACTTTCAGGTCGTATGTTTAGGTCTTTAATCCATTTTGAGTTGATTTTTGTATGTGGCATTAATATGGATATTGAAAGGACATTTTTTCAAAGAGAACATAAAAAATGGCCAATACCTGTATGAACATTAACATATCCATCGTCTTACATAGTTCCCTTTCATGGTAAAAATACCTAAAATCTACTCTCTCAGCACATCTCCATCATGCAATACAATATTATTAACTAGAGTTAATATTCTTGACTATAGTAATCAAATATGTATATCAAAGCACCATGTTGTATACTTTAAATATATGCAGTAAACAAAACACTTAAAAAATGTCTACTAGGTTAATCAATTTTGATGCTCTTCTGCTGGTCAAGTTATAGTTTTCTCCTAAAGAGATAGAAGGTTTCTTCTGAAGCTTTTAACTTTTAGTGCTTTATTTAGTTTAGGTTTTTTTTTTCCTTCCATAGCAGAAAATTCAGCACTTTCATTTGTTTATTTCATTATAAAATAATAAAATATTACAAAGAGCTTAGAGAACAGAAAAAATTACTCACAAGTCCTTTACCTAAACTAAGCATTTTCTTCATCCCTTTCCAGTCTTTGTTCATAAGCACAAGTTTTTAAATACAATTGTAATTACGGTATAATTTAATTTTGTATTCTGCTTTTCACATTTCGCATAAATGTCTTTCTATACCATTGTACATTCATAGTACATTCCATACCACAGTATAATCATTTCCATATTGTTAGACTTTGGGTGGCTTCTAATTTTTTCATCATTATAAACAGTGGTGAATATATTATTGTTATTTTGTCATTATATACAATAGTAAAAACTTATAATAAAAAAGTTTTTCCTTCAACCAAGCATATCTTTAGGATAAACTTCCAGCAGTGAGCTCCTATGTAGATATTCCTATGTGGATGCTCAAATGCACCAGGGATGTCTAATGCATGTATTTCTAGGTTTGATATGAACCTTTACTAGTATGGAATTATGTTCTTAAAGATCTTTATTCAAACACTGATGTGGCTTTGGTGGTGGGGAGTACTTGGCAACAGTTTGTACTTTTGGATTTGTATTTGGTGACAAAAAAGAAAAAATTAAGACATTCTAGGAAGTAATTTCTATTTTTCCCTCATGTTGAAGTGGGGAGAAATTTTGGCAAGTGTTGCCTTTTCCCTATAGTATTATTCTAGGCACACTTAAATAACAGTCTTTATGTAAAAATGTGTGTTGTCTGTGATTCATGGAATCTGTAACAGTAATTAGCAATGCCTCTCACACATGTCATACTTCTTCATCCTTCCATGATTTTGTACGTGTTGTTCTTTTCCCGAGAAAGTCTGTCTCTACTAGTGTGTCAGGCAGCCTCCTGTTCTTTCTCTAAAAATCTCTTAGTTAGTGTCCATTTGAAATAACAGACATAAGTAGAAAGGAATTTCACAAATTTACACTCCCATGTAATCACCACCACAATGAAGAGCTATATTTTCATCATCCCAAAACATTTCTTTGTGTCTCTCACAAGCACCCCGACATGATCAGCCCCAGACGTTGATCTGTGTTTTGTCAGTAAATTAGAGTTGTATTTTCTAAAGGTTGATATGAATGTTATAATGCAATATAAACTCTTTCTGAATGTTTTTTGAGTCAGCATGTTTTTGAGATTTGTCTATCTTATGGAGTATATCTACAGTTCATTTCTTTATAATGTATGGGTAGCATTCTATTTCATGGATAGAATAGAATGTGTTTATCCATTTGGAATGTTTCAGATTGGGGCTATTTGAAAGTAAAGATGCTATAAACAATTTTCTATAGGTATTTGTGTGGGCATATGTTTTCATTCCTCTTAGGTAAATATCTTGAGTAGAATTGTGGGTTACATGATACGTTCATATTTCTTCTTATAAGAAACTTCCAAAAATTTCTCCATCATGGCTGTACCATTTTACATTTCAACGAGTAATATGTAAGAGAGTTTCAATTGTTTTACATCTTCACCAACACTGATGTTGTCAATCTTTCTCATTTAAGCTGTCGTAATAGGTATATAGTAGTATCTCATGACTGTTTTAATTTTCACTTCCCTAAATGATGTTGAACCTTTTAAAATATATTAGTTGGCCATTGATACATCTTATTTTGCAAAGTTTCTGTTCAAATATTTTGCCCATTTTTATCATTTTTGGTTATTTTAAAATTGTACAATATTATTTTACAATATTTTAAATAGAAATCCTTTGTAAGATACACGTATTATAAATACTTTGACTTAGTCGGTGGCCTAGCTTAAAATTTTCTTAACAGTATCTTTTGAAGAGCAAAGTTTTACATTTTTATGATGATGGGTTTATTTAATTTTTCTTTTTTTTTTTTTCTTTTTTTTGTTGGGGGGACAGAATCTCATTCTGTTGCCCAGGCTGGAGTGCAGTGGCATGATCTTGGCTCACTGCATCCTCTACCTCCTGGATTCAAGCAATTCTCCTGCCTCAACCTCCTGAGTAGCTGAGATTACAGGTGTGTGCCACTGCACCCAGCTAATTTTTTGTCTTTTTTGTATAGACGGGGTTTTGCCATGTTGGCCAGGCTGGTCTCAAACTCCTGTGCTCAAGTGCCTCATCCTCCCAAACTGCTGGGATTGCAGGCATTATTCTTTAATAGCAGGTATTTTGTTAAATGTATCCTCATATATTTCACAGTTTTGATGCTATTATAAGAGATATTTTAAAAATTTCATGTTCTAATAATCTGACACTCATATATAAAAATAATTATTTAATTAAATCAAAGTAATTTTGATTTTTATAGATTGAATTCTTATCCTGTGACCTTGCTAAACTTACTTCGTAGTTTTAGTAGTTTATTTATTTATTTTTGTATTCTCTAGGATTTTTAATATACCTGATTGTGTCATCTATGAATAAAATCTTCTACTTCTTTTCTAATAGAAACAACTTTTATTTATTTTTCTTGCCTTGGACTGGCTACTATATCCAGAACAATGTTGAATAGAAGTGGTGAGTGAGTGTCCTTATTTCTGATCTTAGTAAGGACATTATAAATAAGATAAAAAATGTTAGTTGCAGGTTTTTCATAGCTTTCCAGATGTTCAATTTTCCTTTTTTTTTTAAGAAACAACTTTTGATTTGTTTTTGGTATTTACAGTTTATTTTTTATTTCACTGAGTTCTTCTGTTATTTTTATTCTTCTTTCTACTTACTTTGGGTTTAATTTGTTCTTTTCCCAGCTTTTTGAGATGGAAGCTTAGGTTAATGATTTAGTACTTTCTTTTTTAATATAAGACTTTGAAGCTATAAAATTCTCACTATGTATTGTTTTAGCTGCATCATACAAATTTTGATACCGTCTATCTTATTTTCATTCAGTTAAAAATATCTTTTACTTTTTAGTTTCCCTTTAATTTCTTCTTAGACATGTGGATTAATGAATTAATTTTCAACTGGTTGGAATTTCTCAAATTATTTTTCCTTTATAGATTTCAAATTTATTTTCTTGACTCACAGAACATATTCTGTATGATTTAAATCATTTATGTTCATTGGGATTTGTTCTGTGGCCCAATATATAGTCTATCTTGAGGAATATTCTACTATGACTACTTAAGAAGATTGTGTTCTCATTTTGGGTGGTGTGTCTAATACATGGCACTTAGGTCTAGTTGGTTGACAGTGTTGTTTAAGTGTTCTATCCTTACTGTCTTGTCTATTACTGAGAAAGGACTATCAAAACCTTCAGTTATAATTGTGGATTTGTCTATTTTAGTTTAGTTCTATAAATTCATGTATTTTGAAGTTCTGTTATTATGTACATATACATTTAGAATTGTGTTATTTGGTGAATTGTCTCCTTTATCATTATGAAATGTCTCTCTTCATCTCTAGTAATATTTATTTTTCTAATGTCTACTTTGATAATGTTTCCAATCCAGCTTTCTTATGCTTACTGTTTGCATGGGAGAACTTGTCCACCCTTTACTTTTAAATTATCTGTGCTCTCGTGGCTAAGTAAATTTCTTATAGACAGCATATAATTGGATCTTACTTTCTGATCCAATCTGACAATACTCACAGTGTTTAAACAGTTTCTACTTAATTGAGTTTGCCTCTATTATTTTGCTATTTGTTTTCTTTTATTTCTATCTGTTTTTTGTTTCCTTTTGCCTCTTCTACCTTTTCATGATTAATTGGGCATTTTAATATTTTATTTTGTCATAATTATTGCTTATTGGTAGTATATCTATATGTAATCACTTCAAAGAAGTTTATCTATTGTGTTTTGTCTTGTAGTTACATTCAAGAAGTCTGTGTTAATTTCTTTCTTCCTCTGTGTGTAATATGACTTTTTCTCTGATTACTTTCAATATTCTTTTCTTTGGCATTCATTATATTATTATTATATTATTATTATTATTTGCCTTCTTTTTTATGTTTCTTGTGCTTAAGATGTTCAACTTGTTGGATGTTTGGATTATAATTTTTATAAAGTATAGAAAAAATCTTGCTACTATTTCCTCAGATATTTTTCTCTCTCTTGTTTTTTTCCTGGGATTCCAATTTCATGCATACTGAACCACTTTGTATTGTCTCATAAATCACTGAGGATCTGTGTGTTTTATTCTCAATATTTTTTTCTTTCTGTGCTTCATTTTGGATAGTTCCTATTTCTGTCTTAAAGTTCAACAATTATTTCTTTTTTGATATCTAAACTATAAATTTTTTATTTTAAATGTTATGTTTTTATCGCTAAAAGTTTTTTGGCTCTTTTAAAATCTACCTTTTCTGTTCTAGTTGTGTTAGTGCTTTCCTTTAAATATTTGAGCATAGTCTATAAATTCCATAATGCCTGTCAGTTCTACTTCTGTTTCCACTATTGATGTTTTTCTTCTGAATTTTGGTCACATTTTCCTGCTGTTTGGTGTGTTCTATTAATTTTTGGTTAAATACTAGACATTGTAAATATTGCATTGTTGGGTGTCTGATTTTGTTGTTGTCTTTCAAAGTGTTGAGCTTTGTTTTAGCAGGTGAAGTTACTTGCTGACCTATTAATTAAGTTACTTGCAGATGGATTTCATTTATTTTAGGTTTTAAATTTTTTTTAAGCTTTGCTATGCTAGGTATGAGATATTCCTCACTTCAGGGATAATTCACCCGCACTACTAAAGTGTGACTTCAATGGAGTCTCCTGTAAATATCACAGGTGATCATCAAGGATTCTACTTGGTTTGGAACATCTCCCTACCTTCTGTACCTTGTGTGAGTTCTAGGAATTTTTCAGCTTACACCTCTCTGCTGGTACCTTGACTAGTCTTGTGGAGTAGTACTGTTTACATGCATAACATAGTAATCATCAAGAGTCAAGGGAGTCCTTATGCTGACTTCTGAAGCTGTTTTTCTCTGTAGCTTTCTTGTTTTTGGAACTCTGCTTTGAAACACCTGGCCACTTTAGCCTTCCTGAATTCCAGTCTCACTTTCCTCAATTCAGTGACGCCATTGAGCTCTAGTTGGGTTTCTTCTTCCAGTATCTATAGTCTAAAAATTGGCTCCAAGTAGTCAATCAGAGTGATCATGTGGCTTGCTTTGTTTGTTTCTTTCTTGGGAATCATGGTCTTTAGCTATCTGTTATCCAATGATTGCAATCTTTTTGTACAGATTTCTAGTTGTTTATGTTGTGAGGTTGAATTAGGGCATTTCTTATACCACCATGGAAAGAAGCAGAATTCTATATTTGAACTTTTAGCAATGCCTATAAGGCATGATTTGGAGATTCATGGATAGTTAAGGTTGCAGAGAAAAGTAATTGCAGAAAATGTAATTAATTACTCTAAGAAAGATCTTTTCTCAGCATCTAGGCCTATATGCCTTTCCTTAAAATAGTACCCAAATAGTCATGTTGAATATAAGTGGTATCTCGATTTTTATTCTTATTTGAAAGACTCCTTAATTTGTCATTTTAATACATTTCTTTCTATTATAACTCAGAGTGGTTATATTTATGAACATTGCTGATTTAACTCGAGTATTTGTCCCTTCTACTAATTTGAGTGTCTGCTGTGAAAAAGTGTTTGTCATGTATTTTTCTCACTAAATTAAAATGGGATACATTCAGCAAAATGGGTGCTGTAATGTTTATGTGACTTTTAACATAAAATAAGAGCAGTTCAATTTATCTAATAGTTGAAATGAGAGCATTACCCATTTTCTTAGTTGTCATGCTGCCCTCTTGAGAATTCAACAATGTTAGATGATCCTGAGATGTTGTCATTCACTGGAGCTATTTAGACCATTTATCCATTCTCTGAAATTATTTTCTGACTCCTCGCTTGGATCAATAAAATTTGGCATTGAAAATAATAATAGAAATTATTTTAAACAGGAGAGTTTCCTCTATTTAACAACATTTGCTTAAACTTATTGTCTCTGAAATGTGTAAAGGTACCAGACATTACAGATAACTTTGCAAAATTCCTCTTAGTATTAATTCTGTTTACCAATACTCATAAACTGATACAAATTTACACATTTTATTTAATCTATCATGCTATTGATTGTAAGATAAAAAAATATATTGTCAACTAAGCCAATGTCTTCTTGATGTACAGAATTTTTATTCTGTGCCTCCTGAAAGAGTTTTTTGATTCTTATTTGGATATACAGCATATTTTTAACAATCACAGATTACTCTTGGGAATATCCAAAGTGAAAAATAGTAAGTAAAATAGATTGCCTAAGGTAATCTTAAACTTCTTCATATATCTTTATATGAGAGTTAGACTCATTTAAATGCCTTTTTAACTTTTTAAAAATCAATTTTTAGAGTGTATCTACATATTTGAGAGCATTGGTGACACAGCATTTCTTAAGGGAATGCTTTATTTTTATCTCTGGGATTCTTCCAGGGTGCTGACACAAATTCTGCAAGTTTTGATGCTGAAACTTTCTTAAATGTACCAGAAAGTGACAACAGAGGTTTTCAGACAATAACCAGGATTTGCATTCCTTTGTAAAATTGGCTGCAAATGGGCTTGCAGTCATTTAGGCATGTTACCTGAAATGATCAAGTTTTGTGTGTGTGTGTGTGTGTTGGAAACATTCAAAATCCTTTCTTCTAGCTTTTTGAAAATATACAATAAATGCTTGTAAACTGTATTGTTACAGGAATCCATGCAATACTGAAGGTATGCATTTCCATTACATATACACTGCAAAACACTGTGCCACAGTCGCATAAGAATACTGTCCTACTGACACTAGGCAGTGAATAAGGTGAGGAGGGAAGAGGGAAAGATTTAAAATCCTTGCTCCACATTTGCTTCCTATGTCATATTATAAATGTTCCATGCCAGGTGCAATGGTTGGAGTTCACTTTTAATAATTTCATTTGTGCTTATAAGGACATTATGGTACCTAGAAGGCATGACTAACCAGAGAAAATGATAAAATGGCGTAATGAGGAGTTAACGTGGATAAAGTACAGAGGGCATAGAGGGAGCCTGAGAAGGTGAATAGAACATGAGGCCAGAAAGGGAGTTAATGACAGATTTCGAAGGGGGCTATATCTTGTGTCAATCAATTTTTGCTATAAAAATGCAAAGCAATATCTTAAATGGGAGTACCAAAATATATTTGATTAATCAAAAGAAAATAGGAAAGGAAGAACAAAGAACAAGACAGGTGAGACAAATAGAACCATTCAATATAATAGTTTAAATAAACCTATTATTTTAAATGTAAATGGCCTAAATATTCCAAATTTAAAAAAATTGTCAAACTAGATAAAAAATCAATACCAAAATATATTATGTATATAAGAGATGAACTTTAAATTAAATAAAACCAAATAGGTAGAAAATACAAGGACAGGAAATATAAGGCCAGATGCAGTGGCTCATGGCTGTAATCCTAGCACTTTGGGAGCCAAGGCAAGTGGATCGCTTGAGCCCAGGAGTTAAGAGAACAGCCTGGGCAACTTGATGAAACCCAACCTCTTAAAACAAAACAAACAGAAAAAATATATCATACAAATAATGAAAATATTAGAAAAATATATTTCAAGGAAGAGAATGTCATTAAAGATAAAAAGGAACATTTTATAGTAACAAAAATGTCTATACATCAAGAAGACAGAACAACTGTATACATTAATTCATCTAATGACACAGCTTTAAAACACATAAAAGGAAAGGAGCAACAGATGAATCTCTATTCCAGTTGATGATTTAATATTCCTCTTCCAGGAATTGATAGGACAAGTAGATCAAAAAAATCAGTGAAGATATAGAAATATGTGAATGACACCATTCATCAACTTGACCTTATAAGCATTTATATAGAACATTAGACCCAACAACTTTAGAATACATTTTTATATGCACAGTAAATGTTTACCAAGAGAGACCATATGCTGGCCCACAAAATATAATCAATAAACTTTAAAGCCTAAAATATTACACAGTATTTTATCTGATCACAACTGAATTAAATTAAAAATCAATATTAAAATATGTAAAGCACTTCTGGTTAAAGGTAAGATGAAATAAGACTACTCGACTATAAACCTGGACAGAATGCCTGGAGCAACTATTTTAGGAGTGAGAACAGTAAAAAAATAGCAGGTAGATGGGGGAAGAAGACCAGAATTTGAAATATCACCCAACCTCTGGTCATTTTATCAGTTTTTCCTTTGATATCTCCCTGCCTGAACTCAACACTGCCTTCTAAAACCCAGAAGTGGCTATCTGTAAACAATAGCAAGCTTCAGAAGCAGCCCTTTAGTTCTGTCTCAAAGAGCAGGAAAGATCTCCTAATTATCAGAAAGAGTGCAGAAATTTCCTTTTTTTCTCCCTTTCTCTCCTGCTCTCTCACCCCTCAACCCTCAAGCAATCTCATGGCAGCTGCTGCAGAGACTGCAGTGAGAGTTCACAAGGACCAAAACTCTGAGAGTGGAGAGCCTTCCCCTCTGGTAAGTATATCTGTGATCCCAATAAGATGGGGCAAACCCTGATGTTTTTCTTCTTTCTCTTCCCTTCTGCCACTTGGCCCAAGATGTGGGCACAGCGACAGGTGTACAGCCTGGTGGGGTAACTAAAACCCCAGGTTTCTGACTAGAGGAATGAAAAGGGGAGCTCCAGGTAACCAGAAAAAATGACATTGCCTTTTTGAAGAATGTTTCCCTTTTATTCCTTCAAACACAAAATTCTTCATTTTTGGTTGATTAGATGTTTTGTCATGAATAAATTCACTCTCTCCATTCTCAGTCAGAATATTAAGAATGTTAAGTAAGTGATAATGTTTCCTTTTTGGGGTATCATGTCTAGAAGCACACAATGTCCATCTGGCCCTCATGAGTGATATGAGTTTTGATTATTCAGTCAAAGTGTTTCTAATTTCTCCATTACATTACTACTGACTGTCTCTTTTGCAACTGAAAAGCAGTCTGTGGAGAGATACTTTAAGGGCATGATAATATCCTGCTCCTTATTAACACTTCTCCCAAGATGTAGTATCAATTAATGATTATTTCTTGATATAATCTTTACTACAACAGTTGCAGAACGGTAACTTTTTCTAATTCTAGCACTCCCTCCCACGTTTGCTAGTTGTCATTTGGCTTTCTACTGTAAACAGGAGCCCTCAGTTCCTCCAATTAATTCCTTCCTTCCTTCCTCCCTTTCTCCCTTCCTTCCTTCCTTCCTCCCTTTCTCCCTTCCTTCCTTCCTTCCTTCCCTCCCTCCTTCTTTCCTTCCTTCCTTCCTTTCATGCTTTCTTTCTTCACTTTGTTACTTTCTGCATAACAAGATGTTCCAGGTTCCTCTTGTATCTAACTCTGCCCAGTCCTAGAATCAGCCAGGACTGAAGAGCCCTAGTTCCAAGATCTGGGTACTAAGCATGCTTGAGGCTACTGGGGTGTGTTTAATTCTTGGCTCTTGATTCAATAGGCAGGGCCTGCAAATAATATACACAGACGTACATACAAATATATATATATATATGCATATGCATAGCACAGATACATGCACATGTAAGTACGTTTTAGAAATTATGATCCGCCAGTTCTAATGTATCTCTCAGGTTATTTCTTGCTTTCCTTTCCATATTTGTATGTTATGTCTTCCACATGGGAAACCTGGTTTCCAACAACTCATTTAGTCCTTTTCTTAGACCTATAAAACATCTAAAATAGTTTCAGAATTGCTTCACCTATGCTACTATGAGGCAGGAGAATAGGGCCTGGAGGCAGGGAACCTAAGGCCAGTTTGTACTGACTTCGGAGAACTGAATCAAAGGAAAACTCCACCTCTCCACACCCAAGTAACAAAAGTAGCAGAGGCCACTTTCTTTGCACTGCTGTGGCAGATGAAAAATGGAAAGTACCTCTGACTGGTGCCGTCCCACAACCAGACTGGTCGGGAGCGTAGCCTTCATTTGCATAGGCGTGTAACTTTATAACTCCACTTCAGCCTCTGATTGGTCACCTTCTGCAACTGATCAGACTGGTGGTGGGCCACTCCTTCATTTACACAGGGTATGACCAAGTAACCAAAGGAAAATTTCTAGAGAGTATTTAAACTCCAGAAAATTCTGTAACCAGCTATCTTGAGTTGCTTGCTGGAGACTGCTCCCACTCTGTGGAGTGTACTTTTGTTTCAATAAATCTGTGTTTTTGTTGTTTCATTCTTTCATTGTTTTGTTTGTGAATTTTGTCCAATTATTTGTTCAAAACACCAAGAACCTGGATGACTCAAGACCCTCCACCAGTAACAACTATAATAAACAATGCTTTATTAAAAAGAGTTCATGATTTCTTTGCAATTCTTACCCCTCCTACACACCTGTCTATTCATTTATAACTGAGGGTATATAGTCAAAATTTTGGTCCATAAGTTATTTGGATTAGTGTCCTTTTCTCCCTCTATTTTTTCTCCCTCTTTCTTTTTTTCTTTCTATCCTCCCTCCTTCCTTGTTTCTCAGTCTCCCTCTCTGCCTCCCTCCCTCCCTCCATTCTTTCTGTGTGTTTATGGCATTCCTTTGATGTATAATTGTGTTTATTGTCTCAACTTGCTTTCAGTGTTGGAGTCCTCGTCCCACTTTCACATTCTCACTGATTTTATTTTACTTTGTTCAATATGTAGACTATCAGCAGGTTTCCAGTCAAACTATGCAAAAAGTATATTCAGGGAAGTGTCGCTCCCTCCTGTGTCCTTTCACCCCATTTCACCCCCATCCCTACGCTTGTAGGTAACCAGCTTCACTGCTTTCTGGTTTACCTTTCCTTGTTTTTTCTTGTAAAGCTAAGCAGAGATTGCATTTTTCCCCTTATCTTCCCTGCTTTCTTACACAAAAGGTAGTATGTGCATGTGTGGCTCTTGGCTCTTGATTCAATAGGCAGGGGCTGAAAATAATATACACAGACATATGTATAAATATACATATGAACATACATATGCATAGGCATGTCACAGATATATGCACATATAAGTAAATCTTTTAGAAATTATGATCCATCAATTCTAATGTATCTCTCCTTCCTTCTAATGTATCTCTCCTGCCTCTTTCCTTTTTTCCCTGTCTCTGTCTCAACACACACACACACACACACACACACACACACACACACAAAGCTGTTTTGAACTTTGCATTTTTCATTTAAAAATATCTCCTGAAAATCACTCCATATTAGTTCATAGAGACATTCCTCATTTTTTTAAATAGTTGAGTAGTACTCCATTGTGTATATGTAGCAAAGTTTATTCAACCAATATCCTATGTTTGGACATTTAGGAAATTGCCAACATATTGCAATTACAAATAAACCTACAAAGAATAAACCTTGTGGATATGTGTCTCCATGTTGTTGGAGGTGTATCTTAAGGGTAAATTCCTCAGGTAAGATTGATGGGACAAAGGGCAAGTGCATTTCCTGATGGTGAAACCCCATCTCTACTAAAAATACCACACACACAAAAAAATTATCAGGGCATGGTGGTATACGTCTGTAATCCTAGCTACTTGGGAGACTGAGGCAGGAGAATCACTTGAACCTGGGGGGCAGAGGTTGCAGTGAGCCAAGATCGCACCATTGCACTCCAGCCTGACAGATTGGTACTCTATCTCAAAAAAACAAAAAAGAAAAAAAAACAAAAAAGAAAAAAAAAACAAAAAAAGAAAAAAATGCACTCAAAAATATTTCATTTGTTTGTTTTGTTTGTTTTTCTTTCTTTTTTTCTTTCTTTCTTTCTTTCTTTCTTTCTTTCTTTCTTTCTTTCTTTCTTTCTTTCTTTCTTTCTCTTTCTTTCTCTTTCTTTCTTTCTTTCTTTCTTTCTTTCTTTCTTTCTTTCTTTCTTTCTTTCTCTTTCTTTCTTTTTTTTTGAGACAAAGTGTTCCTCTGTCACCAGGCTGGAGTACAATGGTGCCATCTTGACTCACTGCACCCTCCTGCTCCCTGGTTCAAGTGATTCTCCTGTTACAACCTCACAAGTAGCTAGGATTACAGGCACGTGCCACCACATCCAGCTAATTTTTGTATTTTTAATAGAGACAGGGTTTCACCATGTTGGCCAGGATGGTCTTGATCTCCTGACCTCGTGATTTGCCCGCCTCAGCCTTCCAAAGTGCTGGGATTACAGGTATGAGCCACCAAAAATTTTGGGCCTGGCCAAAAACTTTTTATTCTGTTTCACACTAAACAGCTAATCAAATATTAAAGGTGCTACTTGAAAGTGTGCATTTGCTTAGTATCACAAATGTTCAGGATAGGGACTACGAGGTCAATTTAGCAACTTACCAAATAAAGAAATTATGATTCCTATATTATAATATCAAAATCTTAATATTTGACTATTAAAAATGTTAATAACATTCTAATTATAATTAATTTTTAAATAGAAAAGTTCAGGCACTCTCATATTCCAAAATTTATTTCACCTCTGCTTTAACCTCAGGTTTGGCAGAATACTGATTTTAATCAATACTGATGATTACACATTTAACCAAAATGGCCATTTGATATGCCCTGTAATTTTAATTATTTTATGAATTTGAAAAAAAATGAAAGATTGCTCTACTATAGTAATTGATACATTTCTTAATCTTGAGTTCTATTAGTGGGTCCCTTTGGGAGAAATTAAAAGGCTTATGTGTTAAGATAAAAACAAAAGGGAGAAAAGGGAAGCAGACGGTCAGAGAGTGAGGACTCAGGTTAGAGAGGCTGGTAAAGGAGGAGGAGAAAGAAGAAAAGGTAAGCAAGAAGAATAAAATATTCATCTGTAGGCAGGAAGGGGTCAGTTACTTTGACAATTTCCCAAGTATTGTAATTGGCTCTTTCCCACTTAGGTCATCCCTCTGTCTTTGAAAGAGATCATACCCAAAGCATTTTAGACTGGGGAACATGTCTTCGCTTTTTAAAGGATACACACACTCACACATACATGAGAAACAGGCAAAAAACTTGTACAGCTTTTCTTTTGGCGATACTGGTCATAACAAACAAGAACCACTGTTAGACATTTTGTCTTTAAATTTGAACTAAAAGGAAACTGTAGAATGCTAGAGCGAGAAGGAACCTCTAACATCGTTCTGTCCATTCCCTTATTCCACAAGGACTTGCCCAGGGTCATGCTGCTGTGAGAGGCAGACTCAAGGCTAGGACTCAGGTGTTTGAATGTCCAGTCCAATGATTCTTCCAAGAGGTATGATGTCTTTCCTGCGTCTTTTGACTGAAGAAATAAAAATTCCTCCTGTCAGAGAAAAAAAAAACAAAACAAAACCTCAGCTCAAGTGCATAATTTCTAAAAAGATACTGTAGTAAATAGAAATATAGTTTCTTTTAAAGGATAAAGAAACTTCAAAATATTATTTACTGCACTTTTTAAAAGTTCCACAGTGAATGGAGAGGGTTTTGAAAACATCTGTTTACCAATTTCCTACTGGTACCCGAACCTCGGCAGCAATAACTAAATCACCTTCGTACTCTTCTCTGTGAAGCCATTAAGCCTAGAAACATGCTGTTTTTGGCAATACAGAAATCAAAGTGGTAGCACAGCAGAGCAGATCTGTGTTAAAGAACAAAAATCCACAGGCTGCTTCAAATATCAACAAGGAACCCTGAAATTTTCTATCAATTTCTTTTCATGGCCTTGTGACATTTTCAACTTAAAACTATATTGCTTAACATCAAGGCACTTTGAGAGAGCTTCAGTTGGAAAAGGTAATTTTTGAGTGAGATTCAGCAGAAAAAGGTAATTTTTCAGAGAGGTTCACTGGAAAAAGGTAATTTTCAGAACCAATTGCTGCATTCTTTTGCTGTTATTTTGTCTCTTTTCTAAGTAGCCCTAATGTCATTCATGGGCACTCTATGTCAATACATCCGTACTGGCTAAGTCATTTGTGCAAAGTAAGTTTACAGAAACTGTAGCTTTAGGCTATGTTATTCCAGGGCTGTGAAGATCAAACAATGCAATTTCACTTGGAAGTTTCATCAATTTTGCATCAATGTTGATGCTTGAGCTGAAGGCCTGCACCCAGAATCATAATTTCAGCCACAAAAATTTTGTTTTTGATGGAGAATCTAATTTCATATGATGATCATTGTTTGGTAATACCGTGGCTCTGTAATGCAGCTCTATAAACCTCTCGTGCTGACCCGGCGATTGATGGGCAAGTCGTGGAGGGGCTTAATAGCTGATCTAGACTGCATCAATTCATAGTGTTTTGAGATACTAAAGAAAAAATAACTAGTCTTAGAATGCATGCTATTATATGTTATTTGTATAAGTGGATGAACAAGTGTCCTTGAAAGCTGAGACCTTTCATCTGCTCATTTTCCGAGAGCTTCAATCTTTAGAAAGAAAATTATGCAATTCAGCTTTAATGGTTTGAAATGAAGACTCTGAAATTATCAGGCATCTCATATATTTCTCCTTTGATTATATCACCATAGAGAAAATGAACAAAAAAACTCCTTCCATGTAAGATGTGAAAGTTGAGGGGCATAAAAAGAAACATTTTAAAGCCTTCCCCACTTTTTAAAGTAAAACAGCAAACTTTAACAGGCTAGCATTTTATTCTTCCCTTTAAATTATATGTAGTTAATTTCAAGAGAATATTAATAGATGTCTTTTCATTAATCACTTTGTTTTGTAATTTAGCCTTTGTGTACGAAAAATTGTGAAGTAGAGAAGTTCACATTCATTGGTGATAAAACCATGTAGTTAACACAGTTGGGTACTTTCAATTCTACATCTACTGATAAGAAACATACCATTTTTTCTCTCTAAAGAGCTTTACTAACCACCTCCTTGACCCTCAACAGCACTGTGGATTAAATGAAGTCAAATAATGATAGCATTTCTATTTAAAATAACTACCTTTTGTAATAATAAAAAAATGATATTTCATCAAACCTGAACTATCTTCAAGTTAATTTGTTTTTTATACCCACTGACAGAAAAATTAAGTGAACCAACTGTGATCAGCTTTTTGCTTTCCATCTACATGAGAGATTTTTCTCTGTTCATATTGTATATAACCCAGTTCCTGGTCTGTTTTCAAAGTTGGAATTGATAACCAGTGGTATCAATAATAACTCCTTAATGTGTGCCACCATGAGGTATTATACAATTCATCATCAGTCATTTTTAAAAGTTCCCTGCTAGTCAGAGTATATGTAGTATGTTCCCCAACCAATTTACCTCATCTATTTTCAACTACCTACCTTACCTACAAAGACCTTTTTTCAGCCAGAACATAAATATTTTAGTAAGTAGAAATTTTGTTTAGTTTTGTATTTCTCAAGATATAACATTTAATGATTCTAAAACTTTGTTAGATCTCATAAGTGTTCTTACCACAAAAAGTGGGGGGGCATGAAACATTTCGCAGTAATGGTTATTACCTTGATTGTGGTGATGGGCCCATGGCTCCACACTCATCATAGGTCTAAACTCATCAGATTGTATCCAATAAATATGTGCAGTTTTTTGTCTATCAATTATACACTCATAAAGCTGTAAAAAAAAATTTTAAAATAAAGCTTCCTTGGAAGCTCAGGCTGAAAGCCAATAAAGAAGTCACAAGCCCTTTAAAGTTTGTTTATTGCATTTTAGCCACTACAAATGTGAGTGACCTTTATCAACAATCTGCATTTCCAACCCATTAAACATCTCTCCCCCATTAACCTGATAGCTGTTAACCCTGATAGCTGTCTTGACCGGCCAGTGTTTCCATTTGTGTGGATTCTGGATTAGCCTGAAAATAGCTGTCATCATGGAAGATGGGTAATCCTGGGGAAAGACTATGTGAAATGACTGATGGGAGAGTAATGACATGAATTGGCAAAGATGGGTGCCTGTGCCTCAGACATTCAGATCATTCGGAAAGCCAAGATTAAGCCAACAATTGCAACAATAGCATAGAATGGAAGGAGCAGAGTTTTGCAATCACTTATACTGGTAGTTGAGTCCCAGCTCTGCCACTCACTGGCCATGCAGACTTTGGCACCATTATTTGTCCCTTTATGGCTTCCATGTGGCTCTTTGTATCCAAGAAGGTTATAATACTCTTTACTGTAGATGGTTGTTATGCAGTCAAATGAGACAATATATTTAATGGGCTCAGTCCATAGCCCCACAAATGGCAAACAACAGTAGCTATCATTAAGGTGTGCATCAAAATGTGAAAATGTAACACGAGTGGCTAAAAATTGAAGGGGAGCCTGAATGGATACTGCACATAGGATGTCAGAGTAAGCACAATTTAGTATAATAATACTTTATTCTATATTGGTGATAATACTTGCTACTCTAAATGTATTATTCAGTTAAAGTAATTTTTGATGACTCCAAGGTGTGTTTGCCTTTGGTGATTTGCATGGTGCCAGAAGATGTACTCGATACTGAGTTTTAGAGGCTACAGAGGAAAGGGCTTGCTTCACTCTCCAGGAGAAAACGTTTCACTATCAATGGACTGAGAATGACCTGACATAATAAAGCAGAGCTACACACATCACACCTCTTTACATTTCCAATGGATAGGATACTCTTTGGCACATAGTAGGGATTCTGTACATGCTCGTTGATGTGATTGGATGTTATGTGATGAGAGGATAGTCAGATGGACTCCCTTGGAAACCATGGCACAAGCACCTTTAATGTGAGGGAACCTAATCATGAATTCCTTTTAATATCTCAGTAACCGTTTCTACCCCACGCTCAATTTGCATTATAACTAAATGTGCTGTCCTTATTAAGAAACTTGTGTGGTTTATTTTTCTGTTTCAAATTTTAGGTTTTTAAACCTTTTGTATGATTATTTTTGGTGAAGCTATGCCTTTAAATTCATGATCTTTTTAAACTAGAAAATTATAAAAAATTTCTATTTCATAATTTGCAATGTTCTAGTCCAGGCGATGGGAGACTTTCAGATGCTGTACCTGAACTGTTTCACAGATACGATTATAGATTCCACAAGATATATATAATGTATACAAATAAATATAAATAAAATGTATAAAATTTATACTTATATGAATATATTCATATATTAAGTATGATTACATGGATGTAAATAAATAAGATTTCCTTTCTTATTATTTTCAAAGCTCTGTCTTTCAGCCTATGGGTCATTCTTGTCATTAAAATCCAAAGTGAAATCTCTCCAGGCTTGTATCTTAGGTGAGTTTCCCATATTTCTCTCAAAGATCTGTCCACGCATTTTGCCTCCAACAGCCCAACAAAGGGAGGCTGTCACTTATCCTAGCCAGGTGACTCAAAGGTCAAAGGAGCAATCTACAGAGGAAAAATTATTCAGCATGCTGGCAAGAGCTGAGCATATTTTTTATAGAGAAATGTGATTTTTAACGAGGCTTAATTCTTTCTCGGTTTGTGAATGAGAAAAAAACAAGATATTTCTTGAGACAATTTGGTGAGTGATGAGATTTTTACAATGTGTCAACCATCTACCTACCTGAATCTCTGGATTTCTCAAGTGCTCCATTCCTTTGTTTTGGAGACAACATGCATTTTTTTTCCCTTGCTTTTTAATTGAGATTTGAAGGGGGTTTATTTTCTTCTAAAATATACTGTGACTTATTAAACTTGGCTGCTGTCCCAGGCTATTATTGTAACCAAGTTTAGATTCAGAAGAGGTAGAACCAGGGATAATTCAATTAAAACAAAGCAAACAACCCTGCCTGTCCTTTCTCTTGGACTTGCACTTTGGGGCTATAGGAAGTGTGGAGTTTTATCAATTACACCTGAGTTAGCAGGAAAAAAAGACTCTCTCCAACTACAGAATTCACCTCCTTCTTGCTTCTACTATTCAGTTTAGAGCCACAGGGACACCATCCATCAAAAGAACCTTTCCTGAAGAGGAGAATCTTGTTAAGGCTGGCTGTCAACTTGAGAAAACTAATCATGGTATTGAACAACAAAATGATTTTATACTGCTTTTCTCCTTCTCTTCTACTGAGCAGACCATTAAGAAGAAAGGCCGACAGATGTTTGGCAAGCAACCAAAAATAGAAAACCTACTTTAAATATCAAGTGTGCCTGTTTGATTCCTGAGCGAAAGAATATATCTAGCATCTGTACAAAATGAAATTCAGATTTGAGGCCAGGGTCTGTCTCAGATTTGGCAGTTGAGATGTGAACTGGTGGACAGTTCCTTTAGCCAAAAGACTTAATGATTTCTTCAAAATTACTTTCTTTTCCATGGCCAGATTATGTCAAAATGTGTATGTGTTACTACCGATCTTGGTGTATATTATGTCCTATGTTTGCTCAACTTAGAGTCAGAAAGATCGATTAGTGGGTTTGAGTCTGCAAAATAGACTCAAGGCATTTTATTTTCTGCTTTCTGTGTTCTTTTTATCTTCTCTTCAATGTGGCTTTCCTTTCCCCCTTTATACTATGGTACTAGCTGAATGCTGATGACCCAATAGTACAATAACAGCCAAGTTGCATTTAATGGTAATCTGGTGGCCACAGCTGCGTGGTTACCCACTGATACTGAACCAAGCCCCCGGAGCAAAAGTTTTCATTCTTATTATACCAGAGAGAAAAGTCCTGGAAACATTCATCCTTCAAGTTTCAGCTCCCATCCCGCCTCCTTAAAGCTACCCTAAGGACCCTATGATGTTCCCTCTCTCCCCTCAATGACTGTAGCTCTGTAGTTCTCTTTCTACTACACATTCACCACTTAATATTTTGCACTGCTTTCTTAACTGGCAATAAATGCTGGCCAAGGCTTTCCCTGTTTGTGCACAATAAATAAATATTTGCTGATTAATTAAATAACTAGTCCCTGGCAGACTGGCCTAAAGGTAGGTTTTATTGGTAGAATGGTAGCTCTTAATTTTTTGGAGGAGACAGAGACACTTTAAGAAAAACGCAAATTGCAAATCTTTTTACCAAAAAGTGCACATATATACATACACAAAAATCTTTCAATGTAGTTTCAGAGGGTTCTCTGACTCCCCCGAAGGCTGTCTAAAGGAACCTTGGTTAAGAGCCTTGCTGTAAGCAGACATTGTTCAGTGTCAGAGGCCTGCGAGGACTCTTGGGAGCGAGGAAGGGGCCACCCACTGGCTTCCTTCATAGCAGGGAAAAAACAGCCTGCTCAGTTCACAAATGTACATTTTCTGTAAGGCTCTAAGGTTATGCACTTTGATGTAAACGTTTGTATCTACAAGCTTGTGAGGAAACAATATATAGTAAAAAGAACAACTGAACTTACACAAATGGGGTTTGAATTTGAATCCAGTTTCTACCACTTACTGCCTATGTAACTATGTAACTATGTAACGATGTAACTATGCCAAGTCACTTAACATCTCTGGGTCTTAGTGTTGTTGTTGTTGTTGTTGTTGTTGTTGTTTTCCTATTCTTTTCTTTCTTTTTCTCCTTTTTATTATTAATTGACCTTAATTTTAATTAACCTTAATTTAAATTTTATTTTTAATTTTTTATCTTTAATTGTATATATTTATGGGTGGGTTGATGAGGAAAGGAGAGATGTTGGTCAAAGGGTAAAAAATTTCAGTTAGATAGGAGGAAAAAGTTGACCTACTGCATGGTGTGGTGACTATAGTTAATTACAATGTATTGCAAAACAGCTAAAAGAAAGGACTTCAAATGTTCTCACCACAAAGAAATGATAAATATTTGAGGTAATGGGTATGCTAATTAGCCCAATTTGATCATTCCACAATGGACCTTGGTTTTCTTATCTCAGACAGAGTTGTAAATACACTTAGTTCTGTTCATCTCTTCTTGGGCAAGAGGGGATCCTGAACACAGTCCCTGGGCAGAAATTGTTAGAGCTGGACAGGCTTAGTCATGGCAGAACATGGAGTGAACGGTGAAGCAAAGTAATACTGGACAGAAGACCAGGTCAAAACAACAGTGGTACCCTCAGGATTTTCTCTGGGAGTTGATAAGATTTGTTCCTGATCATACGTGTAATAGAGCACCCCAGAGGGCTTCCAGAAACACAGGAGTGGCAAAGCTATTCATCAGCAGATATAAGAATAGGGATCGTGATTTTTTTCTGTTTTCCTTTTTTTAAAATTTATTTTTCCATAAGTTATTGGGGTACAGGTGGTATTTGGTTATGTAAGTTCTTTAGTGGCAATTTGTGAGTTTTGGTGCACCCATCGCCTGAGCAGTATACACTGCGCCCTTTTTGTAGTCTTTTATCCCTTGTCCCCCTCCCACCCTTCCCCCCAAGTCCCCAAAGTCCATGGTATTATTCTTATGCCTTTGCATCCTCATAGCTTAGCTCCTACATATCACTGAGAATATATGATGTTTGGTTTTCCGTTCCTGAGTTACTTCACTTAAAATAATAGTCTCCAGTCTCATCCAGATCGCTGAAAATGCTGTTAATAATTTCTTCCTTTTTATGACTGAGTAGCACTCCATTATATATATGTGTATGTGTGTGTGTGTGTGTGTGTGTGTGTGTGTGTGTATCTCACAGTTTCTTTATCCACTCGTTGATTGATGAGCATTTGGGTTGGTTCCATGATTTTGCAATTGTGAATTGTGCTGCTATGAACATGCGTGTACAAGTATCTTTATCGAATGATGACTTCTTTTCCTCTGGGCAAATACCCAGTAATAGTGTTGCTGGATCAAATGGTAGTTCTACTTTTAGTTCTTTAAGGAATCTCCACACTGTTTTCCATAGTGGCTGTATTAGTTTCGATTCCCACTAGCAGTGTAGAAGTGTTCCCTGATCACTGCATCCACATCAACATCTACTGTTTTTTTAATTTTTTGATTATGGTCATTCTTGTAGGGGTAAGCTGGTATCGCATTGTGGTTTTGATTTGCATTTCCCTGGTCATTAGTGATGCTCAGCATTTTTTACATGTTTGTTGGTCATTTGTATATCTTCTTTTGAGAATTGTCTATTCATGTTCTTAGCCCACTTTTTGATGGGATTTTTTTTTCTTATTAATTTGTTTGAGTTCATTGTAGATTCTAGATATTAGTCCTTTGTCAGATGTATAGATTGTAAAGATTTTTTCCCACTCTGTGGGTTGTCTATTTACTCTACTGACTGTTCCTTTTGCCTTGCAAAAGCTCTTTAGTTTAATTAAGGCCCAGGTTTTTATCTTTTTTATTGCATTTGCTTTTGGGTTCTTGGTCATGAAATCCTCGCCTAAGCCAATGTCTAGAAGAGTTTTTCCAATGTTATCTTCTAGAATTTTTGTAGTTTCAGGTCTTATATTTAAGTCCTTAATCTGTCTTGAGTTGATTTTTGTATAAGGTAAGAGATAAGGATCTACTTTCATTCTCCTACATGTGGCTAGCCAATTAGCCCAGTACCATTTGTTGAAAAGGGTGTCCTTTTCTCACTTTATGTTATTGTTTGCTTTGTTGAAGATCAGTTGGCTGTATTTGGATTTATTTCTGGGTTCTCTGTTCTGTTCTGTTCCATTGGTCTATGTGCCTATTTTTATAACAGTATTGTGCTGTTTTGGTGAGTATGGCCTTACAGTACAGTTTGAAATCAGGTAGTGTAATGCCTCCAGATTTGTTCTTTTTGCTTAGTCTTGCTTTGTCTGTGAAGGGTCGTTTTCGATTCCATATGAATTTTAGAATTGTTTTTTCTAATTCTGTGAAGAATGACGGTGGTATTTTTATATGGATTGCGCTAAATTTGTAGATTACTTTTGGCAGTATGGTCATTTTCACAATATTGATTCTACCCATCCATGAGCATGAGATGTGTTTCCATTTGTTTGTGTCATCTATGATTTCGTTCATCAGTACTTTGTAGTTTTCCTTGTAGAGGTCTTTCGCTTCCTTGGTTAGGTATATTCCTAAGTATTTTGTTTTATTTTTTTGCAGCTATTGTAAAAGGGGTTGAATTCTTGATTTGGTTTTCCAGTTGGTCACTGTTGGTGTTTAGAAGAGCTACTGATCTGTGTACATTAATCTTTATCCAGAAACTTTGCTGAATTCTTTTGTCAGTTCTAGGAGCTTTCTGGAGGAATCTTTAGGGTTTTTGAGGTAAGCGAACATATCGCCAACAAACAGTGACAGTTCGACTTCCTCTTTACTGATTTGGATGCCCTTTATTTCTATCTCTCATCTGTTTGCTCTGGTTGGGACTTCCAGTACTGTGTTGAAGAGGAGTGGTGACAGTGGGGATCCTTGTCTTGATCCAGTTCTCAGAGGGAATGCTTTCAACTTTTCCCCATTGAGTAAAATGTTGGCTGTGGGTTTGCCATAGATGGCTTTTATTACATTGAGGCATGTCCCTTGTATGCCAGTGTTGCTGAGAGTTTTAATAATAAAGGGTTGCACAAACAGAATTAAAAACAAAAATCACATGATCATTTCAATAGATGCCGAAAAATAATTTGACAAAATTCGGGATTGTGATTATTAAGGTAACTCTGTAAACTCCAAGAGAGCAAGAATTTATCGCTTTGTTTAATGCTGTATCTTTGAGGGAGCTAGATAAGCACTTTAAACTTTACTCAATGAGTAAATAAATTAATAATTGATACATGAATTTTTATACACAGGTTGTACAAGTTAGTCAGTTTAGGAAACAAGTTGCATATATAGCCAGTATTGTCTAAAAAGTAATATGGTTTGTCGATTAGAAAATGTGATATTATTAAGATGTCAGTTCTCCCCAAATTGATCTACAGACATAACACAATTCCAGTCAAAATTCCAGTAAGCTTTTTTGCAGAAATAGATAAGTTGATTCTTAAATGTGTTTGGAAATATGAAGGACCTAGAAAAACAAAACAATTTTTCTAAAGAACGAAGATGGAGGACTTACCTTCCTGATTTAAAGACTTATTATAAATCTTCATTAACCAAGGTAGATTAATATTGCCAAAAAATATACATATAGATCATTGGAACAGAGTAGAGAATTCAGAAATAGATCAACATGTATAGGATAAATTGGTTTTTTAAAATAAAATTTTCTACTTTTATTTTTTGTGGGTATATCATAGGTATATACATTTGGTAAATTCATTTTTAACAAGAGTGTCAAAGCAATTTAATGGGGGAAAGAAAAGTCTTTTCAACAAATGGTGTTGGATCAAATGAATATTCATATAGAAAAAAATTAGCATTAACTCTTACCTCACATTATACACAAAAAATTATCTCCAAATGGATGATAGACCTAAATATAATACTTAAAACAATAAAACTTCTGGAAGAAAATATAGGAGAAAATTTTATAGCATCAGTGATGGCAAAGTTTTCACATACATGAAAAGCTTACATGATAGAAGAAAAGAATTTATAAATTGAACTTCATCAAAATTGAAAACCTCTGCTTTTCAGATGACACCATTAAGAAACTAAAAAAGTAAGCCACAGAGTGAGGAAATATTTGTAGCATATATATCAGATAACGTGTATCCAAAGAATATAAAAAACTCTTACAACTAAATAACAAGATAAGCACCTCAATTATAAATGGTCAACATATTAAACAGATATTTTATATAAGATATAAATATGGCCAGTAAGGACATCAAAAATATTCCACATTATTAGTCACTAGGGAAATCCAGAGTAAAGTCACAGTGAGATATCAGTTTACATATGCTAGGATAAGTAACATTAAAAAGATTGACCATACAAATGTTTATGAACTGGAATTGTTTGTAGAAATGTAAAATGGTACAAGTGGTCTATAAATTCATTTGACAGTTTCTTAAAATGTCAGATACACATCCACCATATGATCCAAACTTTCTACTCCTAGGTATTTACCTGAAGTGAAATGAAAGTATTTGTCCTCACAAAAACTTGTACACAGATGCATATAACTTTACCTGTAATAATCAAAACCTGGAAACCCAAATGTCCATCAATAGGTGAATGGATTAGCAAATTGTGGTACATCCATATTATAGAATACTTCTTAGCAATAAAATGGAATGGCATGTGTTTGATATATGCAACAACATGCATGAGTCTCAAAATCATTATGCAAGTGAAATGAACAGATAAAAAGGAATAATACATAGAATTCTAGAAAATGCAATCTAATCTATAGTGTCAGAAAGCACAGCATGGAGGTCTAGGGAGAGAGGGGCTACACAGGGATATTTTGGGGATGATGGAAATGCTTGTATATTTATTGTGGTGGTTATTTCATAGGTGTGTGCACATGTCAAAACTTACTAAATTATCTACCTTAAATGTATGTGCAGTTTGTTGTACATCAATTATTCTTCAATAAAGTTGAAGATCTGCAAAAGTGATGATGCACATACTCAGATTTTAAAACTAAAATATTTGAAACACACCAAAAAATGGTAACAATTATTGCTGGATAGCGGAGTTTATAAGTGATTGTTATTTATATTATTTATTTATTTATTTATTTGGAGACAGAGTCTGGCTCTGTTGCCCAGACTGCAGTGCAGTGGCACAATCTGGGCTCACTGCAACCATGGAGGTTCGAGCAATTGTCCTGCCTCAGCCTCCCGAGTAGCTGGGATTATAGGTGCCCGCCACTGCTCCTGGCTAACTTTTGTATTTTTAGTAGAGACAGGGTTTCGCCATTTTGGCCAGGCTGGTCTCAAACTCCTGACCTCAGGTGATCCACCTGCCTCGGCCTCCCAAAGTGCTGGTGATTACAGGTGTGAGCCACCGTGCCCGGCCGATATTTATTTTTTTCTGTGTAATTTTCTGCAATTTTCTAAATTTTCTAATTTCCTGTGGTGCTATAACTAATCACCACAAATTGGGTCAAATAAAACAAGTAAAATTTATTAACTCATAGTTTTGGAAGCCAGAATTCTGAAATTAGTATCACTGAGCTGAAATCAAGCTGTCAGCAAGGCTGTACTCTCTCAGAGGCTATAGAGGAGAATTTATTTCTTGTCTCTTCTAGCTTCTGGTAGGTGCCAGCATTCCTTGGCTTGAGGTCACATCACTCCAGTCTTCAAAGCCAACATCTTCAAATCTCTCTCTGCTCTGTCCTTATATCACCTTCTCCTCTGTGTGTGTGTGTCAAACCTCCCTCTGCCTCCCTCTCAAAAAGATACATCTGGTTGCATTTAGGGCCCACCTGGATAGTGCAGGATTTTCTCCACATCTCAAAATCCTTAACTTAATCATATCTGCAAACACTCTTTTCCAAAGTAGGTAACTTTTAGAGGTTCCAGGAATTAGGAGCTATCTTTAGGGAACATTATTCAACACCCACAGCATATATCTTGTTTGCTACGATATTTCTGTGTTTTATTTTCTTTGTGTTTGATTCTCTAAGTATCTTGAAATTGCATAAATAATAAATGAGTATGTTTTCATCATTAAAAATTCAGACAATATAAAATGTTACAAAATAGAAATGAAAGTCCACTGTGATAATGGCCAACACCATGTGAAAATAGACCTCCTTTACAGATAACAAATTCAGGCAAATCCAACCCCAAATACTAGACTTGTGAGACCCACACAGGAGCATGATTTAATTCACAATAACTAGTCTAAATAATTTAGTGTTCATCCTTCCAGGTGCCTTACTGTAAATTTTGTAAGGTATATTTGTAATATTATATGGTTACATACTATATGTGTGTGTAAATGTGGGCATGGGTTTCAGCATTTAGAAATGAGAAAAATGCTATTCATTTTGTTCTGCAGTTTGCTCTTTTCCTTAACAGTGTTCTTGGAGATATTTCCGTGTCAATGCATAAGATTCTACCACCTTTGAATAACAGTTGACCCTTGAACAACACAGTTTTGAAATGCAGGGGTCCAGTTATATGCAGACTTTCTTTCACCTCTGCCACCCTAGACACCAAGTCCAACCCCTCCTTTCCTTCCTCCTTTTCAGCCTACTCAATGTGAAGATGACAAAAATGAAGACTTTTATAATGATCCACTTCCACTTAATAAATAGTACATATATTTCACTCCTTGTGGTTTTCTTAGTAATTTTTTTTTAATTTTCAATTTTTCTAACATAGTAGGTATATATATTTATGGGGTACATGAGATATTTTGATACGGGCATGCAATCTGAAATAATCACATCATAGAAGATGGGGTATCCCTCCCTTCAAGCATTTATCCTTTGTGTTACAAATGTCTAATTATACTCTTTCAGTTATTTTAAAATGTTCAGTTAAATTATTATTGACTATAGTCACCCTGTTGTGCTATCAAATATTAGTCCTTATTCATTCATTCTAATTTTTTTTTATGTCCATTAACCATCCCCAACTCCACTTGACTCCCCTACTATCCTTCCCAGCCTCTGGTAACCATCCTTCTTCTTATCTCCATCGATTCAATTGTTTTGATTATTAGATCCCACAAATAAGTGAGAATTTGCAAAGTTTGTCTTTCTGTGCCTGGATTATTTCACTTAACATAATGACCTCCAGTTCCATCCATTTCTTGCAAACGACTGAATCTCATTCTTCTTTATGGCTGAGTAGTAGTCCATCATGTATACGTACTACATTTTCTTTATCCATTCATCTGTTGATTTAGCTTGGACATTTAGGTTGCTTCCAAATCTTGGTCATTGTGTATAGTACTGCAACAAAAATGGTAGTACAGATGTCTCTTCCAGATGTTGCTTTCTTTTCTTTTGGGTATATACCCAGCAGTGGGATAGCTGGATTGTATGGTAGCTCAATTTTTACTGTTTTGAGGAACCTTCAAACCGTTCTCCATAGTAGTTGCACTAATTTACATTCCCATTAACAGTGTAAGAAGGCTCCCTTTTCTCCACATTCTTGTCAGCGTTTTTTGTTGTCTGTCTTATGGATATAAGTCATTTTAACTGGCGTGAGATGATATCTCATTGTAGTTTTGATTTGCATTTCTCTGAAGATCAGTGATGTTAAGTACTTTTTCATATGTCTGGTTTTATGTCTTTTTAAAAGAAGTGTATATTCAATCTTTTGCCCATTTTTAATTGGATTATTAGATTTTTTTCCTGTAGAGTTGTTTGAGTTTCATGTATATTCCGGTTATCAATCCCTTGTCAGATGGGCAGTTTACAAATATTTTCTCTCATTCTGTGAGTTATCTCTTCACTTTGTTGATTGTTTCCTTTGCTGTGCAGAAGCTTTTACACTTGATATGATCTCACTTGTCAATTTTTGCTTTGGTTGCCTGTGCTTGTGGGGTATTATGCAAGAGATCTTTGCCCAGACCAATTGTCCTGGAGATTTTCTCCAATGTTTTCTTATAATAGTTTCATAGTTTGAGGTCTTTAAGTCTTTAATTCATTTTGATTTATTTTTGTGCATGGTGAGAGATAGAGGCCTACTTACATTCATCTGTATATAGATACCCAGTTTTCCCAGCACCATTTATTAAAGAGACTGTCTTTTCCCCAGCCTGTGTTCCTAGCGCCTTTGTTGAAAATGAGTTTACTGTAGATGTGTGGATTCGTTTCTGGGTTCTGTATTCTGTTCCATTGGTCTATGTGTCTGTTATTATGCCAGTACCATGCTATTTTGTTTATAATTTGAAGTCAGGAAATATGATTCCTCCAGTTTTTTTCTTTTGTTTTGTTTTTTGCTTAGGATCGTTTTGGCTATTCTGAGTATTTTGTGGTTCCATATAAATTTTAGGATTTTTTTTTTCTATTTCTGTGAAGAATGTCGTTGGTATTTTGATAGGGATTGCATTAAATCTGCATATTGCTTTGGACAGTATGGACATTTTGACAATATTGATTCTTCCAATTCATGAGCATGAAATATCTTTCCAATTTTTCGGTGTCTTCTTCAATTTCTTTCATCAATGTTTTATAGTTTTCATTACAGCAATCTTTCACTTCGTTGATTAGTTAACTCCTAGGTATTTAATGTTATTTGTAACTACTGTAAGTGGGATTATTTTTAAAATTTCTTTTTCAGTTTGTTCATTGTTGGCATATAGAAATGCTACTGATTTTCGTATGTTGATTTTCTATCCTATAGCTTTACTGAATTTGTTTATCAGTTACAATGGTGTTTTGGTAGTCTTCAGGTTTTTCCAACTATAGGATCAAATCATCTTCAAAAAAGGATAATTAGACTTCTTTCTTTCCAATTTGGATGCCATTTATATCTTTCTCTTGTCTGATTGCTCTAGCTAGGACTTCCAGTACTATGTTGAATAACAGTGGTGAAAGTGGGCATCCTTATTGTGTTCCAGATCTTGGAGGAAAGGCTTTCAGTTTTTCCCTATTCAGTATGATATTCATTCTGGGACTGTCTTATGTGTCTTGTATTATATTGAGGTATGTTCCTTCTATAGCTAGTTCTTTTGAGGGTTTTTATCATAAAGAGATGTTGAATGTTATCAAATGCTTTTTAGCATCAA
>NW_012105276.1:1324064-1327070 GCF_000951045.1 Mandrillus leucophaeus
TTAGTCTGACTAAAGGTTTGTCTATTTTTTAACTTTTTAAAGACCAACTTTGTTTCATTGATATTTTGTATTATTTTCTTCATTTGAATTTTATTTATTTCTGCTCTAATCTTTTATTATTTCTTTTCTTCTACTATTTTTGGTTTTATTTGCCCCTGCTTTTCTACTTCTTTACAATACATCTTTAGAAGTTGTTATTTTTTGATATAACATTAATAGCTATAAACTTCTCTGTTAGTACTGCTTTCACTGTAATACATAGGTTCTGGCATGTTGCATTTCCATGTTCATGCTTCAAGAAATTTTTCAATTTCCTTCTATGTTCTTCACTGATCATTCAGTAATGACCCACTGGTCATTCAGGAATGTATTGTTCAGTTTCCATGTATTTGTATAGTTTCCAAAATTCTCTTGTTCTTGATTTCTAGTTTTATTCCATTGTGGTCAGAAAAGATGCTTATTATTTCAATTATTTGAATGTTCTTAAGACTTGTTTTGTGATCTAATATGGTCTATCCTTGAGAATGATCCATATGCTGAGGAAAAGAATGTGTATTCTGTAGCTGTTGGATGAAATGTTCTGTAAATATCTATTAGATCCATTCAGTCTATCGTGCAGAGTAAGTCTGATGTTTCTTCTTAATTTTCTGTCTGGAAGATCTGTACATGTTGAAAATGGGGTGTTGAAGTCTCCAGATATTACTGTATTGGAGTCTATTTCTCTCTGTAGCTGTAATAGTATTTGCCAGTATTGGGAACATATACATTTAAAATTGTTATATCCTCTTGTTGAATTGAACCTTTTGTCATTACATAGTGACTTTCTTTGTCTCTTCTTATAGTTTTTGTCTTAAAAGTGATTTCATCTGATATGAGTATAGCTACTCCTGCTTTTTTTTGGTTTCCACTGGCACGAAATCTTTTTTCATTCTTTTATTTTCAATCTATGTGTATCTTTATAGGTGAAGTGTGTTTCTTGTAAGCAACAGGTCAATGAGTCTTGTTTTTTAAATTCATTCAGCCAGTTTATGTCCTTTGATTGGAGAGTTCATTCCGTTTATGTTCAGTGTATTAATAATAAGTAAGGACTTACTCCTGCCATTTTGTTATTTGTTTTCTGGTTGTTATGTGGTCTTCTCTTCCTTCTTTCTTTTCCTCTTGTCTTCCTTTTAGTGAGGGTAATTTTCTGTGATGATTTAGTTTCCTGCTTTTATTTTTTGTGTATCCATTTTATGTTTTTTGGTTTGAAGTTTCCATGAGGCTTGCACGAACTATTTGATAGCACTTTTTTTTTTTAACTTTTAAGTTCAGGGGTACATATGCAGGTTTGTTACATAGATAAACTTGTGTCATGGAGATTCGTTGTACAGATTATTTCATCACCCAGGGATTAAGCCTATTATCCATTAGTTATTTTTCCTGATCATCTCCTTCCTGCCACCCTCCACCCTCTGATAGACCCCAGTGTGTGTGTGTTCTCCTGTATGTGTCCATGTGTTCTCACTATGTAGCTCCTACTTATAAATGAGATCATGTGGTATTTGGTTTTCTGTTCCTGTGTTAGTTTACTAAGGATAATGGCCTCCAGCTCCATCCATGTCCCTGCAAAGGACATAATCTTGCATAACCCATTATTTTAAGCTGATAACAAGTTAACCTTTTGCATAAAGAAAAAAGCAAGCAAGCAAAAAGAAAACTGATAAAGACTCTATGCCTTAACTTTGTCCCCCCACTTTTAACTTGTGGCTTATATTTATATCTTATTGTACTGTCTATATCTTGAAAAGTTGTGGTAGTTATTATTTTTGATTGGTTCATCATTTTGTCTTTCTACTTAAGGTAAGAGTAGTTTACACATCACAGTTACAGTGTTGTAATATTCTGTGGTTTTCCTATGTACTTACTATTACCAGTGCATTTTGTACCATCCCTTGATTTCTTCTTGTTCATTGACATCCTTTTCTTTCTGATTGAAGAGGATTTCTTGTAGGACAGGTCTGGTGTTGATGAAATCCCTCAACTTTTGTTTGTCTGAGAAAGTATTTCTCCTTCATGTTTGAAGAATATTTTCACTGGATATATTATTCTAGAGTAATAGATTTTCCCCTTAGGACTTAAAATATATTATGCCACTCTTTCCTGGCCTGTAAGGTTTCCTTTGAGAGCTCTTCTGCCAGATGTATTGGAACTCCATTGTATGTTATGTATTTCTTTTCTCTTGCTGTTTATAGGATCCTTTCTTTATCCTTGACTTTTGGAAGTTTGATTATTAAATGCCTTGAGGTAGCCTTTTATGGGTTAAATCATTCTGTGTTCTGTAGCCTTCTTGTAGTTGGATATTGATATCTTTCTTTAGGTTTGGGAAGTTCTCTGTTATTATATTTTTGAGTAAATTTTCTACCCTTATCTCTTTCTCTATCTTCTCTTCAAGGCCAATAAAGCTTATATTTGCCCTTTCGAGTCTATTTTCTGAATCTTGTGCTTCACTCTTATTCATTTATTCTTCTCCTGTCTTCTCTGACCCCGTATCTTCAAATAGCTTGTCTTCAAGCTTACTAATTCTTTCTTCTGCTTGATCAATTTTGCTACTAAAAGACTGTGGTGCATTTTCAGTATGCCAGTTGCATTTTTCAGCTCCAGAATTTCTGTTTGATTTTTAAAAATTATTTTAACCTTTTGTTAAATTTATCTGATAGAATTCTGAATTTCTTCTTTGGGTTATCTTTTCTTTGAGTTTTCTCAACACAGCTATTTTGAATTATTTGTCTGAAAAGTCACATATCTCTGTTTCTCCAGGCTTGATTACTGGTGCTTTATTTAGTTCATTTGGTGAGGTCACGTTTTCCTTGATCATCTTGATACTTGCAGATGTTCATCTGCATCTAGGCACTGAAGAGTTAGGCATTTATATAGATTTCCTAATCTGGGCTTGTTTTTACCCATCCTTCTTGAGAATACCTTGAAGATATCCAAAAGGACTTTGGTGTTGAGATCTAAGCTGGATCT
>NW_012105276.1:1328959-1331414 GCF_000951045.1 Mandrillus leucophaeus
GGAAAGGCTTTCAGTTTTTCCCTATTCAGTATGATATTCATTCTGGGACTGTCTTATGTGTCTTGTATTATATTGAGGTATGTTCCTTCTATAGCTAGTTCTTTTGAGGGTTTTTATCATAAAGAGATGTTGAATGTTATCAAATGCTTTTTAGCATCAACTGAAATAATCATATGTTTTTGTCATTTATTCTGCTGGTGTGATGTATTACACTGATTGATTTGCATGTGTTGAACCACCCTTGCATCCCAGGAATAAATCCCACTTGGTCATAATGAACAATCTTTTTAATGTTCTGTTTAATCCAGTTTGCTAATATTTTGTGAAGGATTTTTGCACTTATATTCATCAGGCTTATTGGCCTGTGGTTTTCGTGTGTGTGTGTGTGTGTGTGTGTGTGTGTGTGTGTGTGTGTGTTTAATACATCTTTAGTTTTGGTATCAGGATAATACTGGCTTCGTAGGATGAGTTTGGAAGAATTTGCCGTTCCTCTATTTTTTGGAATAGTTTGCATAGAATTAGTATTAGTTCTTCTTTAAATGTCTGTTAGAATTTAGCAGTGAAGTCTTTTGGGTTCCAGGCTTTTCTTTGCTGGGATACTTTTATTATAGTTTTAATCTCATTACTTGTAATTGGTCCTTCAGGTTTTGGATTTCAATCTTGGCAGGTTGTATGTGTCTAGGAATTGGTCTGTTTCTCCTAGATTTTCCAATTTGTTGGTATCTAGTTCCATATGGTAGCCAGTAATGATCCTTTGAATTTCTGCAGTATCAGTTGTAATGTCTCCTTTTTCATCTCTGACTTTATTTATTTGAATTTTTTCTTTTTTTCTTAGTCTGACTAAAGGTTTGTCTATTTTTTAACTTTTTAAAGACCAACTTTGTTTCATTGATATTTTGTATTATTTTCTTCATTTGAATTTTATTTATTTCTGCTCTAATCTTTTATTATTTCTTTTCTTCTACTATTTTTGGTTTTATTTGCCCCTGCTTTTCTACTTCTTTACAATACATCTTTAGAAGTTGTTATTTTTTGATATAACATTAATAGCTATAAACTTCTCTGTTAGTACTGCTTTCACTGTAATACATAGGTTCTGGCATGTTGCATTTCCATGTTCATGCTTCAAGAAATTTTTCAATTTCCTTCTATGTTCTTCACTGATCATTCAGTAATGACCCACTGGTCATTCAGGAATGTATTGTTCAGTTTCCATGTATTTGTATAGTTTCCAAAATTCTCTTGTTCTTGATTTCTAGTTTTATTCCATTGTGGTCAGAAAAGATGCTTATTATTTCAATTATTTGAATGTTTTTAAGACTTGTTTTGTGATCTAATATGGTCTATCCTTGAGAATGATCCATATGCTGAGGAAAAGAATGTGTATTCTTTAGCTGTTGGATGAAATGTTCTGTAAATATCTATTAGATCCATTCAGTCTATCGTGCAGAGTAAGTCTGATGTTTCTTCTTAATTTTCTGTCTGGAAGATCTGTACATGTTGAAAATGGGGTGTTGAAGTCTCCAGATATTACTGTATTGGAGTCTATTTCTCTCTGTAGCTGTAATAGTATTTGCCAGTATTGGGAACATATACATTTAAAATTGTTATATCCTCTTGTTGAATTGAACCTTTTGTCATTACATAGTGACTTTCTTTGTCTCTTCTTATAGTTTTTGTCTTAAAAGTGATTTCATCTGATATGAGTATAGCTACTCCTGCTTTTTTTTGGTTTCCACTGGCACGAAATATCTTTTTTCATCCTTTTATTTTCAATCTATGTGTATCTTTATAGGTGAAGTATGTTTCTTGTAAGCAACAGGTCAGTGAGTCTTGTTTTTTAAATTCATTCAGCCAGTTTATGTCCTTTGATTGGAGAGTTCATTCCATTTATGTTCAGTGTATTAATAATAAGTAAGGACTTACTCCTGCCATTTTGTTATTTGTTTTCTGGTTGTTATGTGGTCTTCTCTTCCTTCTTTCTTTTCCTCTTGTCTTCCTTTTAGTGAGGGTAATTTTCTGTGATGATTTAGTTTCCTGCTTTTATTTTTTGTGTATCCATTTTATGTTTTTTGGTTTGAAGTTTCCATGAGGCTTGCACGAACTATTTGATAGCACTTTTTTTTTTTAACTTTTAAGTTCAGGGGTACATATGCAGGTTTGTTACATAGATAAACTTGTGTCATGGAGATTCGTTGTACAGATTATTTCATCACCCAGGGATTAAGCCTATTATCCATTAGTTATTTTTCCTGATCATCTCCTTCCTGCCACCCTCCACCCTCTGATAGACCCCAGTGTGTGTGTGTTCTCCTGTATGTGTCCATGTGTTCTCACTATGTAGCTCCTACTTATAAATGAGATCATGTGGTATTTGGTTTTCTGTTCCTGTGTTAGTTTACTAAGGATAATGGCCTCCAGCTCCATCCATGTCCCTGCAAAGGACATAATCTTG